>NC_059147.1:19484471-19787502 GCF_020740605.2 Lemur catta | reverse complement strand
GCCGACCATCTGGCTGCCGGGAGACATGAAGGAGCTCAGATCCGTAGAGAGCACATTGTCCAGGAAGACCACCTTATGGAGGCCACGGAGATCCTGGGGCTGTACTGTGACCCACTGCTGGCTCGGCTTAGCCTGATTCAGCCCACAAAGTGAATGAATCATTTCCCAGACTCAAAGGGGTGACAAGGCATTCCTCCCAGCTGGGTGAGGGAGAGGGTGGGCTCTAACTTGTTGGGACCATTAAAGAACTTTGTCTCTTTTATAGGGACAACTACCCCTGCTTGAAGAGACTATGTTGGTCCAAAGAGCTGGGTTTTTTTTTTAAAACCAAATAATTGTGTTTTCCTCTTGAGCTGTATGGATATATAATAATATAAAGTTATAGCAGAAAAGTTGGAAAATGCAGGCAAAATCTGGAGATAAGAATTTTGGTATATTTTCTTTCAGTCTGTATATGTACAGCTATATGTAACTGTGTGTGTATAGACATGCATGTGTGTATACAAATATATATGTGTATGTACATATAGGTTTATATTCCAATTTCAGTTTTTAAAAAAATCTCTTTTTAAAGATTTAAAGATTAAAGATTCCGTGTATTGTGAACATTGTCCATGGGCTACCTTGGAAGTATTTTATATTTGCCTACAAATCCTGTCACATTCTTCAGTGCTACCAAAGCCCGAGTCTTGAATCTTTCACTAAAAATGAAAAGCCCATCTGTCACTTCTTCCCTGGAAAAAACTAATTATTTTATACAGTTGGCTGATGTAGTCAGGTAGGATGTGAAGTTTGAAAGACGGTCTTTCCAAGTTGCGAATTCACCAAATAAAGACCATTTTAGGAATATGGTAGGAACAGAGCAAACAAGAAGACCATGCAGAAGGACTACCAAAAAATAATTGATAAAAGCTGCAGGGAATCTTGCTAATGAATGTGCCAGTGTGTCGAGGCAAAGAAAGTTTATGCACGTCTACTAGTTTTATGTCCTCCCGCTGATTGGGAGGACATAAAAAGAACATCTGAGTTCTTCATTAAAGGACTTGTGGGCAAATTAGAGGAAAGTAAAGGAATTTCCTGGATTACTTTTGGTCCCCCCCCACCCCATGCCCTGCCCAGAACTCCTGCATCTGTTGCAGCATATGACAAGTTCTGACACATCTTTGAAAGCCTCAGCAGTGTTAAAGGCCATACACTGCTTGTTCAAGACGGTATGGAGTTTGTTGATCTCTGGATCAGAAGTTTGCCTAACTGCAAGTTTCGTGGTCTCAAAATCAGACAGGATTTCATTCTTTTTTTGATCCAATGTGTGTCGTAACTTCTCAGAAAACTCCTTCACTGTATTTAAATCTTTAGTTAGTACTGTAGGGATTCCCTCGTTAGTTTCCAAGGTGCCCAAGCCAGAAAGAGCATCTCCTTGATGCCAAGTCTCAAAGCTCTGGAGAAGCAAATTAAAGGCATCCCTTTCCAGGGCATAGGCATCTTCAATAAAACAGAAGACATGCTTGGTGTGATCATCCCAAGTGGCACAGATTCCACAAAGCGGCTGCATATCAGTCAGGCAGAGCATGTTGAGAGGTATGAGTGTCTTTTGCACACTTGCATTATGGAAGAGATCTTGATCCTGCTATATTTTACAGAGTGCCCTTCAGGGAGTAATTAACCTGCAGGCTGTTGTCTTTGGTAGCTGAGTACAGTACAGCACCCGGGGCACTTGAATGGAGTTGGTCTCCACAACAAATTCCACACATTCCCCTCTAAGACACTTTCTAAACTTTTTTTTTTTTTTTTTTGCAGAAGTTGTTCGAGCAAGGCAAAACCCAAGGACCATCAAACAGGTTGGAACAAACTGGGCACGTGAGATCTTCTTTCAGCAGTTCCATCATATACTTTGTCCCTTACCAGCAAGTGTGTTCAGCAGGATTGCTACCTCCCAGGGCATAGGGATCAGATTTATCTCCAGGTCTAGAGATAAGAATTGTGGTAGCTTTCCTTGCAGTTTATATATGTATATCTATATGTAACTGTGTGTGTATACACATATATATTTAAATATACATTTATATTACAATTTTAGTTTTTTATCATTTAACATTGTGTTATGAACATTGCCCATGGGCTACCTTTGAAGTAGGGAAAAAAGAGGGAAACAGAGAGTTTCATAATTTTGTGCTTTTCTTAGGGAACCAGATTCTGGTCTGGCTAAACCTGTATCTACACTCATCTGGGCAGCTCCTCAATTGCAGTCACAAGTCCCTGAGTCGAAAATAGTAAATTTGACCAGTTCTAACTGCCTGTGACATAATTGTAGGTGAGGCTATCACTAGCGTTACTTATTTGGAATTGTAGAATTATTGAGGGAATTCTTTCTTCTCTTAAGGGATAACCAAAGAAGTATTTGCTTTTGCTAGTCTTCTTAAGTGAAAAATAAATACTTTTTTTCATGGCAATGGTAGGAAAAATAAATAAGGCTTAACTAAAACAAAACTTAAAAACTGTGTTTCTTTTGGAGAGGAATGTCATAATTTATAAGGTGTTTAGAATTAGAGCGTTTAAGTTGCACATTTATCAGATACTTAAGCAAAGCAAAGTGTTTTCTTGTTTTTGTTGTTTTGATGCTAAAAGAACATAATTCCAATGAGGTAACATGAAAGTGATTTTTGCTCTTTTGGTTGCTATTCATCTAAAGCAAATTTGCCTTAATTTGATGAACTTTGCCTTTCTTTCTTGATGATGGTTTGCTGCAGGTACCTAATCAGCTGTGTGCAAAATACAGCTAAGAATATGGTCAAGTGTGTCGAGCCAATGAGGTTGGAATTGTCATCTCTCAGGTAATACCATTTCCAGAGACACACCTTTTTCTAAACCAAAAAGTCTGGAAAAAGCTGAGCAAACTGAGAATACAGAATTTTGTGCAGACCTAAAGATGTTTAGAAATAAATTTTGCATTGGCGGCAGAACAATTTTAAGAAAGCACCCATTTTCCTCAAAGTAACTGGCCTCGTAATATGAAGGAAGCTAATGAAACTTAGAAGTTTCAACTTTTGAACATGTGATGTCATGACCACACATGTAATTCGGGACTGATGTTGAGCTGGAACACAGAGATCTGGCTGCAGCAGTTCTTTAAGGTTGGTGGACATTCTTGTAATTCAGGGTGTCCATTGTGATTGGTGAGTGCCATGTTGTACTGGTTATTCAATACGTTGAATGTCACCTCTGACATAATTCAAATACCACAAAATCAGAATTCTTGATACAAAATATTTTTATATTTGTTTTCTTCTTATTATTCCGCTTGGTTTGAAGTTCCTTAATTCTGTAACAGGGCTGCCTTATGATACATTCGCAAGTAGGGCCTCTCCTTGTTACTGAATTATGCATCTTTCAAAAAATTATACAATAGTTCCTCCTTATTCAGAGGATACCACACTACCAAGATCCCTAGTGGATGCCTGAAACAGCAGATAGTACTGAACCGAAACATGTTTCTGTTCATGTCTTCTACCCACAAATTTAATGCCTTTTCCATCCTAGTGAAGCATTTATCATGTACTATGGCTGTAACTTTTGCCATTTGAGGTGCTAGAGCAAAACTAGCATGAATTTCTTTTTCCTGGTTCACAATTTCAGAGATTGAAGATTCATTTTTACCATAGATCTTTGCAACCTCAGCATGCGATTTTATTTTTCTTTCCTTAAATCAAAAACGTTAACCTTTTCACTGAAAGGAAGCCCTTAACAGCTTCTCTTTGGCATATTGAATTGCCAGCATCACTACTCTTGCGCTTTGGGGTCATTATTAAGTAAAATAAGTTACTCGAACTCAAGGAATCCCTTGACAGTCAATCTGTTAACCCACAGCTACTAAATGATGAACAGGTGGGTAGTGTACAGCATGGATATGCTAGGGAAGGGGATGATTCATATCCCAGGTAGGACGGAGTGAGATTTCATCACACTACTCAGAATGGTGCACAATTTAAAACTTACGAATTGTTTATTTTTAGAATCTTCCATTTAATATTTTCAGACTGTGGTTGTCTATGGGTAACTGAAACCATGGAGAACGGAGAGCTATTAATGTACATCTCAGACAGCAAAGAATAAAAAGATGAACAACAACTCAGGGTTGAAAGACCACTTAAACTCTTCTTGTTTCTTATTTTGTAAGTATACATGTGATCAAATCTGTTGTGTTCTTTATTTTGCCCCTAATGTGTAACTTAAATATGAACACTCTATCCCAGGTTCTAGTGCTTTGGTTCCCAACCCCCAGAACTGAGCTGGACAGCACAAGATGAGCAGCTGGTGAGCAAGGGGAGCTTCACCTCTCTTTACAGCCACTCCCCATTGCTGGCATCACTGCCTGAGCTCTGCTTCCTATCAGGTCAGCAGTGGCCTTAGAGTGTCATAGGAGCCTGAACCCTATTGTAAACTGTGCATGCGAGGGATCTAGGTTGCACACTCCTTATGAGAATCCAGTGCCTGATGATTTGAGGTGGACCTGAGGCAGTGATGCTAGCACTGGGGAGCAGCTGCAAATACAGGTTATCAATAGCAAAGAGATTTGACTGCACAGAGACCATAATAAATTAATTGCTTGCAGACTCATATCAAACCCCTATCAGTGAGTGGCAAGTGACAATTAAGCTGCATCTGGTGCCAGGCTTTAGAGTGGCAAGTGAGTTGATGTACTTTAATAGTGCAGCTGCATCTGGTGGCAGGCTTTAAGTCAGAATCTGACACTTATTTTAGTCCATTTGTGGCCTACCCCTTATTTTATTTACCACTTCCCCCACTCGCACTTGTCTCAGTCACAGTTTTGGTAAGCCCACAAGCTAATCCTAGCAAAGATGGGTAAAAAACAAACATTGCCAGAGAGCTTCTTTGAAAAGGGGCAAAGACCCAATGATGAGACAGCATAAGACTCCAAGACTGACAACAAAATGAAAGCTACATTTAAAAGAAAATCCAAGAGTCCTACTTAAATTACAGGTTCATTGCAACAGGCGATTCACATTCTCCAAGCCTGCTTTGTATATTATGTGGTGACTGGCTACCCAATGAAGGCATGAAACCTTCAAAACTGCTTTGCCATATGGAGACCAAGCACCCGGCATTCAAAGAAAAGGCTTCGGAGTTTTTCAAAAGACAAACAAAACAAAACAAAACATGAATGCGAAGAACAGAAGCAATTATTAAAGGCCACCACTTCATCAAATGTGTCTGCACTGACAGCATCATTCCTAGTGGCTAATGCATTGCCAAAGCTAAGATGCCCTTTACTATTGGTGGAAGAGTTGATCCTACCTGCTGCTAAGGACATTTGCTGTGACCTTTTAGGAGAGGCTGCAGTTCAAAAGGTGGCACGTATTCCTCTTTCCGCTAGAACCATAACTAGATGAATTGATGAAATAGCAAAGGATCTTGAGGTACAATTGTTAGAGAGGATTAATGATTCACTGTGGTATGCAACCCAGGTTGACGAGTCTACCGATGTTGACAAGGCAACCATATTTTTGTGCAATATGTTTTTCAATGTAATAATAATAGAAATAAAGTGCACAATAAATGTAATATCCTTGAATCATCCTGAAACCATACCCCCCACCCCCAGTCCGTGGAAAAATTGTCTTCCATGAAACTGGTCCCTGGTGCCAAAAAGGTTGAGGACCAATGTTCTAGTGGAACAGTACCTGATAGAAATTGTTAAGAACTATAATATGCCCTATAAATCCAAGGCAATCATGGTGAGTATGTGAAGAAGTGAAAATTTACTTAAAGCTGAGATTTCTATTGTGCACCCCAAGATTTTTTTCTACTTAGGGATGTGGCTTCTAGAGTAGCTGCAGAAGAATTATAAAGGAGGTGAAATTTGTTCTTTTTCTCTGCCCACATACTATACCTAACAGACCCTTATTAGTTGTTAACAATAGAGGGAAACACAAAAATGAAGGTACCCAAGGGATTATATCCAGAAGTGTGTAAAACATTTTTAATTCTTAGGATCTCAACTTTGTCCTGGGGATATTTTCCATTTTAATAAAGAGATCTTGGGGTGAAGGCAACAAGATCCAAAGGCACAAAGCAGTATCATTTAGTTTGGTTTAGAAGTATGAGTTTGGTAGTGAAATGATCCATATTCAGATGCTAATTTCACCGTTTATTAACCGTGAGACCTCAGGCAAGTCTCAGACACTCGGTTCTCTGGACTATAAAGAGGGGGTGATAATAGTTCCTATCTCGTGAGTTTGTTGAAATGATTACATAAGCTAGTGCGTGTAAGGACTTTAAAGGCAATGTCTGGCACATAACAAATGTAATCAAGTTTTGCTTTTTACCATTGTCATCATGATTATAGAGAGTGGACCTCCAAAAGGTGGGTCATGGACTGCCTTAGGGCAAGAGAAAATTTTCTCTAATGCTTCTCAAATCACCTGGGGAGCTCCTTGTTTTAGTGGTTGATTAGGCTGCCTCTGGTGACTTCTTTATAAACGATGGCCTCATACTCGGTGCCAAACTTCTGCTTAATGTGGGCATGAAGCAATAAGGGAAGTCTGTTCCATCCTTGGTGTTCCCCCTGCTCTTCCTCAAAGTGCACGTGCAGCATGTAGCATGTCCGATTGCGGTTAAGTGGCCCATTTATCTTTTCTGATGCTTTGCTCCTGATGATTTCCTTATAGGGACACTTTTACTCTTTTTTTTTTTTTTTTAATCTTCCAAAGTGTTATACAGCTTGTTGAAAAAAACCAACACATTGTAAAACTTTAAACAATACAAAAAGGGACTTTGAAGAAGTAAAAGGCATATAAAAATGCCATGTGCCACATCTAAAGATGGGCCCAAAGACTTAGTCTTCAGAACTCTTCTCATTCTCCCCTACTCTCTGAGTGATTTCATCCAATCTCATGGTTTTTAACACCATCTTCACGGGGGACGGGACTTCCACATGTATGTCATTATCTAAGACTTCTAGGCTTGTATAGACTCTAGGCTCACGTATGCAACTGCCTTCTTGACTTTTTCACTTGGATGTTTCAGAGACATCTTCAACCTAACATGTACATGAGTACTCTCACCTCTTTGAAAAGCCTATCACTTCTGCGGTTAATGGAAATTCTATGCTAGGGCAAAAATCTTAATATCTTCCTTGACTTGTACCTTTCTCTCAACCCCTACCCCTCAGCCAATCTTTCAGCGAAGCCTGGTTACTTTAACTTTTAAATATATCCAGAATTCTGCCACTGCTTCCCTCTCTCTCTACTATCAGTACCCCGGTCCAACCTGCGATCATCTCCTGCCTGGACTATTGCAGTAGACTCGTTTTTCTGTTTCTGTTCCTACTCCCTCATTCATCCCCATTAATTGATGCTTAATATGGCATCAGAGATCCTATTAATATCTAAGTGAGATCATGTCACTCCTCTGCTTTTAAAGCCCTCCAATTGCTTTTTATTTCACTTAGAATAACAAAATCTTCCCCGTTACTGATGAGGCCACCCACCCCTATGCTCTCTCTGACCTCATTCCTCCACGCTCCCCCTTGTTTACTCTGCCTCAGCCCTACCAGGCACATTCCTGCCTCAGGACCTTTGCACTTCCTTCTGGTGCTCTGTATTCTCTAGATATCTGCCTGCTCTGTCTCTCATTTCCTTGAAGCCTGTACTTAAATATGTTCTGTTCTCTATGAGGCCCTTCCTGGCTATTTTCTCTAAAATGTCAACCCCTTCTCTCTTCTCTGCTTTCTCTCTTTTTCTCTCTAGGATTTATCTCTATCTGACATCCTGTATAGTTCACTATCTCCCCTACTGGAATGTCAGCTCCATGAGGACTTTAGGAGACCCAAGGCGGGAGGATTCCTTGAGGCCAGGAGTTTGAGTCTGGGCAACATAGCGAGACCCCATCTCTACAAAAAATAAAAAAATAAATATTAAAAGTTCAGATTGCCCTTGAAGAAGCTTGCCAACATATCATAACCAATACCACCATTTTCATGATGGGGGAATTGTCCAGTTTTCCAGTCAGAGCATATTCTGAACTCTCAAAAACAATAGTGGTTGACTTTCTTCGAGGCTGGGGTTTCTTTCTGGAGGGCTGCCTTGTGACTTTTAACTATTAATACATTTATTGAAATGCACAGGTCTAGGATTCAACCCTCAAACTTCTCCAAAGCCAGAATCAAGAGCCAAGATTTGTTTTGATAATTTTATGCAGCCCAATTTACGTGATGTAAAACCTCATGCAACTCTGTTCGTTGACCCTCATGGTTCTGAAGAGGCTGACATTGAAAATCTTCACCGGACACTGGAAATGCTGAAGAAAATGAAATAATTCCTTACTCCTGGGTTGAGCATTTGCTTGGGAATCGGGGATCCTGGGCATGAATTTTAACATGCCCAACTGTGTGTGGGTCTCAATTCTCATTCATTTCTTAAATTTCTGTGGTTCTCTGCCTACTCTGTGTGTCTATGCACACACATATAATTATTCCTATTCCTAAAAATTCTATATTTCTTTGATGAGAATTCTTGACCTGCAGAATTTTATTAATTGTAGTCAATAAACTTTAGTTTTCTCCTGGATCCTATGTGTCTTGTGGTTATCTCTTTTTCCAGGGAGGCAGAATGGTGTGAATTTAAATCCCACCGCTATACTTACTAGCTATAAGACTTTTGGCAAATGGTACCTCCTGTCAAATGTGTGTGAGAAAGCTAAGAAGCTAGAGGAATAAGTATCTTTTAAAAAATGAGTATCTTAAAAATGAATGTACAAATACAGAGTGGAGGAGAGGAGTGTTGCCAGGAAATCACCGTAATCCTGTGGGCCTGGATTCAAAATTTAGACTCTGCCACTTACTAGCTATGAGTCTCTTTTTACTCATCTGTAAAATGGGTACAATAATGAGGATTAACAGAAATATTTGTAAAGGTCTTTAGCACTTAGTAGGTGTTCAATAATATTAGTTTACTTTTCAGTTTCTATAATTTGCTATGTTCTAGTGGACTAAATAGTAGTGATTCTGTGAAACTGGATAAAAGAGAGGCTGAGAAAACAAGATGGCCAAGTTAATTTTTCTTTGGTTTCTTATGTAAATTAACTAGCTTTTGTTTGTTTTCTTTTTAATAGGCTTTGTTTTTAAGAGCAGTTTTAGGGTAGGCTCACAGCAAAAAACCAAATTAATTTTTAAATGAAATTCTTGGTTATGCAGCATCTTTATTTCAGAATCCTATTTTATGTGTCCAGGAGAGTCTACAGTCCTCTTATTGCATATGAGAAAGTGATACCTATAAATCAATGTCTCTCTATAAAAAATCAGTTTGGTCTTGAATGTTTCAGTCTAATATTTTCCATTTTACCTGTGCACTCTGGGGAAACCTGTAGATCCAGCTACTCAGAGTGAGGTGCAAGGATTGCTTAGAGTTCAAGTTCAGCCTGGGCAACATAGCAAGACCTCATCTCTAAAAAAAAAAAAAATATTTTCCACTTCTCATAAAAAAAAATGTTTATTCAAGGAATATGGAATTAGAGGGAGGATTTTCAAGTCCAAGACCAGAGACTTACTTGCATAACAAGCTGGCTGCCTCTCCTCAGAAGTTAGGCGCCACACACTGGCACCTGCTAGAATCCTAAGCCATCCTTTGGCATATGTGAACAGCTTGGTGGAGAAGGAGTTTGGCATTCCCTGAGCTGGGCACAAGGGACTGGCTGCCCCAGTTACTGCGGATATCCCAACGCTTCTTGGACTTTCCAGGCTAATTTTAAGCACTTGTAGGGCTGATTTTAGAAGTCCAGTGCACTATCCATTGCAAAATGGAGTGTAGAGCTGATTTTAGAGGAAAAAAGATGATGCTGTGTACCTACAGGAAAACAAAAACAGTTTACTATAGGTTCTTCTAGTCAAATTATGGTGCCCACATTTTTCTTGTTTGTTTTTTGAGACAAAGTCTCACTATATTGCCCAGGTTGGTCTCAAACTCCTGAGTTCAAGGGATCCTCCTGAGTACCTGGAACTACAGGTGTGTACCACCTCACCTGGCTCAGTGGTGCCCATATTAAAAAAATAAAATTACTTAAGTAGAAAAAAATGAGTCCTGCTCTGTTTCTGGATAGTGCATCCTCCTCTGGTGATCTCAGTTTTGTCTTCCCATTTCCTCAAATTGGGGTTTGAGTTGATTGTAGTCTCATACCAGGCAAGGTTTTCCCTCCAAAGGTGCCAACATAATATAGAATCATTTACAGTCCAAGAATAACTTTGAGGGAATATATCGTAGATTTCCTAATGCTCCTACTAGGAGGTCAAAGAGTGTATGGAGTTGGCTGTTGGAATTTTAATTTTTACATCATTTCTAGCTTTTGTCATCCCTGAAGGATTAATTCCTAAACCCTTATCTCAGTCCAGGATAAATTGTGATCAGGAACTGTGCTTAAAAGAATAGTGAAAAATGATTTTTGTGAAAACATTACACAAACAACAGCAGAGAGACTAATTTCTCTCTTTCAGGCTTATTTATAGATTCGTGTGACTCAAACGATAACAAAAGAGGCCAGTGGAGTGGCCTCTGACTCACGTCACTGTATTTCCTACAGGGCTGTGCCCTCTTCACTCTCCTTCTTGGCTGGAATCTCTGGCTCACGGAGGGGCAGGAAGAGTTCCTTGTGAAAGATGCTGACCGAATTTCTTCAGAGAGAGCTTTCCCTATCTGCTCTAAAGGTCATACGGGCTTTAGCTGCTGATACAAATCAAAATCATTTAAGAAACCCACTGCATTCGTAAGCCCAAAGGAGGAGGTCCATTCTAATAACACAGATTTCAGCGGATATACCATGTCTTCCAAAAAGCCCTCTTGCACTGCTCTGGCTCCCAGTGGCCTCTCATTTTTCTGCTTTTGCTTTTCTTGAGCTAGGATTTATCTGCTGAATAATAATGTCACTGGCTTTTTAATGTTTGTGGATTTTTTAAAAAAAAATCTAGTTATCCTCAATGAGATTATAATTATCTGGAGGGTAGGGGCAGTCCCTTTTGTTTTTTAGAGATGGGAGCTGACTATGTTGCCCAGACTGGACTTCAACTCCTGGGCTCCTGGGCTCAAATGATCCTCCTGCCTCAGCCTCCTGAGTAGCTGGGACTACAGGCATGTGCCACCAGGCCTGGCTTGGGGTTAAGGGGAGTCAGTTTTGCAATGTCTGTTACAGATTCTGGTATACCCAGGACAGTGTCTCATAGTGGAAAGAATTAGGGAGCACATTTATTGAATGATTGCTATATGGGCTGGAAGACAAATTCGGAGTTGGAAGATTTAGATTTGAGTCCAGTCTCTGCTATATGAAAGTGAGACAAATCATTTAATCTTTCTGAGCCCCTGTTTCCTTATCTCTAAAATGAGGATGATAATATCTATCCTAAAGAGACCTAATATTTATTGAACCCTTGCCAAGTGTCAGTCATTGTTTTAAAGGTTTTAAGTATATCAGCTCATTTAATTATCACACCAGCCCTAAGATGGCATTGCTGCTATTAGCCCCATTTTACAGATGGGGACACTGAGGTTCAGATGTGTTCAGAGATGTTAAGTAACTTGCTTCAGGTCACGTAATAAAGGAAGAGCTGGGTTTTAAACTCATGCAGTCTAGACCAGAAACCCACACTGTTAAGTATTGTACTATAACACCTACATGGTTTATAAGCTCATGGTGTGTAAGGAGCAAATGAATCAATAGATATGAAAATGCTTTTGTAAATTGTAAGACACAATGCACTACTGTTACTTATAGTGGGCAGTCAATAAATGCTTTAGTTGAATTGTGAAGTGGCACAAAAAGTTTTTATACTTCCATTCTTATGATGCTTTATATTTTTCAAAGTGCTTTCATGTATCTGATGCCTTCTAGACAACAAGTCACTTTAAATCCACTTTGGAACAGGAAAGACATAAATAAATACTGGAAAGCTGAGTAAACAGGCCTAGAGATGCTAAACATCTTGCTTAGGGCACACAGTGAGTTCAACCAAGCTGGAACTGGAATGTAAGTGGTTTGACTCCTGGCCAATGCCTCTTCAGTTTTGTTTCTTGTTGTTATTATTTGTTAAATTGAAGCATGCAAGTTATCAATAATCAACAAAACCATTAAAATAATGATCTTTTCTCCCAGGCATTATCTCTTCCTAGAAGTTTGTTTAATCCTCTCAGGTTGTTGCTGTTTTAAAAACAAAAATCCATTAAACTGCATTGTTAGGTTTGTTCCGGGTGGGAACCCGAAAAATATCATAAAGCCTGTGAAACAAAAGCCACAGGAGTCTGGAGAGTCCAAGGTTATAAATCTAACTTTGACCACAGAAAGCTGCAGCCACGCTGGCATTCCTATCCCGCCTGATAAGGACTCAGACGAAGCTACCCTCCTCCCCTACTCTGCAGGTGGTATTCACTCCCCCCAGAAAAACCCTCTATAAAACTCAAGGCTTTCCCTCCCTTGGGGTGGATGCTTTTTCCGCCTACACTAATCTGCACCCAGATGCTCAAAATAAACAGCATTTTGCTACACATGAGACCTCGTGTGTCTCTAATCTGCACCCAGATGCTCAAAATAAACAGCATTTTGCTACATATGAGACTTCGTGTGTCTCTCTCTTGGCTCCAGACCTAACATGCATTTTCTTATGAGGATTTTTTTTTTCAAATAAAAGTACAGTATGCTTGTTGCCAAACAAAACACAATGAAAGTAAAAATTCTCTATAATCCCACCATTCAAAGATAACCATTTTTGTGTTTTAATTTTTCCTTCAACTTTTTTCTATCTATATATACAATTTTTACAAGCGCATTTTATGACATTGTTTTATATAAGATTATTTTCAAGTCTGCCATCCCATGACAATAAAGAGAGAGGTAGTAATCTCATTTTATTGGCTGCATAGTATTTCTTTTTATGAATGTGCTGTAATTTATTTATCTGGAATTAGAGATTATGTTTGAGAAGATGGAGAATAAGCCTTCCTAAACTTTAATCACTAGCTACAGACACCAAAAATCCCAAGATAATGTGACTATGTTATACATTGGAGCAATTGCTTTTAATTTTCAATTCCCTGGGGGAGGGGTTTGGTAATTATAAACAAAGAGAAACAGGAGTAAAAAAAATACCGGGAGGGGGTTTACATTTTTTAATGTTGCCATTTTCTCTTTAGTGCTCTGCCACTTGGCACCGTAGGAAAAAAGCTCTTTCCCCTCTTCAAGATAATTGTTTAATTTTTCTTCTGTGGTTCACAAACATTTAAATTTGACCTCTAAGCAATTTTTATGACGTTCCAAATGGAGTACTGCAGCTAACTCTGCTTTGCTTTGCAACCTGCAAACTTCTTACTTTTATGGAAACCTTAAACTGAGTTTGGCATGTGTTCCATTCACAGCTATACCTCAGAGAAATCTGCATTATGGCATGAAACCACTATTTACTAGCCACGTGATCCCGGGCTGCGCCGCACAGTTGTATGGCGGAGGGTCTGAATTCCATAAACATTCTGCTCTCTAAACCATTTGCTCTGGGTTGATTTCACCGTGTGTGTGTGTGTGTGTGTGTGTGTGCGCGCGCGCGCGCGCGCAATTCTACTGCCTCAGCCTCCCGAGTAGCTGGGACTACAGGCATGCGCCACCATGCCCGGCTAATTTTTGCTATATATATTTTAGTTGGCCAGATAATTTCTTTCTATATTTTTAGTAGAGACGGGGTCTCGCTCTTGCTCAGGCTGGTCTCGAACTCCTGACCTTGAGCGATCCACCCGCCTCGGCCTCCCAGAGTGCTAGGATTACAGGCGTGAGCCACCGCGCCCGGCCGGTACTATTTTTTAATTTGTAAGATTGGCACCCTACAGCAGAACCCCAGTAGGGTAGGGGAGAGGACATGGGTCTTTTAGCAAGTCAGTTTCTCTGTGCCTGTCTCCTTATTTGTAAAACTAAGTTACTCATGCTTACCTATTCTGACTCAGAAGGTTGTCCAGGGGGTCAAATTAGATTTATACAAATGAAAGTGCTTTGTGAATAATGTGATAGCAATATTTAACAATAAAAATGATAATTATTATCTTGCCCTCGCCCTCCTTTCTTTTCAGCCACTTGGCAAGCCCCAGTAGTTCAAGGACAAAACTGTACAGGTGGGCCTATCTAGTTCAATTTTTGTAAAGTGTTTTGAAATCCCTGCATGAAAGTGACTGTTTAATAAAGTGCAACCTCCTGGCTGTGACACTCAGGTCCTAAACTCAAGATTTGTGGTTAGTTTGGTTCTCTTTGGCATCCAGCCTGGTGCTGTATTTTATCGTGTTGTTGCTAATCTATCTGAAGGATTTTAGTCTAGGTAGGTCACCTTTCCTTTAAATGGACCAAGATACCAGGGCCCTCTTTACATTGGCATGCAAAATATTTGTATCAGATGTTTATCTAGCCAGGAACTGTCTGGTTAGACTTTCTTTCGCTCTGGTCGTTAGTTCATGGAGTCATAGACAGAAAGCCTATTCTGGAAGGGGTTTTGCTATCATGAGTCCGAATCTTCTCTTTTTGTATGTGAGGAAACTGACGTCCTGGAGAGTTCAAGTGACTTGTCCAATAAATAAGCATTGGTACTGGGCTTGGAACCCATTCTTCAGAGTCCTCCTCTCTTTTCATAAAATATGTTGCAAAGATACCATAAAACCATAGAATCCCAGACTATTCGGAGCATGCTTCTGAAATTAAAGAGAAAGTTAAAGTTTCAAAGGGGACAGACAAAGAGTTTGGGATTCTCCTGGATCAAGACCTTTTAGCCTGGCTGGGTTCTCCGCCCCCACCTGCCTCGCCTCTCCCACTTCCTTGGCTACATTACCTAGTCCCGCCCCCTTCAGGTGGTCTCACCGCTTCCTGGTAACCCAGCCCCACCCCCCACACCTCCAAGCGGAACCAATGTCCGTCCGCTCCGGGGTCGGCCGGATCTTTCTCGCTCAGACTCATCGCAGCGGTGACTCGGCAGCAGCGTCTCGCGTCATCAGTGACAGCCCCGACTCTTGCTACGTTTTGCGTCGCTCTGCCAGGAGCAGTCGCTTCCCCCTTGGCAAATAGTCCTCGGCAGGGTCCGAGTTCTTGGCTAATCCGAGAGGGGAGGCACGAGAAGTTGCAGTGTGGCAACGCTGAAACAACCAGGAGGTGAACACAGGGACCGAAGTTTCTGCAATAGTGTGTGAAGTTAGTTAAAAACTCCCTCCTTCCTAAGGATCCCTCCGCCTGCAGTAGCGGTGGTGAGGCCGAGGGAGCCGCCATTTTGGATGTTCGGTTCCTGCTGCCACTGCTGCCGCCGCCCCCGGAGCTGCTGGTTTCATTCGAGGTTTCGGGCCGGTGAGTGTCACTGGCGGCACTGAGAGCATATTGCTGCTTTTGCCCCGCCGCTGCCGCGGGCGCTCGGCCGGAAGCTTCCTGTCAGTCCCAGGGGTCTGGTCTCAGGCTGTGGGGGGTGAGGAGGGAGGACTGAGAGGCTGGGCCAGGAGGGGCCCGGAGCCCCAGGGGCTGCTCCGACTTCTTGAGGGCCGACCCCGAGGCCTCGGGCCGGCAGGTTCCGCGTACATTGGCGTTCCGTGCAGTGGCTTTGCCCGGCCGGTGCGGGCCTCCTTGAACCCATTGACTTTCTCAGGCTGTGATCCTCCTTTGAGGGCTCATTCAGGGAGCCTGGGATTTAGCGGGGCGGGCCCCACCCCCGCGTGTCTTCTCTGAGCCACGTATCAGCGTTCTTGTAGCTTGTACCCGGGTCAAGTCTCTCAGAGGACTCAGTATTTCCAAATGCCCAGTTAATCGCTGCCTGCCCCTGCAATGCCGTTCTCTCGGAACCGGACATCGGCCTCGCCTCCCTCTAACCTTCCGACCAACTTCTTTACCAATTTTCCGTGTTCTTTTTTTTTTTTTAAACTTACCTGCGAGTACACTGTTTACTCGTCCCAAACTTCTGCTCCTGCGGACATCAGTTTCTAATAATTCTCTTGGATCTTCCTGATTGCCTGAAGGAGTCGGGACGGTTGGTTGTGTTTCCGTGTTAGGGCTTGGTGTAGGAGATCCGTCGAACCATTCGCTCAGAGTGTACTTCAGCGGTAAATGTTTATAAAGCAGATTAAATGACTTTTAGGGGGCGGGAGCTGTCGAATGTTTTCTCATTTGTAGAGTCCTGCCCTGTGCTGTACATTTAGCTTTTTGGTACTTATTGTCACTCATGTGTTTTTCTTGATATTATACATCCCTGAGCATGGAAATTTGCCTGTGGAGAATATTAATTTGACGAAGGTAGAAAGGAGAGTTTGGCTGCTATAGTGATTAGTTAACAGAAGAGAGGAATGATTCCTTAGTGATCTTAACTTTCAGGTGTTTGTACAGTAGTGATCTGTGCTGACTGATTCTAAAAAATACATGTTTTGACTTCATGTATTGGGTTTTTCTGGGGATAGGTGGATTTTAAGTATTCACTTCCACTGTTCCCCATAATATTTGTTGGACTATATACGCCTTAACTTTCAGTTTGAAAAATGTGGATCTTGGAGGTACCCGTAATCTCCTCGCTTTTGTTCTACTCTTAAAGTATGCTTGCAATCTACTGTGCTTGAATAAAAAGCATTTCACAATCATGCACTGGTTATCTCCTACATTTCAAGTTGGGTGAGTGTGATTGAATCACCCCTATTCATCTCAGCCTGGGTTTTTACATCAGCAAAAGAGAAATTACTTTTTTGAAATCACAGTATAGTGACTGCTGACATTTAATTGCTAGAACTGAGTCAAATCTTTTAATATTGCTAAGCATGTATAGATGTATTATTCTTATCTGGCTGTTGAAATGAGACTGTAGGTAAGTTTCTGTACAGGTCATATGCTGTCTCGGGAAGACTGAATATTTTCAGTGTAAATACTCAGTGTTCTTGTTATTTGTTTTAAGGACATTTTTCAAAAATATATTGGTTATTATTAGATATTAGTTCTTTGAGTGTGTATTACTCTGAAGCTATGGAATTTTCTCTTTTGGTTTAAGGGAACTGTCAAACACTGGACACCTATGGAATGCTCAGTGATTTACTAAGTAGCCCCTTACAGTTTCTACTGAAATGTTCCATTTTTGAGTTACATTTTTCAAATAAGATATTGGAAGAGCTATCAGATAGGTTTTATTCAATGCAGTTCATTTCACATTATAATGTGCTGATATTTAAATGTCATTCATTCTTAAGTAGTTTGCATTCACTTGTGGAAAGTGTCCTTTTGCTTTAACAAATTACTGGCAAAGTACTATTTAGTGGATTGATCAGCACATATACAAATGTCTACTTTGTCTATGGTTGTTGAGCATTACACTTGAATTAATTAACATTAGTCTTCAGGAAACCTCCATTCATTTTCTTTCTTTCTTTCTTTCTTTTTTTTTTTTTTTTGAGACAGAGTGTTGCTCTGTTGCCCGGGCTAGAGTGCAGTGGCATCAGCCTAGCTCACAGCAACCTCCAACTCCTGGGCTTAAGCAATCCTCCTGCCTCAGCCTCCCAAGTAGCTGGGACTATAAGTGCAGGCCAACACACCTGGCTGATTTTTCTATTTTTCATAGAGACTGGGTCTCACTCTTGCTCAGGCTGATCTGGAACTCCTGAGGTCAAGCGATCCTCCTGCCTCAGCCTCCCAGATTGCTAGGGTTATAGGCGTGAGCCATTGTGCACGGCCTCCATTCATTTTCTTTTGGGAGCATTTGCTTGTTCTCTGATCTGGTCTGTCACTGACATTTCTAGATTTGAGGGCAAATTTTAGAGTGAAACTATAAAATACAGAAATTGCTGGAAACGCCTTGGTGATATTTCACCCCGGTATTTATTTTAAAGTTTTAAAAGTCAGTGGTATGCAAACAAAAGCAAAAACCCAAGTTTTTTATGACTTATAAAAACTAAATCATACAAATATCAAAAGTTGAGTGTTTTCCAAAGATTATTTTTAATTAAAAATGAATTGGGAATCTACATACCAGAACAGATTTTCACAATGCTTAATCTCCTTATTTGCATTTGATGAGGATTTTTAAGTTTAATGTGTGCAGCAGGACTTAATTGATATCAAAACTTTAAAACTCTTATTTAGGTTTAGTTTCAGAAAAATCTAAAATTATTACCTTGCTTTAAATAGCAGCAACTTGTTTAGCTGTTGTAATTTATTTATTTTTTGAGACAGAGTCTCTGTTGCTGGGGCTAGAGTGCAGTGATGTCATCATAGCTCACTGCAACCTCAAACTCCTGGGCTCCTCTTGCCTCAGCTTCCTGAGTGGCTGGGACTACGTGCCCATGGCTACCATGCCTGACTAATTTTTCTATTTTTTGTAGAAATGGCATCTCACTGTGTTCCCCAGGCTGGTCTCAAACTTCTGGGTTTAATTGATCCTCCTGCCTCAGCCTCCCAAAGTGCTAGGATTACAATTGTGAGCCACCTGCCTGGCTAGGTGCTTGTAATTTACTCTTTCTTTGCTTTATGAATTGTTTTTGGTTCTTGATTTTGGCTTTCTTTCATCTGTTAACTTTTATTCACTTTCTAATGCAGGATAATGTTTTTAAAGTCGAAAGTAATTTTAAAATTAAGAGAACATACATATTTATATAACCTCTTGTATTTCTTGGCTTATAGATTTTGAAAATCATATCTCTGTCAGAACATATTAGGATTTTTCTAGTTGCCTTTTTGTGTAGAAAATTCTATTTCAGTGAAGTGAGAAAAGGGAAAAGAGATGTCGTTTCTATCTTGAAAATACATGTAAGTTTTTTTTTCTTCATTGAAAGCGTAACACAAAGCACTTAATTCTGCATTCTGTTGCTAGAAGAAACCTGTCAAAGTTTGAAGTGTCCCAAGTGGTGGGGGGAACCCCACACTTGGAAAACTTGTTGAGTCAGCATTAGCTGACACTTTAGTATAAAAAGGCAAGGTTTAGGATAAAACGGTTGAAATAAGAAATGCTTTTTTCACTAGGTACTTGGACATTTAACTTTTTTAAAAAACCTGCTCATACCATTGGAGAGATAAAATTAATAAGTTATAAATGTTAGTGAAAAATTAAGGTTTAGAAGGAAAAAGTTTTTTAAAAACTGAGGAAAGTACATGTGACCTTTGTACTTTATGAATAATTAAAGATATCTTAAATGCAAGTGGTTTTTCTCCCCCTTTCTCGGTTAGAGTACAATAGTCGCAGTGTAACTTGATAGGCAGTTGCTTTGCAAACTCCAGCTTGTGTGTGTTAAACTGAGCATCCTAGACTTTTCAGTTTGTCTGGTTTTGAGGTTAAAGTTACAGATTCCTGGGAGTATCAAATATGAGAAAAACGTGGTCTTAGATGTTTGGGACTGTGAAATAACTTTTTGCACTCCCCTTTTTGTAATCCTTTGGGTTAAAATTAAGACTGTCTGCTTAGGAACTGATGTGAAGAAAAAAAAATTAAGACTGTCATAGAATAGATGATGTGCACTACAGGTTGAGCATCTTTAATCTGAAATCCGAAATGCTTCAAAATCTGAAACTTTTTGAGCACTGACATGGAGCATTTTACATTTTGGATTTTCAGATTGGGGATGCTCATCTGTTATAATGCAAATATTCCAAAATGTGAAAAACTCTGAAATCTGAAACACTTCTGATTCCAAGCATTTCAGATAAGGGATACTCAAATTGTGTTTGGTTGTAAGAGGTAACTTTTGTAAAGAATAATACAGTTGTACAACTCAAAGTAAAAGGAGTTCCATTATTGGTTTCACAGCTCAAGTTAGTGTACCTAAACCTCACTATTGCAAAATTGTTCACTTTTAAGCTGAAGAAAAGGAAAGATTTTTAAAAATTTCTTTTTGTTAACAAATCTGCATGAAAGATTGATTCCCTTCCATTTTTTGAAAAATTTGAAATCGTTATACTTTTAAAATATGATGAAAATATTGGTTTGAGATGACTGGTTGGGAAAACTAGCTGAAAATAATTAGGCGTACTGTATAAAATTAATTGAATCTTTGTAGATATTAGGTTTTTGGTATTGTTATTGAAGGAGAAAATCTTTATTGTAAGAAAAAAGAACCTACTATTGTGGTAGTACTCAATATGTTTGATGTTTTAAAATGTGTTTTTTTCTCCACCAGTGAGAGCATGGGCTCTGTGTTTTCTTTAGAAACTTTGCATGATGAAAGCTTAATAAATGGTGTTGATTATTAAAGAAAGTAGAATGAGGAAGTAGCTTACACCTTGATTTTCCTAGCATTTGTTTGTATCATTTTCGTTTACACACACACTGAACTTTCTGCTGTTCCTTGAATACTCCATACCCATTCATTCTTTTTTTTTAATATAATTTTTTAATTTATTCTTTGTTTTTTTTGATCTTCCTATTTTTTTTTTCGTGGCTTGAACTGTACTATTCATTCTTATTGTACATGTTCTGCCTATATCTGGAAAGCTTTTCTTTCTCTGTTCTACCTAGTGAACCCATTCTTCCTTCTTCTCTACCCGCGGGCATATTCTCTACCCACAGGCATAGGGGTGTAGCACCTTTTAGTACTTGTTGAATAGTCTCTTTTTCCCTGAGCTTCTGAGAACTATCTAATTTATGGTATCCGTGGCACACAGCACTGTGCCTTGCACTTAGTAGTTACTGGGTAGAGTAGATGAAAGATAGGAATTTGGAAAAATTGTTCAGGTACTCTGACATACGGTAATTTAGTCAATGCTAGAGCCAAAAGCAGTCAGAGTCCTTGATTGAGTTACAGGATTCTACTGCAAGTCATTTACTTGTGGCTGGTAGCGTTAATGTCAGTGAAGTTTATTTTCAGGTTTAGAAAACATGTAAAATCTTGTCTCCTATCTGTGAAAGTATTAGAGTATTTAAATATTTAATTCCAAAATAGACATTAACCTTTTCTCTTTGTGATTTACTCAGCAAAAGCATCAAGTGACAGCAAAGAAATCTGCTTTTCCTACCATCTTTTTATTTCGAATATCTGTTATATAATTCATGATGCTAAGGAACTAAGAGTAAGTTGGGAACTTCAGTCTTTTTCCCAACAATGGAAATATGTTGATAGTTCAGTGATTTGTTACTGACTTCCCCCATTTTTGTGTGTGTGTGTGTGTGTGTGTGTGTGTGTGTGTGTGTGTGTGTGTTTTAATATACATGATCTCACTATGTTGCCCAGGCTGGAATGCAGTGGCTGTTCATAGTCATGATCATAGCACATTACAGCCTTGAAGTCATGGGCTCAAGCGCTCTTTCTGCCTCAGCCTCCCAAATAGCTGAGACTACAGGTACACACCACTATACCTGGCTTTGTGTTTGAATGATATACTTTTATCCTTGTGAGATTTTTTTGTAATTGTCCATTGTAATAAGTGAAGAAAATGGAAAGATATTCTTTTAAGAAAGCTGCTAATTTCCACAACCCTTTGCATTATTACTCCCCAACCATTTTACCAGATTGTGAGTATCTTCAGTATTTCTCTCCATACTTAGGACTTTATATATTAACATAAATGCGCATATATTAGAAATCTTTGCCTTTACAAAAGAGAGATCATATTGTTTATATTACTCTATAAAAAGCTTTTCTTAACATATCATCTTCAGTAAATATAATTCTATCTTGTTCTTTTTTTTTTTTTAAGACAGGGTCTCACTCTCTTGCCCAGGCTACAGTGCAGTGGCCTCTTCATAGCTCATTGCAACCTCAAACTACTGGCCTCAAGTGATCCTCCTGCCTTGTGGTCCAAAAGTCCTGGGATTACAGGGGTAGGCCACCACACCTGGCTTTAAGGGTTTATTTTTCTTTCTTTCTTTTTTTTTTTTTTGACTAGTCTAGCTCTGTCACCCAGACTAGAGTACTTTGGCGTCAGCCTAGCTCACAGCAACCTCAGACTCCTTGACTCAAACAGTCCTCCTGCCTCAGCCTCCTGAGTAGCTGGGACTACAGGTGCACACCACCATGCCCGGCTAATTTTTCCTATTTTTAGAAGAGACAGGGGTCTTGCTCTTGCTCAGGCTGGCCTCCTGACCTCAAGCACTCATGCCTCAGCCTCCCAGAGTGCTAGGATTACAGGCGTGAGGTGCACATTGAGAGAGCAACTTTTAAATAGCTATTGTGTCTTGTAGCATGACTGTACCATAATTTATTCAGCTATTTTCTTGTAGACATTTAGCTTGTGTCTAGATTTTTGCTACTGTAAACAGTGCTACAATAAATATCCATGTACATGTCACCTTATTTGCAGGTGCTTTTATTTCTACAGACTAGAGTCTCCAAAGTGGGATTTCTGGGTTAACAGGAATGTGTTTTAAATGTTATTGACAGATTACTCTCTAAATAGGTTGTCATAATTTTCATCCCTATTAGCAGTAACCATATCATTAAACCACTGGATGTAAATACTTAATTTTTACTAGTCTGCTGGATGATAAATGGTGTCTCAGTTTTGTCTTAATTTTAGTTTTCCTATTACTGGGGTTAGACTTACTTGATATGCTTAGTGACTATTTGGATTTCCTTTTCATTTCTCTCTTAAGTTGTTTTTCTCCTTTTCTTATCTTGTCGGAGCACTTTATGGAATATTAATTCTTTGTCATATAGCACATGTATTTTTCTTGTCTTTCATTTTTCTTTTAACCTCATTTGTGTCACAGACATTTTTAAGTAGTCATAAATGTTCCTTTTTTCCTCTATGGCTTCTGAAGCTGTCTTACTTAGACAAGTTCCTTCCGTACTAAGAATATGGAAATGTTCTCCTAAATATTCTTTTTAATATTGTGGTTTAAAAAAATTAACCATTAATATAGTTATTCATCTGGAGTTAACATTTACATGATGTGTGAGGTGGGAGGGTATGTGATTTTCCTTTGTATAGAGAGCCACTTATGCCAGGACCAAGTAAACCATTCTTTCCTCAATGAATTAAAAGGCACCTTGTTATATGTTAAGTTCCCATATTTGCTCTAGTTATACATGTTCTGTTTTTCTCTTCCTTTACCATTTTTTTACTGTTTTGGGTAACTGATAGCTAGAAAGTTACTTTCTATGAAGAAAAGTTCCTATCACTATAGTTTTTCATTTTTTTACTATTCTTAAGTATTTATTCTTTTATCTGTATGGATTGAAAATACTTTTGAGTTCAGAAAAAAACTCAAAAAAAGCCCACTGCTTGGAATTACATTGTATTGATATATTAATTTTGGAGGCCTGACATTTGTTAATGATAATTTTTTGTTGTTATGATGTGTCTCCATTTGTTCAAATTAATTTTAGCTTTTTCAATAGATGTTTTATAGATTTGATAGTTTTCTTCACGTAGTTCCTGTACCTTTTTTACGAATTTTATTCCTAGGTATTTTATTTTGATACTGTTATCAATGGTACTTTCTACCCTCCATTTCTAACTAATTAATACCAGAAACTTGTATAAATAAGTATTGTACAACCTTTAATTGTCTGTGGACACCCTCTTACCCCCCACTTTTGTATCCAGAATTAATAGAACTTGGATTCATGAAGAATATGCTAGGGAAAATTTAATATAGTATTACATAACTTTCTAATATTTCTACTTGTTATTCTGTGGAAAAATGCCCTTAGGTAAGTCTTTTTGAGATGAGTTTGAAAGTTTTAATTTCGCTTTATTCATTTTTGTAGTTTTTGTTAATTTGTTCGAATTTTCAAAGCAATTTTTTTTTTTTTTGAGACAGTCTCACTCTGTTGCCTGGGCTAGAGTGCCGTGGCGTCAGCCTAGCTCGCAGCAACCTCCAACTCCTGCGCTCAAGCAATCCTCCTGCCTCAGCCTCCCGAGTAGCTGGGACTACAGGCATGCGCCACCATGCCTGGCTAATTTTTTCTATATATCTTTAGTTGTCCAGCTAATTTCTTTCTATTTTTAGTAGAGACAGGGTCTGGATCTTGCTCAGGCTGATCTTGAACTCCTGACCTCGAGCAGTCCTCCCGCCTTGGCCTCCCAGAGTGCTAGGATTGCAGGTGTGAGCCACTGAGCCCAGCCCAAAGCAAGTTATATTATTGAAGTTGTACATATCTGTTACATGAAAGATGTCGGAAAATATACAGAAGTTGAAAAGGCATATGGTTTACAACAGCACAGATAACTTCCCTGAACATTAATTATACCCTTTGGGACATGTCTTTAAAAAACTAAAATTTTGGGCTGGGGATGATAGCTCACACCTGTAATCCCAGCACTCTGGGAGGCTGAGGTGGGAGGATTGCTTGAGCTCAGGAGTTGAGCTCAGGAGTTCGAGACCAGCCTGAGCAAGAGCGAGACCCGGGCTCTACCAAAAATAGAAAAAATTACCTGGGTGTGGTGGTGAGAGCCTTTAGTTCCAGCTACTTGGGAGGATGAAGCAGGAGGATTGCTTGAGCTCAGGAGTTTGAAGTTGCAGTGAAAGTGATACCCTGTCTCAAAAAAACAAACAAACAAAAAACCCCCCAAAACCAAAACACTCTAAAATTTTGCTTTGGGAATTTGATGACATTTCTTGAATTGAGGACACCTTAGTATGTTTTTGTTAATAGCGTTAGGGTTGGGAGAGTGAAAAGTTGCTTTTTATTTTGTTAGTGTCAAATTATTAATAGATGTTTCTCTTGTTTACCTATCATTGTTTACTTGGGCTTTATTGCTTTTCATGCATCTTAATGCTATTGAATTGTTCAGTAGGCATGTTTGCATTTACATACATCTATTTTTTTGAAATTTGAGTTTTGGTGAATTTTGCTTATTAAGCATAAAGATTAGTGTAATTACTGTGTCAATTTAGGGAGAAATGAACTTAAGACCTCTTCGGGGGATGCCCACTGGCTGCCTAGACAGGGTGTGTTGGTATCTCCTTGTGGTCACACATTCCACTGCCTGTTCCTTAGCCTTGGAGATACAGAAACTGCATTTTAGTAGTTCACTTACAGGTGATTCAGATCTATCACTTGTAGTGATTTGTAAGTTAGAATAATACTGTAGTGTAGTAATTCACAACGGGGATATGGTTTTCTCCTTGTGTCTATCTGTGTCTACATTCCATAGCACAATGTTCCTTGTATGGAGGTACTTGGGAATTGATTTCCTTGGGAGGATTTGTAATGATCAGGAAGTTGCATTGTGAGCCTGGAACAAAAAGCATAGAAAGTTGGATATTCTTTTTTTTTAATTTTTTTTTTGTGAAGTGTGACCCATGACAAGTTGGGTAATCTTGAGTGTTTCATCATTCTAGGCCATGGTGAAACCTGATGAAAAAACAGTTCGTTTCCCACAATGGTGCTTGCCTCTCCAGTGATGAAAATACTCACCCTCTCATTTACTCTTATTCAAACCATGATGTGCTAACATTGGTCTCCCCTTTTTTTCACTTCGTAGGCCATTTCCCTTTGAACACATGTCTTCATATGGGGGAAATAGATGTGTATTTTCCTGGTCTCTCCCTCCCCCAAAAGAAAGAAAATCACAAAAACACAAAGGCAGTGAAAAACCAGCTTAAGTCAGTTTAATGACAGTGAGTATCTCTAAGATATGTTAGAAAGCAAAAAAATATGTTAGAAAGTTAATTGAAATCTGATTCCTTTACTTGAATCTTTGAAGTCTCATTGTTTAGCAAGAAAGACTTATTTAAGTATAATCTTTGTGTTGGATAGAAAAGGGGGAGATTTTTATTGTTGAAAAATTAAAATTTAGGGTTGTTTTTAGATTTAGAGGCCAGATACCTTTAGCTCTAGGGGAAGAATGACTATATAGCAGCAGCAGGAGCTCCAGCTTTTTGGTTACATGTTCTGTTGTTGGCTGTCTGTGGCTCAGAGCTCACAGCAGGTAGTGTGGGTTCTGAAGTAGAGAGAAAGTTATTTGGGCAAGGTAAAAGAGCAGACTGGGTTAAGTCCTGACTGCCTATTTCCCATAGCTGTTGGTGATCAGCCTGTATTTTGTGTGCTTTGGAAAAGACAAGTCATATTTTTAGATAAGACCTTTTTTCACATTTAAGATTCAATAAATGTAATACTTATCAATTTCCTACTCTTATAGGTATGGAGAATACATGCTTCTATGTTTTTTAAATATTTGCTTCCTCGGTATATGGGTTTTAATTTATTTGTTTGTTTTTGATGCTATTTTTGTTTCTTCCTTTGCCATTGGGTGACTGTTTTTTTTTTTTTTTGTGAGACAGGCACTTGTTTTGTTGCCCGGGCTGGAGTGCAGTGGCGTCATCATAGCTCACTGCAGCCTCAACTCCTGGGCTCAAGCGATCGCCCACCTTGGTCTCCTAGAGTGCTAGGATTATGGGGGAGAGCCACTGTGCCCGGCCCTCATTTTTTTTCTTTCATGGATTGTGCCTTTGGTGTAACAAACATCCAGGAACTCTTTCCCTAACTCCAGGTCATGAAGGTTTTCACCTATGTCGTCTTCCAAAAGTTTTATAGTTGTAGATTTTAGATTTAGATCTATGATCCATTTTGAATTAGGTTTAGGTTTATGTTTCAGTTTTGTATACGGATGTCCAGTTGTGATGTGCATTGACTAGTTCATAGCATTACCTAATTATCCTTTCCATATCTCTAGTGATAATCCCCTCTTTCATTCCTGATATTGGTAATTTGTGTTGTTTGTCTTTTTTTCTTTTGTAGTCTAGTCTGGCCAGAGATTTATCTATGTTGTGTAAAACTGGTTCTGTTTTATTCTAAGAAGTATTCCATTATATGGATACACCACTATCCATTCACCTGTTTGTGGACATTTGGGTTATTTACAGTTTTTGGCAATTATAAATGAAGCTTCTGTGAACATTTATGTACACGTCTTGGTGAGGATATATATTTTCATTACTTGTGGGTACATACTTCTCCTGGGTAAACACTGAGTACATTTGCTGAATCATATGCTAAATGTACGTTTAAGTTTATAGGAAACCTCCAAACTGTTTTCCAAAAATAGTTGAACCATTTTTAGTCCCATGAACAGTCTGTGAAAATTCATTTGTTTTATATTATTGCAAACACTTGGTATGGCCAGTCTTTAATTTTAGCCATGCTGCTGGTATGGAGCAGTATCTCATTATGGTTTTAATTTGCCTTTCCTTCCTAATTAATGATGTTAAGCATCTTTTCATGTGCTTATGGCCATTTATATATCTTTTTTTGATAAGTGTCTATTCAAATCATTTACCCATTTTTAATATTTTTCTTTTATCCATTTTTAAATACAGTTGGCTTATTGTTGAGTTGTAAAACTTACATATCCTGAGTATAAGTCCTTTGATAGATATGTATTGTGAATATTTTTACTCTTTCTGTGACTTATTTTCATAATAGCATCATTTGAAGAGCAAAAAGTTTTGCGTTTTTATAAAGTCTAGTTTATTGTTTTTTTTTTTAATACTTTATGCTTGTGTGCAAAGTCTCTGTTTAACCTAAGTTTGCAAAGATTTTTCTCCTGTGTTTTTTTCTGGGTTAATTTTAGTTTTAGCTTTGACTTTGAGGTCTATGATCCATTTTGAGTTAATTTTTGTGTAAAGTGTGAAGTTAGGGTTGAGGTTAATTTTTTCCCCCATATAGGTATCTTTCTCCTATTTAATAACTTTGGCTTCTTTGTTGAAAATCATTTGAACATATGTGTGTGGGTCTTTTCCTAAATTTTCCATTTTGTTCCATTATTCTCTTAGTTTGTCCTTAAATTCACTTCCACATTGTCTTGATTACTGTAGCTTTGTAGTCATTCTTGAAATTGGATAGTACAAATTCTCCACCTTTGTTCTTTTTTTTCTACAACTGTTTTGGTTGTTTATAGGTCCTTTATTAGTGTATATCTTTTGCTTTTTAAAATTTTATCATTATTTTTTATTGAGACAGACTCTCGCTCTGTTGCCCTGGGTAGAATGCAGTGGCGTCGTCATAGCTCACAGCAACCTCAAACTCCTGGACTCAGCAATCCTCTAAGGGCCTCAGCCTCCCTAGTAGCTGCAACTACAGGCACGTGCTATGACAGCCGGCTAATTATTGTATTTTTAGTAGAGACAGGGTCTCACTCTTGCTCAAGTTAGTCTCAAACTCCTGGGCTAAAGCAATCCTCCTGCCTCGGCTTCCCAGAGTGCTAGGATTACAGGTGTCAGCCATGGGGCCTGGCCTGTGTTTTATTTTTAAATGCTATTCATGACACTAATACCTTTTTCTCTGAGGTGGGTTTATTATTATTTTTCCTCATCACATTTTCAAAGTATTATATATCCAATGTACAAAGATGATTACTGTTTGTTAGATGTGTTTTAATCTGTAAATTGGTCTTCTCTCTTAATCTCTCATATTTTGTGGAGTTGAAGTATGATTGTGATTATATTTATCAGATACTTTGTTGAGCTATGTGTGTTTAAGCGTTTAACAGCAGTTTAGCAGAAAATATAATAGCTGTCTTTTCTAAAGTTAGGCATAGCCCTTTCCTTATTTCTTTAAGGGTTGAGTAAAGATTTGGGTTGATTTAGTTCCTGAAGTATTTTGATACTAGTGAAGGACTTGATATATTAGTGTATTCTGTGTCTTATTTTGCTTAATTTAATACTTAACCTTTTTTTTTTTTTAAATGGGGTCTTGCTATGTTGCCCAGGCCGGTCTTGAACTTCTGGGCACGGGTGATCCTCCTGCCTCAGCCTCTCAAGTAGTTGGGACTACAGGTGTATGCCACTGCGCCTGGCTTAAAAAATATATATATAGAGAGAGAGAGAGAAGAAAGAGAAAGAGAAAGGCACACGCACGCACACACGGGGCCTCCCTGTGTTGCCCAGGCTGGTCTTGATCTTCTGTCCTCAACAGTCCTCCCCTGCCTCAGCATCCCCAGTAGCTGGTATTACAG
The DNA here is from genome assembly GCF_020740605.2 of Lemur catta. NCBI lineage: Eukaryota > Metazoa > Chordata > Mammalia > Primates > Lemuridae > Lemur > Lemur catta. The sequence goes on along the minus strand of NC_059147.1, from coordinate 19,758,636 downwards.
GTATGAGCCACTGCAGCTGGCTTCATTTAATGTTTTTGTTTGTAGCCTTTCCTAGAAATTTACTGAGTTGAGGGATTTGTGTTTAATAGCTTTGCTGAAGCTCAGCAAGCTTTCCTTAACTTAGCTGAACTGAATTTGGGAAGTCTTGAATTCTTAAAAATTAGTCAATTTAAATAAGTTGTATGAATGGTTTTGGTAGTGGAAAATGTGAATATCTCTATTTAATGTCTTTCCATATCCAGAGGATGCCAGCCCCCATCAGATTGCGGGAGCTGATCCGGACCATCCGGACAGCCCGAACCCAAGCCGAAGAACGAGAAATGATCCAGAAAGAATGTGCTGCAATCCGGTCATCTTTTAGAGAAGAAGACAACACATACCGATGTCGCAATGTGGCAAAATTACTATATATGCACATGCTGGGCTACCCTGCTCACTTTGGACAGGTAGGCTGGGCTGAGACCACATCTAGCAAGGGTACTCTTCTTTGTCTTTTTTTTTTTGAATAGTAATGGGGTCTCCCTATGTTGCCCAGGGTGGAGTGCAGTGGCTATTCACAGGTGCATAAGGCAATACAGCCTTGAACTCCTGGACTCTAGCGATCCTCCTGCTTAAGGGCACTCTTCTTTGAATGACACTGTAGCTCAGGGAGTGTCAGTCATTTTCTGGTGGGGAAGTACTTTTGATAACCTTGTAGTCTGATCGTTGAGGAATTGAGGGTAGGATTGAGAGAGCACGCTGCAGCCTTGGAAGGTATAATATTGCCATCAGTTATGGTTTCCATTGGGAATCTCTCATTATGTGGATCAGAGTGTGTTTTGATGGTGGCAGCTAGCTTGACCACGGTTAACCAGTAGGTTGTGATTGTTCTGCCAGAAGGCCTGGACTATAATGAGTATTTAAGAAATGTTTGCTAAATGTTTTCTTAATTATTTTTTCTGTGCATGATGTTACATGGAAAAATTCATAACAGATGTTCTTAAATTAAAGAAATTAGGTAGTTGCCAATTAGTGGCATCTATTTTGTCCTAATTACCTCATGCCTTGGTTGCTACAACTTCTGTTCAGGTCTGCCTCCTGATTCTCTCCCACAAACAAATGTATGCTATTCGATATATCCAGTCTGGGTTTTGAGGATGATGTTCTCAGTGATAAGTGCTTTTCTTTATAAGGGGGATTTAGTCACAGAAAAGAGAATAGTGGATTTTTATTTCATATTAATGCTGTTAAATTTTATTTCACTTAAGAATGTAGTATATGCTAAAAGTCTTTTAAAGGAAAAGACTGCAAAATTGAAAGAATGTGCAACACTAGGTAGAAGGTGAAAAATACTATTCATAATTCCTTTATTTAAAGATAACTATTGTTAATATTTTGATGTATTTATTTATTTTGAAACAGGGCATTGCTTTGTTGCCCAGGCAGGGGTACAGTGGCGTCATCATAGCTCCCTGCAGCCTCAAACTCCTGGGTTCATGAGATTCTCCTGCCTCAGCCTCCCTGTAGGGACTACAGGTGCACACCACCACACCCAGCTAATTTTTCTATTCTTAATAGAGACGGAGTCTTGCTGTTGTTCAGGCTGGTCTTGAACTTCTGACTTTAAGCAGTCCTCCTGCCTTAGCCTCCTAGAGTGCTAGGATTAAAGGCGTGAGTCCAAGCCTGGCCAATGTATTTAATTTGTCAGGAAAGATGGCCATCGGTTTATTTTCTGTTTAGCTCAGTAACTTCCATGGAAAGAGATCTCCTGCCCCCAAGTTAAAAAAGTACTGGATTGAATCTTTTCAGATTCACTTGGGTTAGTTTTATGCTTATTTTGAGATTGGAAGTGGGGTCAGCCTCTTTAGAAATATGTGACTGAGAGTTGGAGAGTATTAGTTCCCCAGAGAAAAATTGAGATATTAATATCAGAAGAAAGGGAGACTTGGATCAGAAGAAGGGGTAAAAACTAGAGCTGTCTTATCAGTATATTCATACTTGGTTTTGAATAGAATTAGTGTCATAATAGCATTCTTCTCTTTCACATATATCACAAACAGTTTTTAAAAATGTAACTAGTACATTCTTTGAAATGTATTTCGTATTTCATTCATATAGAGATAGGAGGAGAATTACATCCTGAGGCACTGATGTTTCAAGTTAAAAGCTTTTACCATATCAAAAATTGACTGAAGTGGTTATCCATATAATGTATGACGGTGGTCCCCAGTCTGGGGCTGCAGACCGGTGCTGGTCCGTGGCCTGTCAGGAACCAGGCCACACAGCAGGAGGTGAGTTGTGGGCCAGTGAAGCTTCATCTGTATTTATAGCTGCTCCCCATCGCTCACATCACCACATAAGCTCTGCCTCCTGTCAGATCGGCAGTGGCATTAGATTCCCTTAGGAGCATGAACCTTACTGTAAACTGCACATGTGAGGGATCTAGGTTGCATACTCCTTCTGAGAATCTAATGCCTGGTCTGAGGGGGAGCTGAGGCAGTGATGCTAGCGCTGGGGAGTGGCTGCAAATACAGATTATCATTAGCAGAGAGGTTTGACTTCACAGTAAATGTAATGTGCTTGAATCATCCTGAAACCATCCCCACCACTGGTCTGTGGAAAAATTGTCTTCCATGAAACTGGTCCCTGGTGCCAGAAAGGTTGAGGACTGTTGGTGTAGTGACATAGTATAAAGCAAATAGTTGCCCATACGTTCTTGTTGGTTGATTTTAAGTTTTAGGCTAGATTTACAGAAATCTGATATATTGAGAATTGGGCTATAAAAATAAAAGATAATCTAGTTGGGGGAAGACTCTTAATCTCTCCACTCAGAAATAACTACTATTAACATCTTGAAAACAGTACATTTACATATTCCCAAGGAGTTCTTTAAAGACAAACTTTTGAATTTTAAATCATAGAGTAGATTTAAGATTTTGGGGGATATTTCATTTTGTAAAAGATCTCTATGTATATTTCCTAAGATTCATTTCTATAATATGTTTAGATAGCATATGCTTACTAGGCATATCTGGGTGGCATTTGGGGGTGTTTTGGGACGTAATTATTAAATAAAACATTTAATTCTTAGGTGGAAAATGAATACTCAAAGAAACTGTTCTAAAATTTTGGTTCAAAAAAATAAAGATTTTTCTGAGTGGGAATAGGTAGGAATCATAATTTTAAGTTTCTTATTCTGTTTCCTCTATTTGAATGAGTCACCATCCTATCCACATCAGTAATTTGGTACCCCACCTGTTGGAATTGCCTTTATCATATGCCCATAAAATGGTTCATATCTGCATTCTCTCACCTGTGTGTGTGAATCACAATGCCACTTTCATTTAATTATTTATAATAGCAGTCACCCTTTAATGGCATTTTATTTGTTAGATGCACTGTTCATTACAGTAACCAGTAGCTGCGTGTAGCCATTGGCTTCTTGAAATGTGACTATTTCAACTGAGGAAAACAAATTTTTTTTGGTACTTGATTCAATTATTGGAAAACTTTTCAATATGTTTTAAACAACTTGAATATATGAATCTACTTTATCAGTGATAAATTTTATACAATCTAAATACAATTCAGGTATTTCTGATGAAAATGTAGTGTACAAATTGAGATATGCTGTTATAAGTATAAAAGTACATAGTGTGTTTGGAAGCCATAGTACAAAAAAAAGAGTATAAAATACATAATTAATAAATTTTATGTTGATCATATGTTGAAACAATATTTTAGATATATTGGTTAAATAAAATATATTATTAAAACTAATTTCACCTTTATTTTTTACTTTTTACTGCAGTATTTAGTATGATGCTGTCAGTAGAAATAAAATATGAGCCACATATAAATTTTAAAATTTCTTGTGCATTTAAAAACTCTCATTTAAGTTTTATAGTAAAACTGAAGGCAGAGGTAATAACCTCATATTACAGATGAGAAAGCTGAAATTCTAGAGTGACTTGTTTAAATTCACACAGCTAGTAAGGGGACTGGAGCTCAGCCTTGCATAACTTGAAAACGCAGTCATTCTTTGCACTAAACTCAAATCTATAAATAGTTATTCCTATTGAGTTAATTAATATTTTAGCCCTGCCTTGCTGTGCACAGGATTTGAGATGGCATGAACTACCAGCATCTAGTTAAAAAAGAAAAAGAATAGTAGGAAGAGTTGGGAGAGGGAATATAATAATTCAGAACATAGGCCAGTGTAGTTGTGGTTGGTGAGGCAGCTAAGACAAGAAAAGAAACATTCAGTTTTGTGGTTATTGCCAGAATAGAAGAGCAAAACTGTAGAAACTAAACTACCTGGGTGTGAATTCTGGCTCTGTAATTTTACTATCTGTGTGACTTTGATCAAGATCTTTAACTGTCTGTGTCTTAGCTTCCTTGTTGGTAAAATGGGGACAGTCATAATGGCTACTTTATAGGGTTATAATGAAGATTAAGTTAATTAATGTTAGACATTCATGTTTTGTACATTAAAAACCTTCAGATATTTCAGATATTACCCATTTTACCATTTCCTGAAGAATAGCAAACGAAATTTTTTTTTTTTTTTTTTTTTTTTTTTTGAGACAAGGTCTTGCTCTATTGCCTGGGCTAGAGTGCAGTGGCATCATCATAGTTCACTGCAACTTCAAACTCCAGGGCTCAAGCTATCCTCATGCTTTAGCCTCCTGAGTAGCTGGGACTACAGGCGTGTGCCACCATGCCCAGCTAATTTTTTTCTATTTTTAGTTGTCTAGCTAATTTCTTTTTTTTTCTTTTATTTATTTATTTATTTTATTAGAGATGGGGGTCTCACTCTTGCTCAGGCTGGTCTTGAACTCCTGAGTTCAAATGATCCGCCTGCCCTGGCCTCCCAGAGTGCTAAGATTGATCATAGGTGTGAGCCACCATGCCCAGCCCCTAGCAGTAAATTTTCTGCCAAAATTGTAAAAATGATTTTCATCAACTTCTGTTTCAGAAATTGTTTTTAATTTAAATTGAATATATAGACGAAAGGAAAGGGTTGTTACTTAGATAATCGTTTTTCAATCTCCCATGGCATTTAAGCTTTCTTGTTTGATCCTTGGAGACTTCTTTGAAATGCTTATGATAGTGTAGTTAATCAGCTAACTTTAGGTGTGGTTTTTTTTTTTTTTTTTTTGGTTTTTTAAGACATAGGGTCTTCCTTTGTCACCTGGGCTAGAGTGCAGTGGTGCAATCATAGCTCACTGCAACCTTGAACTCCTGGGCTCAAGTGATCCTCCTGCCTAAGCCTCCCGAGTAGCTAGGACTATAGGTGCTCACCACCATGACCAGCTAATTTTTCTTATTTTTTGTAGAGATGGGGTGTCGCTGGTCTCGAATTCCTGGCCTCAAGCTATCCTTCCACCTCAGCTTCCCGAAGTGCTGGGATCACAGGTGTGAGCCACCATGCCTGGCCTATATTTTTAATTTTTAAAAATTTTTTGTTTTATTTTTTTATAGAGATAGGGTCTCACACTGTCATCCAGGCTAGAGTGCAGTGGCATGATCACAGTTCACTGCAGCCTTGAATTCCTGGGCTCAGCAATCCTCTTACCTCAGCCTCCCCGGTAGCTGGGGCTGCAGGCTTGTGCCACCATGCCCAGCTAATTTTTTAAATTTTTTGTAGAGGTGGGTTCTTACTCTGTTGACCAGGCTGGTCTTGAACTCCTGGTCTCAAGTGATTGTCCTGCACTCAGCCTCCCAAAGTGCTGGTATTATAGGCATGAGCCACTGCACCTGGCTTTACATGTTTTTTAGTGCAGGTATATTGAGAGAACAATTCTTAAATAGCTTGAAAAAATTATATTTGTGGAACTCTTTTACTTTCCTCAATTTCACATTCAGACTTATTAGATAAATTCATAATGCAAGTAGTCTGATGTAACTTTCACTTCCTGTGTACACAGGTCTCCATTTGAGCCACTTTTTTTTTTAAATGTATGATTTTAAAGGAGAACATATTTTTGAAAACTCTTTTTAGATAGTCTGACTTTTGTATGACCTTTGAAAACCACTACTCCAGAAGGAATGTTTGGCCTTTTTCATGTTTGTCAAGATGGAATGATAAAGTATATCAAAGTGATTGTGAAGGTTATTTAAGAAAGGCCAAGGAGAGAGAGAAACTATTTACAAGGACTCTTAAGCCCTAAGAAACTATTTCTATTAATAACAATTAGGTAAAGAAGAAATCATATAAAACATTTTAGCTTAATTCTGCTACTGAGTTTTCCTCTGAATATTTTTTTTTCTTTATTTGATTCCTAATCACTCGCCTCTCCTATAGTACTTGTATCAAGCCCTAAATGTACTTGGTTGAAACACTTTCCATATTATATTAAAGTTAATTATTATCTCTCTCTTATTTAATTAATTATACATTCCATGTTTAGGACAGTTTTTGATCCTTTGATGTATTTCCAGATATTGAGTTTTTTGATTTCCAAAATAGGAACCAGACCTTAAATACATGAGTTAGGTGCTCATTTAACCTGGGGATTAAATTAGAAATTTGGTTTATTAGTATCTTATTGTAATACTTGACTAGTTTGTATTTGTATGAATCTGTAGAACTAAGGTAAAACTCACAAATTATTTGGATGCAAATATCATGGGACCTTGACAAAATGATCTGTTCCAGAACTTGATTACTATTATCAAGATAGCCGAAAGTCTTAATTCTTTGCCTTTTATTTAGGCAGCTTGATGATGCAGGTTTGTACTTTACTTTAGTCATCTGTAGACTCTGGGTTAAAAACATTGCTTTTCTAGATTGTGTAGCAAGTTCTTAATGTCTTTTTCTTTTTTTTTCTTTTTTGCAGTTGGAGTGCCTCAAGCTTATTGCCTCTCAAAAATTCACAGACAAACGCATTGGCTATTTAGGGGCAATGCTGCTGTTAGATGAAAGACAGGATGTTCATCTTCTCATGACCAACTGTATCAAGAAGTAAGTCTTACTTTTTTTTCTTCTAACAACAACTTTGTTCTTTTAGGTCTTCTTATGACATCAATAGCTTCTATTTGCTGATTTTATATTTACTGTCCAGAATGTATTTGAATTGCTCTTGGTTTGGTAGCTTGTAGGCAAAGAAGCTGAGCAAAGGATTAAAACTTCTATAGGGGATAATCTTATTAATTAAATGCAAGTATTGCTGTGTATCTTCAGGCATAAAAACACACATTACTGATAAAATAGACATTTGGGCATTCATAGAAAAGAGAAGTATTGGTAAAGTCTGGGCTTTTTTTGTTTGTTTGTTTCCAGGACTTTGACTACTGTGAATTATGAAACTTTACATTTACTTAAAAATTATCAATGTATATTCTGAGTAAATACCATTTAAAAATAAAAGGAGAGGTCTTGCTTGTTGCTGATCTAATCCATCTGAGATTTAGGTTCATGGATTTATATCTTAGCCCTGTGAATTTTTATATATAGTCTTTTTTTCTAATGGCTGATTTACTGATGCACTAGTTTGTTTGTTTAACTTGCTTACAAATCAAGGAATACTTGCCGTATAAAGAAACGAGAGGACCTGACCAGAGAATTTGCTGTTCTTCCCAGTGTCCTTCTTAGAAGAATTTTCTGTTAGAAAGCTATAGGATTTCTGATGGCCTTTAAATGGTTTAAGATACTTTTTGGTTTTTATTATTAATAGTTTGGTTTTGATTTCCCTACAAGTTTAATCTCCTTTTCAGACTTCTTTTTTATTTGTGGTATTTCTGTATTTGACAGAAAGTAGAAGCAGGGGGATATAGGAGATCAAATTTGTGGAAATTAAAATTTATACTTTTCTGTGGTAAATAATACCTTACTTTAAAGTTTTCCAATGGGTATTGAAAAATTCCAAAATGACAGTTGTGATTTGGTTGTAATGATAAAGTGTAGCATTTAAATATGGTAGTGAGTCTGTGAACTTAATTTTGGGAGAATTTTTGGTTTTTGGCCTTGAAAGAAATATTAATAATGAAATTATGAACTTGATTCATTTTTTTAACAAATACTTATTGCATGTCTGGTATATGCCAGGAGTTGTTTGCAAGTACTCCTTATGTTTGGAGAGTGGAGAAAAGTGGGCAGAAATCCTTGATATAATGGAGGGTATATTCTAGATGTTCGGCGTGATTCTTGTATACTTTACTCTGGGTAGGCCTTTAAGAGAGTTTTCTTTAATTTTAGTTCTTGCACGCTCTGTTGCCCCTATTACTTAAGCTTTCAATCACATGCTGATAATTTGACAGTTCTGCCTGGCAGCAAGTTCATGTTAGAGAGTTAATACCAAACTTAAATATAGGTTTGTACCTTGATAAAAATTGAAGAATGAGGCACATAGGTAGAGAAGATAATCTTTGTGTTTAATTTTAAGGAGACCCAGCCAAGCCCCAAGTGAATTTAGGAGTTAGCTACTTTTTCAGATAGTTGGGAAATGATCTAGCACTTCATTCCAAGTTTTGTATCGTTCAGTTTTTTTGTTTTTTCTTTTTTAATCTGTTAATGAATGTGGTCTTTTTCCATTTTGTTTTTTGGTTTTAGGGGGTTTATTTCTTTGTATTATAGGGCATCATAGTGTACTAATAGTTTTTATGCTTAATTACAAATGTTTGTCTCATTGTTCATTGGCTTAAAACAACTATTTAAGATACTAAAGATCTTGGAATTAAATCCTTAAAAAATTGGATCTGATTAGCCGGGTGTGGTGGCATGTGCCTGTAGTCACCCAGCTACTCAGGAGTGTGAGGCAGGAGGGTTGCTTGAGCCCAGGAGTTTGAGGTTACAGTGAGCTATGATTGCACCATTGCATTCTATTAATAGCTTGGGTGACAGAATGAGACCCTATCTCAAAAAAAAAAAAAAAAGGATCTGTTATTTTAAGAACTTTTATTAAAATATCTATAATCATTGAATGATGAATGAAAAGTTAACTAAATATTTTTGGATACTGGGAGCCTAGATGATAAAGCCATAGTTAGTACTCAAGCTTTGTTTTGCCAGTAATAATTTTATTTTATTTTATTTTTTTGATACAGAGTCTCACTCTGTCACCCAGGCTAGAGTGCAGTGGCATCATCATAGCTCACTGCAACCTCAAACTCCTGGGCTCAAGTGATCTTCCTGCCTCAGGCTCCCAAGTAGCTAGGACTACAGGCGCGTCTCACGATGCTCTGCTAATTTTTTTATTTTTAGTAGAGAGGGGGTCTTGCTCTTGCTCAGGCTGGTCTGGAACTGTCCAGAGTTTCTGCAGCTGACAGGGCCGAAAACAGGGTGTTGTGTAGGAATAAGAAACGAGATAATAGAGGAGAAAGAGTGGGGTCAGGGCACTCAAGGCTTTCTAGACTAAGAGTCCCGAGAGTAATTTCTCACTTGTATTTATTTAAGAACAAGATGTTTTTATGCCAGCAATCTCCCTAGGTCACCCCAACATTTCTACGCTACTCCAACATAGAACTACTGGGCTCAAACAATCCTCCCACTTCAGCCTCCCAGAGTGCTAGGATTACAGGTGTGAGCCACCCCTCCCAGCCTTATCAGTAATTTTTATGTTAAATTATTTAAGTTGGTGAAAAGTTGCAAACCTGGCTAATTTACACTTTACCTTCTTTCTTCATTCTGCGGTGAAGATTAAAACCATTTATTAATTCATTTAAAAATACTAATAGTGATTCCATTACATGTTAACATATATAACATTCTTTGTGAAAAGTAAACTATTTTCTAAAACAAATATTCAATGTGAAGAGTGGCATTATTTTATGTTTTTGTAAATCTGTTGGAAGATAGTTGGATGCTGGTATCTGCTTCTACATTCAATTTCTTGTGTTATGTTGTTCTGATTGAAGTAGATGAAAAAAGTCCAGCCTCTTACAGATAATATAATTAGAAAAGGGAATGGTATTTTAATAGTCTTTTCACATAATTATGGATATTCTTCTTTGATACTATGCTAAAACTTAACAAATGATAGTTTCTTAAAGGTTAGGTACAATGTGGAATCTGAAACTGTATCAGTGAAGTTTTGGTACTTTGTTACATTAAACCCCATTGGTCTTTCTTGGACCTTGAGTGAATCTTTTAATCATGCATTATTTTGTATCATCATGCCTAGGTCATTTGGAAGAAGCTGGTTTACTGAGTTATGGAGATCTTCCAAATGTTAATACATTTCGTTATCGAATATTAAAAATCACATTGCTTAATATTGGCACTGATCTCATCAGAAAAGTCTTTAAGTATTAAGTAAGGTAAACTGTCAAGCTCATGTTGGCAATACAAGTTTTCCAAAATTCTAGTTTTCACTTTAAAACCTGAAGTAACAAATTCTGTGAGTTGTTGCTCTTGAAGTGATAGGCTCACCTGGCTTTTTGTCTAGAAGATGTCAGCCAAATACCCAAATCTTCATAACCATAGTTGTCTCGGTTATTTTTCAAATAAAACTGATGTTCGTTTTAAAGCAGCACTAGCTCAGCTTGCAGGTGAAACAAGTTCACAAGTGCGTTTCTCTCAGACTGCCATTTTACTTCATTATGCAGCAGAAGTAATTTATGCATACTTCCCATTTTGTCACACAGAATATGGAGAAAATGTACACTCAAGAGTTGAGATTTAACAAAACGAATACTTTTTCCTGCTTTGTTATGGGCAGTCATAAATGAAACTGCATTTTTTTCTTCTTTTGTTTTAACTACCAGAATATGGTAGTGGATACAGTGACTACTAGTACACTTTCGTGTCTGTGCCTTGATTTGTGTTAATGCACCAGCAGTTTTTCTCACCACTGCTTTTGCACCATCAGTGCAAATGTCAACACGGTTGACAAATAATATGTGAGGATTATGAAAAGAGCTTGGATTGCATGGATTCTCTAAACAGTCTTGGGGACTTCCAGAGACTTGTGAATCACACTTTGAGAACCACTGGACTAAAGGATTCTAAAATGCTCTGAAAGCTAGTGAAGGTAGTGTAACTTAACATAATAATTCAGTTTCTGAATAGCAAGAGTTGATTATAATACATAGATGAGTTTAATGGTTCAAGATTTTAATACTTCACCTTTTCTGAAAGTATGTTTCCTGGCCGTTTTGGAAATAATTTTATACAGTAATCAATGCCTGTTAGAAAGATTTTTGTGTATGTATACCACTGGATATGGGGGTTCACTATAAATGTCTAGCTCAGTTTGTTAAAGGTGGTTTTATTGACTCATTATTATCATTAGTAATGGACAGTTACTAATTTTTCTTCTTTTGAGTAAATAAAAGTGTAAAAATTATTTAATGTAACATCAAGCTAAAGCATAAGGCTGAACGTGGTGGTGGCTCATGCCTGTAATCCTACCATTTTGGGAGGCTGAGACGAGAGGATCCCTTGAGGCCAGGAGTTCAAGACCAGCTTGGTCAATAGTGAGACCCTGTCTCTACAAAAAATTAAAAAAACTTAGCCGGGTGTGGTGGCACGTGCCTATACTCCCAGCTACTTGGAAGGTTGAGTCAGGAGAATAGCTTGAGCCCAGGAGTTGGAGGTTGTGATGAGCTGTGATGATGCCACTGCAGTCTAGCCCAGGCAACAGAGTGAGACCTTGTTAAAAAAAAAAAAAAAAAACCCCAAAGCATAAGACTACAGCTTTTAAAAGATAACTAAATTTCTGTTATGATGTCTGTGTGCTAGCATAGATTGTATTTTCCGATTTTTTTAAAAAAGGATTTTGGCAAATGTGTATCTTAACCTTTTTTTGTGGTGAGTAGTAGAGCTGTTAAAAATCTTTTAAAGACAGAGTTTTCCTTCATATTTTTATCATTGCCAGTTTTTACTTTCAACTGTTTGCTGAATTTCTAAAGTGGGTGTCTTTTAACATTCAACAGATAACATGTTGTCCAGTTTCTGCTACTTTGGTTTTTGGAAGCATTGGCTTGTGAGCCTGGAGGATGGACTGTCAGTCCATTTACTGTATTGATAAGTTTTTTTTATACCCTTCTCACTGCACACTGATGTATTGATAATTTGTAATAAAATTGGAATAAACAGTTTCTGCAACAAATAATCCTATTATTTTCATTATTGGAGAAATCTTGAGTCATTCTGAACTAGTTTGTTAAATCGTGATGCTTCTTCATGGGGAGCATCAGGGAGAACATTTTTGTTTCTACCTTCTACCTTTTTTTTGCAGTGATCTCAATCATAGCACGCAATTCGTACAAGGGCTAGCACTTTGTACCCTGGGCTGCATGGGCTCCTCAGAGATGTGCAGAGATCTTGCAGGAGAGGTAGAGAAGCTCCTGAAAACCTCCAACTCTTATTTAAGAAAAAAGGTAACTATTAATGAAAACAAATATCTGTGTTTGGATTAGGAGGTATTAGGGAGACGAGAAAGCAGATTGCTTATTTTTGAAAGCTCTGATGATAATATAAAGTCTTTTTCTCTGTGTAGTTAAATATATTTTAAATGGTTATATATGAATCTTGATTCTTATTTTTCAAGGAAATGATTTATAAACAAACAAATGTTACTGGATATATTCTAGGTGGCATACCTAATTACTTCCTAAAATTGTCTGATTTTAAACAGTATTAAAATAAAGTAGATTATGAATATATCTTTATGAATTTACTTTTATCCTAATAATTAGTGCCCATGTCTTTTTATTAATGCCTTTGTTTCTCTGGAAGGGTAGTTCTGTTTGAACCTAGATAATTATTAGGGAATGATGTAGAGCCCACTTTCTGACATTGGTATGTCTGAGTGGGATGGTGGTGGAAGAGAATTATCTTATTCTCTTACCTGGTTTTATTTGTTAATCTAAAAATATTATTGAGTTTTTAAAAATTGTGATCAAACCCTAAGACCTTTATAAACAAGTGCATAGAATTTAGAAGTCCAAGAAATGAATACATATCTATCTGTCTGGTTGGCATTTACTGTGCCTCTGTATTAATGGTGTGAGAGAGAGGTGTTGAAAGAGCCAAACCATTTCCCATGATGGCTTCAAAGTTAAATTCTTTCCTTAATTTGTAAGCCAGTCCATTTTCTTAAAGAATATGTGAGCTGCTCTTGTTCAGAGCCACATTATTGCATTAAAGGAAACATTCCTGCAGGTTAGGAAAAAAACCCACGTTTCCCCCCAAATGTAACATGGGTGGAATTAGCAGAAATCTTTTCTTGTTAATCTTTCTAAACTTGTATGGTGTTTGACTCAAACACATAGTAGTTATGGTTACTTTGGGGGATAACCAAAATCAGTTTTTAAATGGACTTTTCTTTCCAGTGAACAAGCTAATAAGACCATCTTTTCTTTAGTAGAGACTAATTAAGTATCTTTCAGATGATTTTCTTAATGTCAGCAGACATTAAGAATGGGGGCCAGTGTAAATACTATTAAAAATAACAGATTTATATTATATCATCTGTGGTATATATCTTTTATTTGTATGGTATGATGTTTTTATACCTATTGGTCATCTTACTTAGAGGAATGATTATCAAGGATGGAGGATCTTACCTGTTTTTTACTTACCCCAAACTCCACATAAGTCATGTTTAATTTGTTTGATAAATTCATATCAATCATGGTCTAGTCTAGAAAGTATTTGCTCACTTGTCTAACAGTATATGAACAAAGGGACAGGTGAGCTAGAAGTTCTCATTAATGCAATAGTATAAAGTGGAAATCCCCAACCAGTCAATAAATAATAAACTCATATTTAACTTCTTTATTCTTTGTTTTTCTAGTAGATGAGCTAGTTAGGTTTTTGTGGGGGTTGTTTTTTGTAAGGTTGGTTGTCTGGACATAATTGAAATAAATCCTTTGTCCTTTTATTTTTTTATAGGCAGCACTATGTGCTGTTCATGTCATCAGGAAAGTTCCTGAACTTATGGAGATGTTTTTACCAGCAACAAAAAATTTATTGAATGAGAAGAACCATGGTAATGTAATTTGGACACACTAATAAAGTTTTGAAGGGGAAAGGGAAAGAGAAAAGGCTTAAGGCTATGGCTATATTAGCCATGTGTCTCAGTGCAGTGGAGTTGCCTTTCTACTGTGCTTAGACACTTTTCCAGGAAGGTCTGTTCTGGCAAACTCAGGAAGGCTGAGGTGGCGGGAGGATTGCTTGTGGCCAGGAGTTCCAATCTGTAGTTTGCTATGATCATGCCTATGAATAGCCACTGCACTCTGGTCTGGGCAACATAGCAAGATCCCATCTTAAAAAAAAAGTACTATATTAAGTTACTAATATGCGGTGTAGTGTGTAAATGATCCTACCCTTGATTTTCTTTTCTTTTTCTTTTTCTTTCTTTTTTTTTTTTGAGACAGTCTCACTCTGTCGCTGTGGGTAGAGTGCAGTGGTGTCATCATAGCTCACTGCAACCTCAAACTCCTGGGCTCAAGCCATCCTCCTGCTTCAGCCTCCTGAGTGGCTGGGACTAAAGGCATGTGCCACGATGCCTGGCTAATTTTTCTATTTTTAATAGAGACGGGGTCTCACGCTTGCTCAGGCTGGTCTCCAACTCCTGAGCTTAAGCCATCCTCCCACCTCAGTCTCCCAAAGTGCTAGTATTGGGATGAGCCACCTCACCCAGCCCTACCCTTGATTTTTATATGTAAAACCCTTTTATTTCTTGGCTATTTTATAATAAAAAATTTTCCTTCATTGTCATGTGATAGGAGTATAACATTTATGAAACATCTTTTGTATTACTTCTGACAGGAATTTGTAATTGGTACTCAGATGTCTTTTTGTAAAACTTTTGAAGAATTAAATGAGATGTGGCTGTTCTTTTTCCAAACATTTTATTCTTATTTTGAAGTCCGTGAAATAAATTCGGAGTAAAGAAAATTCGTATGGCCTAAATACTAAGAGAAAAGGTGGTATGGTATATTTAATTTGATTAATTCAATGCTGTGGCCAGAATGCTCTAAATATACCTGTTGAACACATGAATGTTTACGGCGCTCATTTATTCCTTAGTGAGAAGTATTGTGAGATTCTTTTTACTGACTCTGGAACAAGCAAATTCATTTTGTCATCCGTGGTTAACCTAAATTATTAATACATTTTATCTTGAAATTTAAAATCTGATTATGATTTTTGCTTCTTGAATTATGTGTCGAAAGTCACCTAATAGCTATTGATTAATATGGAGCAGATGATACCTAGCTAGCATTGAGTGTATGTCTTTATGAATATTCTCAGATGGAGAGACATATGTATTTGTTGTCATATTTTAATAATTATTTTGGTCACATAATTGTTGAAAACATTGTGATTTGACTGGCTTGACCAGTATTAAATCAGCAGTCATCTATTAAATTAGTCCTTTGTATTCACCTCAATGCCTAGATTCTTTGAGGGATTAAAAAGCAAAAGTAGCAACTGTCTTTTTGTAATTGACCTTCGGGAACTCAAAGCCCTGTTCTATGAAGTTGAATAATTTAGTCTCAGTTTTAGTTTTTATTTGATCTTTTCTTTCAGGTGTCCTTCACACATCTGTAGTTCTCCTCACAGAAATGTGTGAGCGAAGCCCAGACATGCTTGCACATTTCAGAAAGGTAGGTGCCATTCTGGATGCCTGAGTCTTTCTTGATTGAAAAATGATTTTCCTGAAAAGTGCATGATTTCTCACTTATGATTTTCGTTTGAAAGCAAGCTGTGGAGCCGAATAAAGGATTTAACCAGCCCTGCTGTGTGGTAGGGCTAGAAGCCAGATTTAGGCATGTAAGAACTGGCACTATTATAATGTTTTCCCTTTCATAATAGAAGTCTTCTCTCATTGTTGGCAGACACACCAATCTCACGTGTTTTATCTGCTGTTTTCACATTTGAGTCAGGAAATGTAACCTGAGGTCAAATCACAAATAGTGATTGTGTGTGTGTGTGTGGTTTTTTTTTTTTTTTTAAGACAGGTAATTTCTTTTCCTTTTTTTTTTAAGGTGAAAACTGCAAACTGAAATTTGATTTTTTTTTCCTTTTGCCCCACTGTTCATTTTAAGCCATTGACTCCTCTGATGGAAGTCCTAGCTTTCTTAAGTCCCCCCTCCTGCCTTTTTTACTAGCATTTTTAAAGTGGACATTTCTATTTCTTCACTTTTAGAAGGCAGTAGTAAGGAGAAATCAGAGAAACACTGTTCTTTGGGTAATGACATGCATTTAATGCTTTTTTTAGGATGCTGATCACTCCATAAATAGGACTCACTTCATATTTTAGATCTAATGAGGCTCTAACAGCAGTTCTTTTTTGGCTTTTTTCCACCCTTAGATGTTCATGTCTTGATTAAATTATTGTAATATAGTATGAGACCCGTATCTGTCCCTAATGCTTGCTTTGTATGTTTTGTTCCTGTTGTCTGTTTGGAATCCTGCTGTATGTTAGAATGAAAAGGTAAGCATTAACCCTCTTTTAGATGGTGCATGCTGGCATTAGGTCCTTAGTAGCTTTTGTGTATCCATCCACAAATGTGGCTTTTAAAATATACTAATGCTGAAGCTGTGCTTAATACTGTAAGTTATTTCTTCTAGCATTTTTGGCTAACTTCCTAGTCCAGTTTCTGTCTTGTCACTTAAACTCCTGACTCCAAAGTCAGCCTTGGATTTCAGTTGCAGCCTTTCTTGAATTGTAAACCTCCTCCTCTGCCTTTCCTTTATCTTCACCTGAGAAACTTTGAGCAGTTTCCCAGTGGCTTTGGTGACGGCAATTCCAGATCAGTACAGAGCTTTGACACAAAACATTGCTTCTTTTTGAAGTAGATATTTTAGAGTCGTAAATGGGTAACCTCATACTTTAAAAAGCTCCTTGTGTACTTCTGAGCTTTCAGTTCAAATTTAGAGCTTTTATTTCCCTCTCACCTGTACTTCGTCTTGCTGAGAAGTTTTAGAATATTAAAAGGA
The DNA here is from genome assembly GCF_020740605.2 of Lemur catta. Lineage (NCBI taxonomy): Eukaryota > Metazoa > Chordata > Mammalia > Primates > Lemuridae > Lemur > Lemur catta. Next base: position 19,741,760 of record NC_059147.1, on the reverse strand, counting down.
TTTTGAGGTACAGTAGGTTGGCACCAACTGATTTTCATGGCTGCAGCCTTTCCCTTTGTCATCTTATTTTGTTTGTCCTGTCATCAGTTTTAGTTACTTGCATTTTTGTCTGAAAAATAAAGCTGGGTTCCAAGAATTTGTATGCTAAACACTTAGACATTTGAGCTTTCTGTCCCAGGGTAATCTTACATAATGTGCTGGGCTTTTCACAGTGAATAAAACAACTTCTGAATGTAGTAGCCCAAGAAAAAGAACTTTTCCAAAAAATAAACCTGATTTAAAAAAATAATTGGGGTCATGTGTAGTATGAAAAAGCAGACCATTGGGAAGTATGCAAGGTGAGCTTGGTAACTAGATGGCCCTGGTTTTATTTTTAAAATATTTATTTAAAGCAGTAAAATTATATTCTTACCTCTCATATAAGTTTGCCCGCAGTTGACAGATTTAATGAGGATTTTGTTTAGAATTTACAGATCTTCATGGCTTAGATTTGTCTTATTCTTGAAGTTGTCCAAATTAGGTTTTTGTTTATATGACTTATAAGTTGCTTAATTCCCAACTGTTGTGACCAAATTTACTTAAATTCGTACAGATTGTGTTCTCTTGTATTTAGAAGTAGCCCAAATGTTTTGAATGTTTTGAGTGCATGCCTTGGGTATAGCTTGGCTTTTCATTTCAGTCCTGATCCCATTTTAGGCTTGGGGAGTGTGGAAGGGACAGAGTCTAAATACAGTGAGAAAAAAATAATTGAGTGGTAGCAGAGTTGGGGCTGTTCAGATTGCTTACAAAAGACATGTGATGTGTTCACTTAAAACATTTCTTTACTTAATTTTAGATCATTAAAGTTGTTTATCTAGCTAAATTGAGTTTTTAGTTAGAGACTGGAAAAGTTCCTATTGTGGCAAACATTTTGGAGTAGGGTTTTAAGATCAAGTATTTGATCAGCAGAAATGAGTGCTAATATTTAAAGCATTTGTGAGTTCAGCTTGGCAACAAAATGGCCTCTACCATGTGTTATAACTCTAGTGGATAAAGTAAAGGAGGACAAGAAGGAAATTCCTGACTGTAAGGAATGTATAGTTCCATTGGTAAGATAAGACAAGAAAACAGTATGTATAATTAAATGCTGGAATTAAATTTCAATAAAATTTATGTCATGTTAGTTAAGAATAGAGAGAGGGAAATTATTCATGGCCTTGGTGTCTTCTTAAGGTGAATGATATTTCATGTGTCTTTTCTACTTGTTTAATATTGTCAGCTTTGGTATTCCCTGTTTGTTGGAAAAGGACATAACTGCCCTATCTTAAGAGGAGAGAAGCTTTTCCTCTATTTGAGGTGGTATGTTTTAAAGCTGTAATTTTAATAAGATCACCAGTTATATTTTGGTGTGATAATGTCTTGTATGCAGACGTTTGAATGGATAAAAACTGAACATGTTTTTGTCACCTAGGAATGTCAAGTTCTACAGAAGTAGAAATGCAGTATGCCTCATAGGCATCTGTTTTACTTGGTTCCCATAGGCTTTCTGACCTACTGTTATTTGTAATATCTTTGCATATATGACTCTGGAGTAAAAAAGTCTGATTTGTTTTTATCCAGATAAAATGCATATTAACTTCTGGAGATCTTGGCCTAGGTATCCTAAGTTGTATTTATCAAACATCTACAGTGTACTATAGGGTGTCTGAAAAGTCACCGTACATGAGGAAAACATGGGAAATTGTAACTAAATGTACCTTTTTTTTTTTTTTTTACAAAATATTCATTTGACACAAAGAAAAAATTTTGCAAAGTTTTGTAATGAATGTTTTGTAAATAAAGGTACATTTAGCTACAAATTTCCCATTTTCCCTATAAATGGGGACTTTTTGGACACCCTGTAGTATATCAATAGAAGAATTTGCTTGAACTCAGACCCTCGTACTGTTTTTCTAAACCAAAGGACCTGCTTGTTCATGAGACATTCTTTGATAATCACTGGTTTTTGATGCATCTTTCTTCTCTGCAGCTTGTACCCCAATTAGTTCGTATTTTAAAGAATCTCATCATGTCCGGATATTCACCAGAACATGATGTTTCTGGTATCAGTGACCCCTTTTTGCAGGTGAGGTTGAAAGAAAGTTTTGAATAAATGTCATATGAATTTAATAACTTTTGAGTAGGCCATTTCCTTTCTCTTAAGACCATATTGGGTAAACATTTTTACTTAATTAAATTAATTATATTAATAAATGACTAGTGATATGATTCTATATTTTATTAGATTAATAGGATAAAATTACAGTTTTAATATTCAAACTTATTTACTACTTGAATTTTCAATATAATAGAGCTCTGCGGGTAGTAGTATTCTTTAGCTGTGGAAGGATAAAGTGTGGGGGACCTAATAACTTCATTAGATATAGAAGTATATATAGCTTCTCTTAAAGATAATGTTTAAAATTCTTCTGTTTGATTGTTGACCATTTCTGATGGGATTTAAAACTTAAGTTATTTGAATTTCGTACCAAGCAAGTTTCCTTTGTGTGAGCCATAATTTGTTGACACTTCTCATATTTTGCACATTAGGTACGAATTTTGCGGTTATTAAGAATTTTAGGACGAAATGATGATGACTCAAGTGAAGCTATGAATGATATATTAGCACAGGTGAGTAGACCAAACTTGGATTATATTAAATATTTATTTTAGTTCAGCAGAGCATAGAATGATTGTGGTTATGTGGAGTAGTTTTTATTTGTGTTTCCTCATTGGTAGCTGTAATCACAAAATATCTCTTGTTACCTCTGGATATTTTTGGGAGCATTATTTTCTTACTTACGTCCTGCCCTCTGACATGTCTTTTCAGGTTGCCACTAATACAGAGACTAGTAAAAATGTAGGAAATGCTATTCTTTATGAAACGGTTTTGACTATCATGGATATTAAGTCAGAGAGTGGACTTCGAGTAAGTCATTTTTAATTTTTTCTTCCCCTCAACTTTTCATTTAGGATAATTGACTTGGTCTTTAGTACTTTGGAATTGGATTCCACTTGGAACTTGACTTTGGGAAGGAATGGTGCAAAATGTATAATGCTTTGGTTTTGGTATATGAAGTGTTACTCCCTCCCATTGAAGGCTTAAGGTTTAACATTGATTATAATAAAGTTTGGAAGATCTTAGATGTAGTTAGGTTTATAGTAGATATTGTTGAGTCAAGTAAACATTTTAGAAAAGCTTTTACTAGAGCCACAGTTTAGGCTGTACTCATCACTTCAGAGAAAACATGATATCATATTTGAGTTAATTTGTTTTTATTTATTTGTTTATTTATTTTATTATTTTTTTGGTGGTGGGGGGGTTTCCGGTAAAGACCGGAAACCCTGCTAGACAAATTCTAAAAGAGCTGTAATACTAATTTGTTTTTATTTTAACAAATAAAGATAGAATAAGAAACTGAAGCAATACCAAAGGTAAGCAGGGAAGAAAATGTCAGCCTTGTAGCTTTCACATGTAGCCTCCACTTCTCCTTCCAGAGGGAAATACTGTTACCATTTTCTAACATATTTTTTGAGATGTTTTATCCATATTCAAATGTGTATACATGCATACTTATTATTTTCTCCACTTTATTTACTTTACTTTATTTATTTATTTATTTATTTATTTAGAGACAGAGTCTCACTGTGTTGCCCGGGCTAGAGTGAGTGCCGTGGCGTCAGCCTAGCTCACAGCAACCTCAAACTCCTGGGCTTAAGCGATCCTACTGCCTCAGCCTGCCCACCAGCTGGGACTACAGGCATGTGCCACCATGCCCGGCTAATTTTTTCTATATATATATTTTAGTTGGCCAGATAATTTCTTTCTATTTTTGGTAGAGATGGGGTTTCGCTCTTGCTGAGGCTGGTCTCGAACTCCTGACCTCAAGCAATCCACCTGCCTCGGCCTCCCAGAGTGCTAGGATTACAGGTGTGAGCCACTGCGCCTGGCCTTATTTTCTCCACTTTAAAAAAACTCTTTATTTGAAATCATTTCAGACTCAAAAAGTTGCAAAAATAGTTTAGTGTTCTCAGACACCCTATGTCCTTCACCCAGATTCCCCTAATGTTAACATCTTGCATAATTATAGTGTAATTTTCAAAACTAAGAAAGTGATATTGGTACTATACTATTAGCTAAATTATAGATTTTATTCATATTTTACCAGTTTTCTATTGATGTCATTATTCTGTTCCAGAAGCCAATCCATGACACCCCACATTACATTTAATTGTCATATCCCCTTAGTCTCCTTTAATCTTTAACAGTTCCTCAGTCTTTCCTTTCCTTGTCTTTTATAACTTTGACACTTTTGAAATATTGATCAGTTACTTTGTAGAATATACTTCAATTTGGGCCTATCTGATATTTTCTTACAATTTTATAGATTAAAGTTATACTTTTTTGGCAAAACTATCACAGAAATTATGTACCTTACACAGTTTATCACATCAGGGGGTGCATGCTATCCATCCCTCTAATCACTTGACTGATTCCCCTGGCAACCAGCCCCCATCCTGAGGCTATCCAGGAGCCCGTCTAGAGTCACCTCATTAGAACTAAAGATGCTATTAGCCAGTAAATTCCAAGGGATTTAGGAGTTGTATGCCAGGGAAGACAAAGAGCAAATATATATGTCACAGTATTCCAGTACCTCATATAAATGGAATCATGCAATATCTATCCTTTTGATAAACAGATTGTCTTATTTCATTTTTCATAATGTCTTCTGGGTCAATTCATGTTGTATCAGAATTTATTCTGTTTTAATGGCTGCATAGTATTCCATCGTATGGGTATGCTCTAGTATATTTAGTAAATTTGCTATTCATGGGCTTTTAAGTTATCTCCTATTATTTATGATTTGCAGTACTGCTACAATAGACTTTTGTGCATATATACAGTTAATGTTTGTCAGATAAATTTCTAGAAGTAAAATTGTTAAAGCAGAGAATATATTTTTATTTTAAATATTTATGGTTATGGCTAGATTTTCCTCCAAAGAGGCTATACCAATATTGTTCTTTTACTAACAATATCAAAACCTTAAAACAGAATCTTCATTCACTTACTGTTGAAATATAACATGATTTTAAGAGTTTGGTTTTAGATTTTTTAGGGTTTTGTTTGTTTGTTGGTTTTGGTTTTTTATGTTCTTTTTGCTAACAGTCTATAAAATACCAGTCATTGTCTTTAAATAGTTTTGTCTGGTCAGAGACCAGGAAGTGGTCCTTAGAGTCAGGAAACAACATGAATATTTAATTTTTTAACCTACGCTTGTGAAATCTCTCTAGGTCCTAGCCATAAATATCCTGGGTCGTTTCTTATTGAACAATGACAAAAATATTAGGTAAGTCAACTAAAAAATACCTTGTCTTGGGTATTATAAAACCAGTATTTTCATGAGTGACTTTGATCAAGTTTACACATGTATTAAGTGACCTATCTAGAACTTCAACTCAGAATTTTTTGTTCAGTCTGGTCCAGACTACTGTTTTATAAGGAATTTGAGCATTTGACTCATGGCTTAACTTTTACTCCAATTTGTTCTGTAAATCAGAGGTCAGCAAAATTTTTCTATAAAAGCCCAAATAGTAAATTTTAGGCTTTATGGGCCACAAGGTCTCTGTGGCAAGTACTCAACTCTGCACCTTAGCATAAAATCAACCACAGACAATGTGTAAATGAGGAGTGTGTCTTTGTTCAATAAAAATTGATTTACAAAAACAGGAGAGGGCTGGATTTTGCAGTTGATTGTATTTTATTGACCTCTGCTCTAAATTAAGGAGAAAAATACAACATTTCAGGTAGCAAATCTGGAATGTCTTTGTGAATTCAAGCTAGTTTTTTTAGATAGATGAATTAATCGATCAGTGTTATCTTTTATTTTGTTACTTTCCTATATGTAGTATGTCTTGTTTGCCTGTTATTCTAATCAGGAAGAATTTTTCTTATAATGTTAAGAAAAGATGTGGAAATAATCATTGTGGCATTCTGAATTATCTTCTCTTTCTTTTTTTTTTTTTTTTTTTTTTTTTTTCTTGAGACAGAGTCTCACTTTGTTGCCCGGGCTAGAGTGAGTGCTGTGGCGTCAGCCTAGCTCACAGCAACCTCAGACTCCTGGGCTTAAGCGTTCCTACTGCCTCAGCCTCCCGAGTAGCTGGGACTACAGGCATGAGCCACCATGCCCGGCTAATTTTTTTGTATATATATTTTTAGTTGTCCAGATAATTTCTTTCTATTTTTAGTAGAGACGGGGTCTCACTCTTGCTCAGGCTGGTCTCGAACTCCTGACCTCGAGCGATCCACCCGCCTCGGCCTCCCAGAGCTAGGATTACAGGCGTGAGCCACCGCGCCCGGCTATCTTCTCTTTCTAAAAGAATTTTTCAACACTTGGATCTTAAACTCAGTTTTTATAGTGGCAGTCCAAAGCAGAGAAGGTGCAATGGTTAAATTAAAATAATTTCCTCTTGCAGTGGGGGAGGGGGGCTAAGGCAACCTGAAAAGGCATATTATATGCTTGTTTTGTTTTATTATTTGGAAAATTTTGAAAGAATTGAGCCAATTACTTTTAGAAGATTAAATGGACTTGACCATGAATGCAAATCTAAATCCAAATCTTCTCTTAGTTGCCACTATTTTAAATTATGGTATCTTTTAGCCTTTTTTTATTGTTATTGTAGAGACAGGTTCTTGCTGTGTTACCCAGGCTCTTCTTGAACTCCTGGGCTTAGGCAATCTTTCCTCCTCAACTTCCTGAGTAGCTGGGACTGTAGGCACGTACTATCACGTTTCCTAATTAAAAAAAAATTTTTTTTTGTGGAGATGGGTCTTAGCTATGTTGCCCAGGCTGGTCTAGAGCTCCTGGCCTCGAGCAATCCTACCGCCTCAGCCTCCCAAAGCATTGGGACTATAGGCATGAGCCACACTGCACCTGGCCTCTTATACCTTTAAAATGTTATCTTTATATTCAACTAACTCTGTCTTTAAGTATTTAAAGCTGTGTGCTTTCCCTTATCCATTAGACATCCTTTTTTTCATTATTTAGGCAGAGGAAAACTTTCCTGAATTTTACATCTTAACTTTGTTATTCTGCAACTTTGCTTCATTCAGATATGTAGCTCTGACATCTTTGTTGAAGACGGTGCAGACAGATCATAATGCAGTACAGAGACACAGAAGCACAATCGTGGACTGTCTTAAAGATTTGGATGTCTCAATAAAACGGTAACAAACTGAGAATCTTTATCAGTCTAGTGGTTTTGGTAAATTAAGTAACAGAAACAGATTATTAATGATTTTGACCCCCCCCCCATACTTTGTAATAGTTTTGAGACCAAAGGTGTTGACATTTCTGTATTTAGTCATTGTGTTCACAGATGAACTCTCTGCAGAGTGAGTGCAGAGTGAGTTCTTTTTAGCAAGAATTGGCAGGGAGAAGTTTAGGTCAATTAAGGGGGCCAATAAGAAATACTTAAGTGCACACTAAAGTTGTCCTTGGTTCTTTAATAAATATAACAGGTACAGATAAGCTGGGCAGAAGTTTACTTAACAGAGGTACTGTGCTTTGTGTGTTGGAGGATGAAAATAAGGAGTGATCCATCGGCTAAGTGTCTTATCACGATGCTGAAACTCAAATCGCTGACAACGCACATTTTTTACAGTACTTATGCCCCAGGATCCAGAAGGAAGCACGTGTTTCTTAGAACAATTTATCCTGAGATGACTATTAGGCAGCAGATAGCACTTTCAGAAAGCATACATCTCTTCCTCCACTGGAGCAATTCTACTAGTTCTCCTCTTAGAATTTAGATGTTTGTAAAACCCAGCTATAATTGGCCTCAATGAACTTTTGGTTCATTGAGAACAAAGTAGATTTAAAATGATCTCTGAAACCATTCAATTACAAAGATTTATTGTGATTCAGTTCCTTTTATTTACGCAGAAGAGTTGCTAAGTGTTTGAGCAATCTAAAGATAAGTCCTGGACTTAGTAACATCAACTTTTATGCAGTGCTTTGCAAAGGGATTTTAGAGCAAGCCAATGGGAGAGCCTAGGATAGGCAATTATTTCTATCACCAATTAACAAATCAGTTAAAATATGGTCCCAAAGGGATCAAAGGACTTACCCTAAACCTTAATCCTTGTAAGGGACAGTCCTGGGAACAGATATTAGCCTTCTGACTCCTATTGTGTTGTTTCTCTATAGCTCATTAGTGGGCTTTGAATTTCAAAGATTCTGGAGATTCAAAGTAAAAGCTCAGATTCTGGGGCTAAACTGCCTCATTTCAAATCCTAGCTCTGTCTTTTATAGATGGGGTCAAATTACTTAAACTTACAGTGCCTCAGTTCCCTCATATATAAAATGCAGGTAGAAGAGCACCCACTTCATGGGGTTATGCAGGATTAATTGAATTAAAAGATGTAAATTATGTAAACACTATATAACAGTTAGCTATTCTCTCTCTAGGCATTGAATTTTTGTTGCTTTTATATTAGCTAAGAACTTTAATAACTTCTTTGTATTAAATTGGTATTTCTGAAAGTCAGTGTACATACAGTGTTTGAAATTATTAACCAAATACAGAAAGATACATATAGTAACCTTAGAACTTTTATATGTTAACCATATTCATTTTTGCTTTCTTGCCAAATTTAGTAGGTAGTTATAGAAACTGCTATTTGCCCTCAAAGCACATGCCATTTTTTTCCTTTTCATGGCCCTCATTTTCCCTTTGAGTTTGGTTTTAGTCTGATTTTCTGTATACCTTTTGATGTAAACTGTGTTACCTCATCTTTGCACAGAAGTGGGGTATAATAGATGTCGAGTATGGTGACTTAATGTGTCACATTTTTAAGGAATAATGCAGAAAAGTATTATCATTGGGTAATGATTTTGTTTCCCCTCCTTTTGAGCCTCTTAAATAATTCTAAATTTCAGCTTCATGGAATAGACTGTTGAACCCAAACCACGTATTTGGTCATTAGTAGTATATCTCTTAGGGATTTTTGAAGAAAAGTATTGAATGAAGATTCAAAATATCAGAGCTAACTTTGATTACATAAGAATAAATCTCCTTGGTTATCTTGAGTGCAAAAATTGGGATCACAGGATTGTGTAAGGACATTAACACATCTGCCAGTGCTTGGTGCCCAGAGAGAGCATACCTGGGTCTTTGTTTCATTACTGCTGTAAGTATCATAACTTTAAAAATTTTTCCTCTCTGCAAGGCGTGCAATGGAGTTGAGTTTTGCCCTGGTAAATGGGAATAATATCCGAGGCATGATGAAGGAATTACTTTATTTTCTGGATTCATGTGAGCCAGAATTTAAAGCAGACTGTGCATCTGGAATCTTTCTTGCTGCAGAAAAGTAAGATTTAATTTTTATTTTATTGGTAAAAGATGCTTGGGACTTTTGGGGAGCATCTTTAAAACATGGGGAAAAATGCTATAAATATGTTTAAAACATAACATTTATTCCAAGCTCCCAATTATAAGTTAGCTTTAGAAGGCCATTATAGCCAGCATTTAAATATGTTAAGACTAAAAAAAATTCCCATTTTTATGAAATCTCCTCCTTTATCTGTTCTTTAACTTCTCATCTATGATGCAGTTTTTATGAAGGGAATAGAAAAGTTAGAGCATCTGGGCCAGGCGCCATGGCTCTCGCCTGTAATCCTAGCACTTTGGGAGGCTGAGGCAGGAAGATTACTTGAGGCCAGGAGTTTAAGACCAGCCTGGGCAACATAGCGAGACCCCGTCTCTACAAAAAGTAAGAAAAATTAGCTGGGCATGGTGGTGCATGCCTGTAGTCCCAGCTACTGGGAAGGCTGAGGGGGGAGGATCACTTGAGCCCAGAAGTTTGAAGTTGCAGTGAGCTATGGTCACACTGCTGCACTCTAGCCTGGGTGCAAGACCCTGTCCCTATTTGAAAAAAAAGAAAGAAAAGTAGAAAAGTTATAGCATCTGAATTGTAGTTCTATGTAAAACTTAAGGAAGTACCTCAAGATTTTAGAAATATGGCTATTCTGTCTCTTTTTTCCATTCTTAATTGAAAGAAATGAGTTTCTAGTCTTGGTGTTGTCTGGATCTGAGAATAGTCCCTTTTCTTCTTTGTTCTTTATTTTCTGCCCTGACTGTACGATTTGTTTTCTGTGAAACTGAAGTTCCATTTCTCAGCTCAGCAACTCCTATTACAATGTAATGGGAAATATCTGAGTTTGACTATATACCATTTTATCGTTCTTTGAAATGGCATTTGCTGCTAGGTTTGAAGATGAAATGTCTCCATATATACTTACATATCCAGGGAACCTAGAAAAGACTTCACAACAGGATTTTTGAAAGTCACTGAATATAGTATACTTTACAGGTTCCAATTTTTTCACCCTGTGCCATTTTTTTCTCAGGTATGCACCTTCCAAACGGTGGCATATAGACACAATTATGCGTGTTTTGACAACGGTAAGTAGCTTTTCTCAGTCAGCATATACTAAGTGCACTATGACTAAAACTAAAGCAGCATGAGGGAACACAGTGATGGCGGCAGGGTAGGGTGGGATGTGAGACAACTGGCTAAGTGTTTTAGGTAGAGTAGCCAGGGAGATCTCTCAGAGGAGGTAACGTTGGAGTAGAGGCCTCAGTGAAGTAAGGATCAAGCCTTGCAGGGATCTTGGGGGAGAGTATACTAGTCAGAGGGAGCAGAAAGTACAAAGATCTGAGGTAACCACAAGCTTGGCCTGCTTGGGGAGCAGCAGGAAGGCAAGTGAAGCCAGTAAAGTGAGAGGCAGGATGGAGGTCAGAGAGACAAGCAGGGGCCAGGTTATGTAGGGCCTCATAGTTTGGGTTTTATTTTGAATATGATAGGAAGCTATTGCAGGGTTTTGAATGAGTAAATTTTTCAGGATTTCCAATTCCTGTGTTAAAAGGTATCCTTTCTTTGGTATTCTTCCAGAATTTGGGGGCTTCTCTGTTTTTCATTCAATGATAGGGAGTAGAAATTCAGGAGTAAAAATGAAAATGTAGTGGCATACAAAGAAAACATAACTGTATGTAATAATGTCATCAGGAGTAGATACCATAGAGGAAAATACTTACAAATTTGACTGCATTAAAATTAAAAACTTGTACAGCAAAAGGGGAAAAATCTGTAAATTTAAAAGGCACATGACAGCTAGGGGAAAACATTGTAACATGTGACAGTATGTTATTATTATTTTTATTTTTGAGACATCGTCTCACTCTGTCACTCAGGCTAGAGTGCAGTGGTATGATCATAGCTCACTGCATCCTTGGCTCAAGTAATCCTGCCTCAGCCTCCTGAGTAGCTGGGACTATAGGTGTGCACCACTATGCCTAGCTAAATTTTAAAGTTTTTTTGTGGAGACAGGGTCTCACTATCTTGCCTAGGCTGATTTTGAACTCCTGGCTTCAAGTGATCCTCCCGCCTTGGCCTCCCACAAGTGCTGGGATAACAGGTGTGACAACTGTGCCCAGCTTACTGTTTTTAATCTGTAAAATGATTTACAACTAATGGGAAAATGGAATAATTGGCAATTGAATAAGCAGTTTACAAAAGAAGGAGGAAATGGCTAATTAACCTTTGAAAAAATATTCTTACTAGTAAAGAAATAGTAAAATAAAAGTGAGGTATCATTTTTTTCACATATCATACTTTTTAATCTAATTCCTAGTGTTAGAAAATAGAGAAACAGGCAGTACTCTCCACTTTATGTGGCTATTAGATGATGCCACCTTTTCAGTGTTTGATAGCATGTAGCTGAAATCTTAAATTACACCTTTTGATTCATTAATTAAATTTTTTAGAAAATTAAAAGGACAAGTGTACAAAAATATATAAATAGAAATGTTCATCCCAATCTTGTTTATAATAGAGGAAAACTGGAAACAACTGGCAGTCCGCAAATGGGGATTGATTAAGTAAGTTATGAAACATGTGTAGGGAGGGAATGATGCATTAAAATTATGATTTGCATGTATTTGTTGCTATGGAATTCTATCTGGGGCATAGTAGTTTTCTAGTTTACTTACAATGAATTAATATTTTGTAAAAGGTTAAAAGTTAATGAATGTGATTAATAATGGTGAAAATTATATTCTGACAAAAGACATGATGAATCAGGACATATTTTCTTATTTTTGTGAGGCTCAAAAGAAGGGAAAAATTAGAGCTCCTGAAGGAAAATGTTTATCAAAAACCATTTTTTTAAATGCTCCTACTTTCCATTTTTCTAACTGACTTATGTTCTCTTAATATAATCGTGATTTTTCTTTGTTAGCCCATTGATGTGCTGGATTACATTGCTTTAATTTTGAATGTTATTCTTTTTTTTTTTTTTTGAATGTTAATTCTTCCATAGATTTATATCCCACATGGTCGTGATGTATAATTCTTTTTATACGTTGTCAGATTTGATTTGTTAATGTTTTGTTGAGGATTTTCACATCTATGTCCATGAGAGATACTGGTCTATACTTTTCTTGTAATGTCATCTTTGACCCATTTGCTATTTGGAAGTATGCTGATTTAATCTCCAAATATTTGGGGATTGTTTTTTTTTTCTGGCTATCTTTGCATTACTTATTTCTAGTTTACTTTCATTGTGATCTAAGAACATACTTTGTATGATTTCTATTCTTTTCAGTTTGTTAAGATATTTTTTATGACACAGAATGTGGTCTCTCTTGATTCAGTGAGTTTGAGAAGAAACTATATTCTGCTCTTGTTGGATGAAACAAGCTCTAAATGTCAATTAGATCATGCTGATGCTTTCTCCTACTTTAAGCACTCTGCTTTCTCTGGTTAGTGAAGAATGTAAATAAGTCATCCCACATATTACCTACTTTTTAGCGTCTTACATTTCCTTTTGACCATTTTGCCAAACTTCTACCTCTGTCTTTGTGTTTCTTAACAGGAGTGAGCATCTCAATCACCTGGGAATTTTTCTTTCTTTCTTTTTTTTTTTCTTATTTCTTTTCACCCTTTCCAAAATACACATGGTTATACCTGGTTTCAGTATTGTAAATCAGATCAGAGCATGGATAATTAAATACAAAATATCTCCCATTCCTGAGGCTAATGTTGGTTCCATAATATTAGTAAACACTAGTTTTTAAAGGACATCGTGATGTTTTAATAAACTTGCTTCTAAAAAGTTATTTATTTAATCCCTTTTATCTTATTTAATATGCCGTTTTGAACTGTTTATGTACATCCCTCCTCTCTCCATCCGCTAGAGTAACATCACTACTGTAGCTCACCCATCTGATTTTTTTTCTTTTCTTAGAATAACTCATGACATGTGAGACCATCTGATTTTTAAAAAAATTATTATGGGTACATAATAGTTGTACCATGTATCTTTATAGGGTATATCTGATGTTTTGATACAGGCATATAATGTGAATTAATCAAATCAGGGTAATTGGGTATCCATCACCTCAGGCATTTATCATTTCTTTTTATTAGGAACATTCCAGTTCCACTCTTTTAGTTACTTCAAAGTATACCCTAACTTGCTGTTGATTATAGCCACTTTGTTGTGCTATCAAATATTGTTCATTCTATCTAACTATATTTTGCACCCATTAACTATCCCCACTTTATTCCTCCCTCCCCACTAGTTACCTTTCCCAGCTTCTGGTAACCATCATTTTACTCTGTCTCCATGAGATCAAGACCATCTGATTTTAATACCAGTGCTGGGAAGTTGTGGGAAGGGAGAGGTGTTTGTAATTAAGTTCTAGTGAATGTACTCCTTAAATTTTGAAATTTTAGGCCTCATCTGTTCTCAGTAGAAAAGATCTTTCTTGAAATTTTAAATGTCTATATTTTACCTTTAATTTGGACAAAGAAATTTTTTGATAAAATTTAAAAACTTAAAATATTTAAGACTTTGAAGTTTGAGCTGCTGTGAACCTGAAAAGTGGAACCAAGTTTGTTTTAATCTTTTGACAACAACAGTAATAATAGCTAACACTGGTTTTCATTGTTATGTGTTTCTAGGGGTAACTGTTTGTATTTCCTTTCAGGCAGGAAGTTATGTTCGTGATGATGCAGTTCCCAATTTGATCCAGTTAATAACCAATAGTGTGGAGATGCATGCCTATACTGTCCAACGCTTGTACAAAGCAATTCTTGGTGATTATTCTCAAGTAAGTCTTCATTTGCCTTTCTACTTTAGGGGGAAAATTACCCTTTAATTTCCTAGTACGTCCTTATTACTAACACACTCGATGTGCTCAGTTTTGACCTTTATGATTGGGTGACTTATGATTTGCATTAGTATCTTTGGAAGGACTGAAGTCCTTGACTAACGGTGGCTTTCTTTTGACAGCAACCTTTGGTACAAGTGGCTGCGTGGTGTATAGGTGAATATGGTGATCTTCTTGTATCTGGCCAATGTGAAGAGGAAGAGCCTATTCAGGTACTCCTTGTCACTTTTGGTTAAGGAGGGGGGAAATAGTGTTTTTGGTTATAAGGGAGCAGTGTCTAATGGGAAGTTGAGGTTGATTCCTTAAAAACTTTTTAGAGAATTAATACTAGAATTTTATTGGGAAACCTGCCATTTTTTGAGATGGAACTTACTGAACCATTTTGAGATTTTAAAACTGCTTTAGGCCCTATTCCCTACCCTAGTAAACTGAATTATTATTTCTCTTATCCTCTGGCTGATAAACAAAAAGAAATGAGACATATCTGTGTTTCATTTGCTTGTTAAGAGATTGGCTTTAGGGAAAATTGTGGCAACAACACCTAAACTCTCTGTATCTTTTTCTTTTCTTCCTCTACTTTTGCCACTTCAAACTGTAATATGCCTCTTAGCCCCCAATGGTCATTTTCTACTCCTTTTACCTCCCTCCCACCTGCTTTGGTTGATGGAACAGCTTGGTCGGTTACCCTGGCAAAGCACAGGTTATGTTAGGGGCTTTTGCAATGGTAGGATTGTCTTTCTGGTGTCATCCTCTGGCTTGATATCAGCTTTAGATGTTTAATCTTACCATTCATTCATTGTACACATGTTTTTTTACTTTTTCTCCTTCCTCCCCAGGTAACAGAGGATGAAGTGTTGGATATTTTAGAAAGTGTCCTAATCTCTAATATGTCCACCTCTGTGACACGAGGTTATGCCCTCACTGCCATTATGAAGCTTTCTACTCGATTCACTTGTACTGTAAAGTGAGTATTGAAGAAAAGTGGGGGAACAGGCTGTTTTGTAATTTTAAAAAACTTTTTATTGCAAATTTCAAGCATAGACAAAAGCGGAGAGAATAGTAAAACAAATTTGCATTTACTTACTGCCCTGCAATCATGATTTTCCATTCATGGTTCATCTTTATTTCGTTGATACTTTGCTCCCTCTTATTCTCCCACTCCACCATGGATGATGATGATGATGATGCTTATTATTATTATTAAGTGGAGAAGTTAGTCCCCATGTAAGTGTTACCAAGCAGTGGGCTCGCTGCCTGATGCATGGTACCAGCTTTTGAGAAAAGAAATGGTTTTATTGCAAGGTTGACTGGCAAAGAGACAGGTGGCAATGCTCAAATCCTTCTCCCTAAGCTGGGGTCTGGGGGTGGGTTTTATAGGCAAAAAGCAACTATGACTGCAACAAAACAGGACACCCTTGCTTAATTCATTCTGTACTCCTTAACACATTAACTGGCATGTGACTGTATTTAACTCACGCTAGTTTTGAGCCCGGGGGCCTCATGAAACATATGAAACTCTCATCTCTCTTCACCTTGGGAGCCACCAGAACTATTTTTCAAGTTGCATATAACTCATGCACAGAAAACAATAAAAAATAAATTTTTCATTAAATTAGAAAGGATTGTTTTGTCTTCAAAGTTTTTATTCCATTTTTGTAATAAAACATTGTGGCCCCAAGGAAAAAATCATTTTTCTGTTGTGACAGTCAGTGTGTTAATCTGAGTATTTATATGATTGACTTTTTCGCCTTGTGGGCTCCAGGGTCACTAATCAGGCACACAGGGTTCATCTGTGCAAACTCAGGTTACATGACGTGCAACCTGAGGGGCCATTGCAACTGAAAAACAACTGGACTTTCCGTTATTTACTAAGTCAAACCAAGTCAACTGGTTCTGTAGTTACGTAAGGGTATTGGTTTATTATAGTATTTTGAAATGTCTGAATAGGAATAAAATCATGTTTTGGTGATTAAATCTTTAAATCTCTTTCCTATTTTGAATAAAAGGCAATTCTTGAGTCAGTTTCTCAGCCAAGCATATTAAGGGTAAACTTAGTTCTCTTAGACTTTTTCTTCACTTTTTAATATAAAGTCTTGTGAAAATGGTATTTTTTACTTAGTCTTTAAATTGTGATCTAGAAGAATTTGGGGTCAGGATTTTGATGCTGTTACTTTTTTGTTGATAAAAACTTATTTTAAAATTATTAAAGAAGAGATTGAACAGTACAGATTTCTTTTGTGGCAAAGTAATAAGTGCTGCTTTGTCAGACAAATTTTAAGTATGAGGTATTTAACAGACAAAAATCTGGTGTTACAATGAGAATAGTATAATGGTGAATAGTAGATGAATGGATGAATGAAGATAAAAAGTATTTTGTTTTTAAAAATTATGGAAAGTAAGAAAAGATGAAGATGTGTGTTTCAAAATTTTTAACTAGAAAACTCTGGTTTAAACATTCTCTCTGCTTCTTCATGAATTTTCTTTTGGGTATTTGACTTTGTCATTTTATCCCGTAGCTGAATTAAGTATTTGACTTTGTCGTTTTATCCCATAGCCGAATTAAGAAAGTGGTTTCCATCTATGGAAGCAGCATTGATGTGGAACTCCAGCAGAGGGCAGTAGAATATAATGCACTTTTTAAGAAATATGACCACATGAGGTGAGTGAAAGAGAAACTAAGCAATTCATGTAGTACCTCTTAGCATCCTGAATTATCATGATTATCCATAAAAGACACTCATTCCTTGGGCTTTCTTAACTGGACCTCACAACCCTATTTAGTTCTAATTGCATGGCTGCTTTGGTTTTGTTCATCTTCTATTCTTCCCAGTTTCTAAATAAAATAACTATGCCAGGTGCAGTGGCAAGTGCCTGTAATCCCAGTGACTCAGGAGACCGAAGAGGGGGGGATTGCTTGAGGCCAGGAGTTTGACCACCCTGGGTAACATAGCTAGATCCCATCTCTTAAAAAAAAAAAGGAAGAAGAAGAAGAAATATTAGCCGGACGTGGTAGTGTGGTGGCACACACACCTGTAGTCCCAGCTACTTGGGAGGCTGAGGCAGGAAGATTGCTTGAGCCCAGGAGTTCAAGGCTGCAGTGAGCTATTAGGATGCTGCTGCGCTCCAGCCTGAGTGACAGAGTGAGACCTTGTCTCTTTAAAAAAAGAAAGAAAATAACTGTTTTTTCATTCAACTCCCCTCCCCCTTTCTAATGCTTTGTTATGGAAAGTTTGTTTCATTTCCTGTTTTATTTGATTAAGATGTGGGAGTTATGTTTTTTCAAGAGAAATAATCTCATTCATATCCCATCACCATCAACGTTTTGGTGTTTGTCATCTTTTTTCTTCTATTATGCAGTATCTTCTTGATTGGATACTGTTAATTACCTACTGATTTACCTCTCTTTCATCCCAGTTTCTCTGCCACTGAAATATATGCTTCAGGATTTTGGTGTACAGTTTGTTTATTCAGGTTTCTTGCTTGCCCTTAATCCAGCCAGGAATTTAGGTCATGTATTCTTGTAATCCACCTTCTGTTTTTGTGTGTGTGTGTGTTGGGTGATGATGGGAGACGGCTCTCCATGTTTGGCTTCAACATAGGTTTGTGGTTGTTTTTCGTAGGGAATCTAGGTTAACTGCCTAGAATTTAACCACTTCAGATTCTTCTAGGTCTGCCCTACTTGAGAGAATGCCTGTCATGGAAAAAGTGACCACAAATGGCCCCACTGAGATTGTGCAGACAAATGGAGAGACAGAACCAGCTCCACTAGAGACCAAACCACCACCCTCTGGGCCACAGCCCACCAGCCAGGTAGCCTTCCACTCACTTATCTGGGGCTTCTGATAATCTTATGTTCCCTTATAGCTTATCTTTTAGTTGATTCCTTTTGTTCCTGGATTGGTTTTTGATTCTCAACTCTTTATTTTTAAGTATTGAAAGAGCTTTGCATTAGATAGCAGACTAGAAAACTAATCAGTTGAGGTCTTATTTCCTTGTTTAGGCCAATGATTTATTGGATTTGCTGGGAGGAAATGACATAACACCTGTTATTCCAACTGCACCTACGAGCAAACCAGCTTCTGCTGGTGGAGAACTTCTTGATTTGCTGGGTGACATCAACCTTACAGGTGAGGCCAGTCTGGAGCTACTTAATGCCTGGATAGGGATAGGGCCATTGGGGGAAAACCACACTTAACAGACCCTCCAGCACATGAATCATTTGAAGATGGGATAGGCTAAGTGAGAAGCAAGAGTCGAATCTTCACAACATCTGGAATGTAAGCTGCCACGGCTGAGGCTCTAAAGATAATTCATAGAGATTCCTTAAAGCCTAATTTTTAATTTTGGGATAATATATTATTCATAGTATTTTAAGATAGAAAAGATATTCTCTTTTAGGCTCAAAAAGAATATATCCCATGTCACCTCTGCTTTTAGTGTACTAAGACATGACTTTCTCTAGGTTCTTTTCTACTCATGATTAGTTTTCAATAGCTATGGCCATTTTTGGAGAGATGTTAACCTACTGTCTATCTTTTGTCCTTCCCCTCCTACCTTCCTATAATTAAAGCCATTGAAGGAGAAATCACTCATAATATTCAAACATAACCTCATTTGGGAATATTTTTTCTTGTTTCTGTTCATATGTACTAGACATTTGTAATTGATGTGTTTGGCAATATTGTGAACCTCTGAGTTCAAGAGTGTCTCTGTAGCGTATAACTTCTATTCTAAGTTGCAGTGTAAAGCATAGCTTAAAAGTTAAAGTGTCTTCTTTAAAAGCATAATGGAGAGTTAGAGCATACATGATCTTGAGTTGAAAGCAGCAGTGGGATAAGGATGTTGGATGGTTAGCTAGACTCTCACAGGCTGATTTTTTGCCCTAATACAGCAGGCTCCCAGAGTTTAGGATTTATGTCTGTGTCTTAACAAAATTTCAAAATGTTCCTTGTCATGTACTTTTGAGTCATTTGCAAATCCTCAGATGCCAAAGTTATGCTGGATAACTGGAAAATCAAAAACAACCCCATAATTAAAATATAGTGTATGCTTCACTTAACATGTTAGCATTTTCATGTTAGTACATAGTCTTCATAATTGTAGTTTTAGATGATGTCTAATATTTTATCAAGAAGTTTGCATTATTATTTACTCAGTTTTTTACTGTTGGGCATTTTATTTGTTTCTAGATTTTTCTTAGTTGCCTTAACAAATATCATTACATCAGTTTGTCCTTATTTTAGATTTTTTTCATAGACTAAGCTAGTCTTTCTGAATCTGGTTAAAATTGGGATGATTGAACACTTACTTCATAGGGTATTTGTGAGGACTGCTGACCCCACCCCGTGCATGACACTTGGCAAATATTATTTACCTTTCCCTCAATTTATATGGGCACTAGTTTCACTGTACAGTCATAAGCATGAACATTGTGTATTATAATTTTTTAAAAGCCCTGTTAGGTAAAAAATTGGCCCTACTATTTTGTTTTTTATTTTTTCGATCATGGAGAATGTTTAATATCTATCTACATATTTGTATTTTAGATGAATTTCCTTTTTCAACATTCTTTTTGTATCTTTAACTCATGTATCATGGGGTCTTAAAGTTTGATTTGGTTTTTTTTCTTACTTTCTTGTTTCCCTAGTGTTATATGTAAAAGCAAAATGGTAAAATGTTTAAAAGCCTAGATTTTCTTTCCTCCTTCATAACATGTTTTAAACATGTTTTTCCACTTTCTTTACATTATGTTTAAAAATTCTAGATTCTTTAATTCATCATTACAGTTTTATCCTATTGTACAGTAATTCAGTAGAAATTTAGAATTAGATTTAGCATGTGTTTTTAGACGGTTTGGAGCAGTGAGTTCCTATTCCCAAAAGCTACTATACTGTACTTTTACAGAATACAAAAGCTAAAATTTGAGGGAGTTGGGGACCCATACACTGCCTGTGTATCTTGGGTAGCCTCTGATTCTTCATGAGAACATATTTCTAAACTTGTTTTGAAAATGTGAATTGGTGCAAAAATTTCTAGATTAGATTTATAAAAACTAGGAGAACTATATGAATATTTCTCTGTATACTTCATTGGTAATCTGCTTGACTGCACATTCTGTGGTGTTTGCATTTGTTTTAACTTCTTTTGCTTTGCTTAGCCACCTGTATTTCTGCTTTCTTTGCTAATTTTTAGTATGTCATCTTTTGCTAGTATTCTTTAGTATCTTTTAAAAATATATATACCAGCCTTCCTTTACTTCATTGTGTTGTTTTTTTTAAAATGGCATATTACCAGTTAATTTTGTAAGCGATTTGAAATCTTCAATATTAAATGCTTTGTCTTAATTTTACTGAATTTTTTCATGCTGCTGCTTAGAATCTTGAGTTCTCTCGTGCTCTATGAATTGCCTTATTGTATGACTCTCAACTTGTTCTCATTTGGAAGGAGCAAATACAAATGGTAATCTGACGATTTTTCCCCCACTCCACTTCATACCACCCCTCCCAGGGTGTGTATGTGTTTCCATTTTATTATGCAATATTTAACATCGACAAAATTTAATGAATGTCTTCATCTACCTAGTTTGTAAAATAAAATATCATTAAGAGAGTTGATGTTCTGTGTGTATTTCCCTTTCATCTCACTTTCTCTTGATTCCAGAAGTAACTGCTGTCTGTCCTAAAGCAGTGTTTAACATTGTTTACCATTTCTGTGTATTCCTTGAAACAGTGTGTATTGTTTTGCCAGTTTTTTTACCTTTTTGGAAATGGTATTTAACTGAATGTTGTCTTTCTGGCACCTTGCATTTTTGCTAAATATTATTTTTGTGAGAATAATTCACGAATAACCCATGTTAAGTGTATTTCTATTGAATTCACATTTTTACTATTGTAGATATACAGTATTTTATTGTATCAATATATCACAACTTGTCCATTATCTTGATGATGTACATTTTGATTGTTCTAATATTTCTTTGTTGCAAATCATCTTGCTATAAATGCTTTTTGTCTGTGTCTCCCTTTCTACATATGTAAGAATTAATTAAAAGCATTAATACGAAAGGTAGTTTCTCACCTGGGGAAGATTTTGCTCTCCAAAGATTGGCGGTGTCTGAAGATATTTTTGGTTGTCACAACTGGGAGGATGCTGTCAACTAATGCATAAAAGCCAGGGTGCTGCTTAACATCCTACAATTCAAAAGACAGCCCTGTACAACAAAGAATTAGAAAGCCAAAAGTATCATTAGTGTTAAGTAAGATTGAGGAACCTTTGTTTAAGGATATATTGATGTTCTACTCTACTATTGTCAAATTATTCTCTAGTTAGGTTGTACCAGTTTACATTCGTACAGCAGAGCTTAAAAGTCCCCGTTGTTCCATATTCTTACCAATATCTGGAATTATCAGACATTGAAATTTTTACTATTCTGATAGATATGAAGTGGTATCTCACTGTGGTTTTAAATTTCATTTCCATCATTACTGGTAAGATTGAACATCTTTTTATAAGATTCCCTTATAAAAGGTTTCCTCTTCTGTGCATTACTTGTTCATGTATCTTGCTACTTTTTAATTAGGTTATCTTTTTCTTACTGATTTTTGAAGATATTTATAGTTTGGATACTTATCCATTCATTATTATGTATTAATAGCAGACATTTTCTCCTGCCTATGGTATCTTTTTCCTTTTTTCCTTCACAATATTTTTTTAATACTGAATGGAAATTGCTCATTTTAAAGTATATGAAATTTTAGTTCTTTCCTTTTATGGTCTATGCTTTTTGCATCTTGTTTAAGGAATCCTTTCCTTAGCCTGAGATCATAGTAATTTTCTCCTGTATTTTCTTGGTGAGCTTTGTCATGCTGGCTAAGGTTGACTTTCTATTGGAATATTTCCTTTAGGTGCTCCAGCTACTGCTCCTACCCCTGCCCCAGTCCCACAGATATCCCAGCCCCCCTTCTTATTGGATGGGCTTTCATCACAGCCTCTCTTCAATGACATTGCTGCAGGTATGTTTGCTGTTGTTACCATCATTGCATGGAGCCCTGAGCCATGAGAGGTGGTTATTGGGGAAAGGAAGTAATAATTCTGCAAGCATTAGGCTGACTACAATAAGACTGATCTTCCCATACTTTTCCAGGCATCCCCTCCATCACAGCATACAGTAAGAATGGCTTGAAGATAGAATTCACCTTTGAACGTTCAAATACCAACCCCAGTGTCACAGTGATAACGATACAGGCCTCCAATAGCACAGAGCTAGACATGACGGACTTTGTTTTCCAGGCTGCAGTACCAAAGGTACTATACTGTCTTCTTTGCCTTTTGCCTTAAAGATTGGCTGATTTTTTTTCATGAATTTGGTAAAGGATATATCATAATGTTTAGAGATTAAACTAAATTTGCAGATTTAACTCAAACCTAACAATAATATAACTATTATGGTTCATTGAAGCCTGTCATTTTTAGTGAATAATACTTGGTCACAAATATTCTTACAGTTAGTATCATGAAAAAGAAAGGAAATTCTAATAGTATTGAGATCCAGTAGCTACGGAGTTCATTAAAACAATTAAGAAAAAATAGGCCGGGCGTGGTGGCTCACGCCTGTAATCCTAGCACTCTGGGAGGCCGAGGCAGGTGGATCGTTCGAGGTCAGGAGTTCAAGACCAGCCTGAGCAAGAGCAAGACCCCGTCTCTACTAAAAATAGAAAGAAATTATCTGGCCAACTAAAAATATATATAGAAAAAATTAGCCGGGCCTGGTGGCACATACCTGTAGTCCCAGCTACTTGGGAGGCTGAGGCAGTAGGATCGCTTAAGCCCAGGAGTTTGAGGTTGCTGTGAGCTAGGCTGACGCCACGGCACTCACTCTAGCCCAGGCAACACAGCGAGACTCTGTCTCAAAAAAAAAAAAATTAAGAAAAAATAAAAAGAACAGTAGAGCAGAATTCTACAAATTGGTCAGTTAATGCTCAGGGCATTGAGGATAATTCAACCTTCAGTAATACAGTAGTAAAAACCTAAAAACACAAAATCTAACATAGAATTAATGTTAATTGAGATGAGGGATTTTGTCTATTTAGTATTATCTTCTAGTCACTAGATCCAAAGTAAATTTTTTTTTCATCTCTTGATATATGAGAGAAACTTTCCTCTTTCCTTAATTAACATCCAGTTTACTATTGATATGATGACTGTTTTGGAGAGTTGAGGTTTTGTTTATACCAAATCTTAGTTTAAGGAGTATTTATATCCATTTTTGAATAACGAAAAGTTTTAAATAAAGAAAAGTTTAGAATAAGGGTTGAACAAAGAGCAACCCCTTTTCTGTACAAGAGCAGTGTGTATTTTAGGCTATATGGTCTCTGTTGCTACTCAGTTGTGTTATTATAGTACAGAAACAGCTGTAGACAGTATGTAAATGAATGAGGATAGCTTTGTTCCAATAAAATGTTATTTACAAAAACAGGTGTTGGACCATTCTTGGCCCATGGGCCATAGTTTGCCAACTGCTGGTTTAGACTAAGCTAACCTAATCTCTGTGATGACACGTGAAATATGGCATTCAGACAACACACATTTGGAAATTGAAGATGTTTTCTTTTATTTGTGGTTACTGCTGACATTGCAGCCTTCTTTGCTTACATTTTTAGAAGCTAGAGTAATGTAGGTGTTTTAGAAACAGTAGTGTCAAATGGTTAAGAACCACTAATGAACTCTAGACCTGTTTGGACTTTAATATTAGTTGTATGACATGAAGAAAGTTATTTAACCTCTATAGCTGAGTTTCTTCACTTGCAAAGGGGTTGGTGATAGCTACTTCTTCATAGGGTTGCTTTGAGGAATAGATGAGTTTTTTGTGCTAGGCACTGTTTGAAGCACTTTTCATGTGTTCAGTGCTCAGTAAATGTTAGTTGCTGCAACTTAGGTTTTACGCTGTTACTTAAGGCTGTTTTTCTAGCAGCTTACCACCTCTACTATTAAAGCATGGCCTTATTCTTGGTGGTGTACTGTACGATGCAATATGATGATGTAGCTTGAACTTCAAAATGTCATATTTCATAGATTCCACTATGTAGTATTTCACTTTTTAATATTTCTGAAATTGAGGTACATTTTTAAATGGATACCTTGTCATAGTTTAATGGGCAGCCTATTTTCCTTCTTAGTGGTACATAAAATAATGGTGTGAATTACAGTTGATAGTATCTTATATTTAATGAAAAATAATATTTTAGCTTACATAATTTATCTTGACAGTAGAATTATGAATAAGACCCAATATAATAAATCTGTACATTGAGACTGACTCTTTCCTCTTGTAATTTTTGGCCTTAGAGAAGACTAACCTATCTGCTCTCTCTCTTTCTCTTTCTTTCTCTTTCTCTCCCTTAAATATTTTAGAAGTCTAATCTATTTTAAGGAAAGATTTTTAACATTCTAGTATATAGACTAGCTACTTAATACAGTATGGTTTACCTTGCTTGCCTATAGCACTTTCATCTCTCATCCTATAAACAAACAAAACCCACCAGCATTCAAGACATCATGGCATTTGGCTTATCTTGAACTTTTGCTGTACAGGCTAGTTCTGCACATACTTTTTCTGTATATGGACCTTGTGTCCCTAATGGAGTGACCCTAATGTGTTCCACTTACATATTAACAGGCTGGCTCTTTCAAGCCTTTTCTTCACCTCTGTCCTGTAGGGGGAGGCCTTGATATGTTCCAGATTATGCAGGCTTTAAAAAACAAAAGTTCAAGTCTCTGGGTTCCAGTCATCTAATTACACAAATGCATAAAGGCTTATAGTTGCTGACAAGTATTTTGGTATTTTATTTTTGGAAAACTTTTCTTTTGGTTTCTTTCTGGGGTTTTTTAAACCACAGGCGCCCATTTTTTACTTGCATAGTTGGTCAGTTCTATTAAGTAAAGTTATCAGAACAAGAATTGGTCAGCTTTTGAAAAGAGGTAGACTAAAATTCCTTCTGCCAGAAAGAGGAGTATCGCTCATTGCTGGTTTTCATGATCAAAGACCTAACAGTGGGCTTTTACAAATACCATGAGTGACAGCCCACACACTATGAATTGTTGATATCTAGAAAGCAAATCGTAGGCAAAACTTAGTAGTAGATAAATCTGTTATTTGAACCATCATCTGGGTGTCTAACTTTTTTATTTGTTGACATCTCTGACATAGCATTTTGTATTACTTCTGAAGAGTGCCTTTTATTCCCCCTAGACATTCCAGCTGCAGCTTCTGTCTCCTAGCAGCAGCATTGTCCCAGCATTTAATACGGGGACCATCACACAAGTCATTAAAGTTCTGAACCCACAGAAGGTGAGTAGCACATTTGTAGCCAATATCTGAGCAAGGTGTAAGTGTATTTCCTGAAATAAAATTCTGCTTTGTTTCTCGGGTTTTTTCTGACTCATAGAGAAGAGATCAATGAAAATGCCTGGTCTGACTTCCTTGTTCTTTTGTAGATGGAACCCAGAGACATCAAATGACTTGGTGGCGTCTTATTAAAATGCAGCTTAAAAAAATTCTCTATTTAAAGCTGTGGGCCCCAACCCCCAGACTGCGCCCTGGTATTGATCCATGGCCTGTTAGAAAATGGGCTGCACATCACCACCTAAGCTCTGCGCCACCCTCCCCCCACCAGTGACACCCCACCCTCCCAACCCCAGTCCCTGGAAAAATTGTCTTCCATGAAACTGGTCCCTGGTGCCAAAAAGGTTGGGTATTGCTGAGGATTAAAGGTCTAGTTTTTTTGCTGCAGGGGGTGTGGAAGGGGGCTGGGAAGGAGGAGCTTAGACATTTTAATCTGTAAAGTTGAAATCTGAGGTAAGGACATTTGTTGAGCCAAATATCTACATGTACTGCTGTAATTATTAAATGTGGATTGCAAAAGTGGAAGGATTTTAAATGAAGCAGCCAAATGAAAAATAGCTTTAGAAACTGAAATTAAGCAATGTTTTATCTTCTCAAAGAAGTAGATGTACTCTACCTAATAGTAATCAATTGGCTGATTTTCAAACAGCTTCTGAAAATGATTCAAAGAATTTTTCACCTTGGAATATCCCTACTAGTTCCTTGTAAATACCAGTATAATTTCTTCCTCTTGTAACACTACCTTTCCTCTGTTAGTCGCTGTATTTTGACCATCTGTCTATACCACAAGCACAAATTTCTTTGACCATCTGATACATAGAGTAAAAATTTTCTTAGTGCATTAATATTTGAAATCTGCCCCATAAAGTAAAAAGTACTTAATAATTGAGTTCTCTTAAAACTACTGGTTTTACCTGTGAGTTAACTTTTCTTTTATGCTTTGGGAACAAAACAAGTTTATGTTCACATTTACTATAGGCTTTGCAATAAAGTAACAGTATACTTGAATGTATAACATAAGATGAGTATGTGTTTACCTCATCTTTCAAGAGACTTGGATACGAGGGTTGAATCTTTTTGAAAAGCACTCAGCAAATGTTACTAGTAAGTGTTCCCAAGTGGTTCTGTCCTTCTAATGCAGTTGTGGGGTTGAAGCCAACCACATGTCCTGGATATGCACTTTCGTTACTTGACAGCATAACGTTGGCCCCTTGGCTTAAAGCTAGAGTCCTAGGTGTTTTCTGGTTGTTGTTTGCCTGTGAGTCATTTTTAAGAGACAGCTTTGCTTTAAAGTAAGTTGTTGACTCCTAAGATTAAAAGTCTATTTGTAGACTGGACAGATTCTGGAGATTTTATTTCAGTATATAATTTGTGATTCTCTTTTCCTCTTATAGCAACAGCTGCGAATGCGGATCAAGCTCACATATAATCACAAGGGCTCAGCAATGCAAGATCTAGCAGAAGTCAACAACTTTCCCCCTCAGTCCTGGCAATGAGGGTCTGGCACCATTCTCATTCTTATCCCACTCAATCAAAGGAACTCTGGAAAGGAGGTTGTGATTGCTGGCAAGTCCCCCCAATTGTACCATGGGCATGAGGAGCTGAAGAGAACTGCTGAGGAGGATTCTCCTAAAGTTATTGCTGACCTTGAAGCATTGTTAAAGACTAATGTCCTCTCCTCCACTGTTGAGGCTGGCTGCTTCTGGAGGCTACTTTGCACTCTTCTTCCTCTTCTCCCTTTTCCGCACTTCTCCACCCCTCCCACATTTACAGCCAGAGTCAACATTCCCTGGGCCCCTGAGGAAATAAACAGCCGGTCTGGAGGAGAGGACTGGAATTCATGGCGAGAAAACACTCACTTTGTCTCTGCAGCAAAGAGTTGCCCCTTCTTTCTACTGTTGTTTCTCTGTGGACTGGGCAAGGTGGGGTATTTATTCCTCACTAGCTGGGTTACCATCTTCAGGCGCTTTTTACATCTGGTATTTGGAATGGAAATGTAACAGTGGACATTAGGGAGCCCTGCCTTTTTCTACTGGTTCCCCCAATGTGTGAAAGAGGCATTAGGCTCCTGGTAGCCTTTTCTGTGCATTGCTGTATACACACAGACACACACATGTATGTATGTTTGTTATCAAGAACTGGTCAGACCTTGAGAGGTTATTTGTAAACACTGGACAGATGCAGTTAAAAGAGCTTTTGTTGAGATTCGGCATGAAGGATATGGTGCTCTATTTGTAATAGAAACTACCAAGGCTCTTCCAGCTCCCCTTTCTCTCCATTCGTTAGCTGTAGTCATGAATACTCTCCATCATTTTCAAAATTAATTCCTCCTAAAGTGCAAAGTGAACACCTTCTAAAAGATACATTAAGAATTATTAATGGCCCTGTTCCCACCACAAATTTTAAAGTTTCTCCTAAACCTGTAACTTGCCTGTTTGAACTGTGGTAAATGGTTGGAAAGAAGAGTTCACCAGTTTTAAAGTTCAGACTCCTTAACAAAAGCACCTTTGCCCATAGGAAGAGTGAGTATCAGACTCATCCTGGAGCATATTGGAGTCATCTTATCTATTACTCCAAACTTCCCTTTTTATTTCCTGAGCCTGGCTTGGACCTTGGCATTCCGTTTGAATTCCTTCTTCTAACTGGAACATTTGTGTTGTATCTGTAACACTGGCACTGAAATAAAGACCATACGGTTAAAGAAGTCTTTCCTATATTGTACTTTATGGTGTTGGAATGAAGCCTTGGAGCTTCCTTGCCCCTTATGTCAGAGGAAGTCTTATGGACACCCTAGGGTAGGAATGTCCTTTCCTGAGTCTGAGAAATTGGTCTTTTGAAAGAGACCAATCTCATGAATATCCACATCAAAGACTTGAGCTTTTTAAACTAGTGAGAGTGCCGAGTGCTTTTTAGAAAGGACCCATGCATTCTCAAACCTTAAAATTGAGTTGCTAGAATGAGGTAGAGGTGACTCTCCTGTGGTACATGTTGAATGTACTGTGTACGTTCAAATATACAGGCACCGTGTCATATACTGAAGAAGAAAGAAAGAATGAGGCCCTTAAAATTGTCTTAAAATGTTTGCAATTGTTACTGTATTGAGTACAGTATAATTACTACTTTGGCTTCAGTCTTAAACCTGGATACAAATGTCCTCCCCCCCACTTCATTTCACCAAGTCTTTACTTAAAATCTTCAGTGTCTTGTCAAATCTAGCTCTGTATCAGATGCTAGACTATTCCTAACATTTGACAAACTGGAGTTGAACTAAAGGCTCCAAAGGGGAATTTTTTTGGTCTTACTAGTATATAAGAACAAGATCTGCTAAAACTTACTCCACTGGTTAAATGGTTGACTGAGTTAAGAACAGGATATTATCCTCTGCATAGTTTTCAGTAAAGTAAATGTGGATTAGTGCATATTTCAGACAACTGCTCTGCCTGTGCAATGCAAAATAGCCTTTAAAGGTTTCTTTTGCAGACTGATTTCATTGGATGGACACTTAATGCTGTGAAACATGATAAGATTAACGTAATGTTGGTGGACTTCTTGAATAGAATTTGTCTTAACATTCCTCTTTGTGTAGAGGCTTTATTTTCTTTCTTACATTTATAGTTAACCAGCTCAGTTTTTTTATTTGAACTGAGTTGAATCTCTGAAGAAATCTGCTCAAGACCATGCTGTAAGACAGTAGTGCTAGCTAATGGAGCTGGGAAGGGTCTACTCCTCTGGCAAAAGCATCTCCTTGGGTGATCATGGTTTTGAGGTAGAGTTTATGATCATCCATAGCTTTGGCTAGAAGGAGTAAAATATCATGGCCTTAACACAAAGGGTGCTGTGTATAATATGAATTGATTTTGGAAACTGAACCTGAGTACCATACTGAAAGGCTAGCAGCCAAATACCTGCCTAGGATACTGATGGTTGTGAAGACTGTTTCAAATGATAGGATCTTTGAAAGCTTCAGCGTGCCTTAGTTTCTAGGATCAGAATTAGTTCTCTCTCACTTGGCCTTGCAGCTAAAAGGAGAAATCTCTTAATTTCTGTGAACACTTGCACATTTCAGTAATTTCTTTCCCAAGCATAACCACTCAAGGGGGAGCAAATTTAGATGGATTTACAACTTTGGAGCCATTATGAGAAAAGAGCAATTTCCATGGCTGTTTTCATAAGCCTAGAGTGATAAGCAGTGAGCCCTCACACTTGGACCATACTTCCACAATTTCACATGTACTTGTACCTCATTATTTTCCTCTTCAGTGATAGTTTGTATCCTATCTTCTTCCCACCCTGGTAATCCTAAGGGAGAATTCATCTAAGTAATCTCAAGAAACTGTAGGAAGGGTGTTCTCCCTGAGAAGCTTCTCCCACAATGTTTTGGTGCTGTTCCCTTGAGGTGGTTTGGACAGTCATGGAAGTTTCATGCTGTGTACAGTGATCATCTGTTAATTTTAAGGTTTTTCTTATTTAAAGAAACATTCCTCAATGTAACATTTGGGAGGGGATTCTTAACCTCTTGCTAGGTTAAAGGTGTGGTTTGTGCCCCATGTTTCTCCCATTCATATATGAAAATAGACTTTTAAAACCGTCCAACACCTTTGGTTTGAATATTTCCATCTGCTATATAGCATGCTTTCCATTTTTTTGTCCTTTTAGAAGTTGGAAGTTAGGAAGTACTGCTTTTGAGGTTCAACTTCATTAATTTCTGCATTGGAAAATATTTGGGCCATGAGAACTAGGGGAAAGGAGTTTGAATGCGTATAATTTTTTTCTAGTGAATGTATTTTAACCACAGTGTCCTAAACTGAGAGCACTCACAAAGTTTGTGGTTGGGAGAGTGGTTTTACATGTCTGTGTATTCATGAATTTGGGAGTGGGGAGGATCATTGAAGAGAGAATTGTTCAGAAAGTCCTGAAGTTTAAAACACTTTTGACCAGCTTTGACTTGGGAGGCTGGGGCTGCTTGTAGAACTGGAAAATGAATAACTTTATCAAGCAATAGTAGTGAGTGGGTCCCCTCAACAAGTTTCCAGGACCTGGAACACTTCAACAGAAGAAAATGCTGAAGCAGCTTGCACAGTTGCTTCGCAAACTTCCAAGAGGCTGATTTTGGCTTCAAGATGGAGCATTGGAGTTTTCTTTTTTGTTTGTATGTTTTTTTAAAGAACCTGCAGTTGAGCTTTGTGTTTTGTTTTTGTTTTCTGTTTGGGGGCTACATGGGAAAGAGCTTCTGAACTCTTTCCTTTGTGAACTCCCATTGTGTTCCTGTAAAGTCCCTTTTCTTTCCTAATGTTGTAAGTTACATTTTCATTAAGCCCCATCACATCTTTACTGTAAAAATATTAAAAGGCTGTTTCCAAGTGGGACGGCTAATGAAGTTCTAATTATTGCAGACATATTTTTGAGATGTAAAAAAAATTTAAAATTAAATGATAAGTCTTAGAGGCGAGTGAGGAATAAAATGGATGTAAACATTTACATGGGATGCATTAGAATTCTGCTGTGTGTATTGTCTTTTGGTTGAAACAAATTATGAACAGTGACTAATAATAAAAAGTCAATACTCCATGATTTAAAATTTGCTTCCTTGCTTCTTACAAGTGGATTAGAAGCCTTGGATGAATTTTATTCCAGAGCTTTGAACTAAACTCATTAATGTGTTAATGTTACTTTTGCACAGAAATCTCACCAAGAGAGGAATCTGAACAACTTAAAAACTTTTAGGTGTTATAGACAGTGAAAAAGTCTTAAGCTGAATCATACATTTTAACCAAAATATGATTACTTCCATGCTTATCTTTTCTATATAGTTGAATTCTCAAACAAGGCAAAGATGAAACATATCAAGATGAAATATGTTAGCGGTGGTCTTGAGTTTTAGTAATAAGTTTCTTTTTGTGAATTGGTCAAGCATATCTGTGACTGGAAAAAGGAAGGCTTGACCAGCCAAAATGAGTGTTCTATTTCATGGTCTATTTTATATGAACTCTTTCTTATATAAATAATTTTTTGGAGATTGGAAGCTTTAGGTTTTCTATTACTTTGATGATCCCGAACAGTCCCTTTGAGAAGGGGGAGGCTGTGATAATCCCGATTGAAAAGGAGAAGGGTGTAGGCTTGGCAATTATCTAGTTTAGGCAGAAGTGCCCTTTGGCACTGTTTGATAAACAACATTTCTATAATCTTTCCTTATATGCAGCTTAGTTAAAATTCATCTTTGTTTCTGATACTAAATTTAGTTGTCACTTTCATCTAATGTAATTAGATGAAACCATATAATAAAAGCTATATAGAAAAGTTTAGCCAGTAATAGATTTCAGATATGTGCTTAACAATACAAGAAATAGTATTCAGATTTGAATTTCAATCCAGAGGGACTAAATTAATTTTTATTACTTTTAAGGGTTCTCTATACTATGTCCTCCCCCCAGTTCAATTGTCCCCATATTTGGAAAAACAAATGTTCAAGGAAAAAAATTTCTTCAAATCTCGAAACAAGGTAAATACTGCCTATTTATTTGGAACCAAAATAAGGAATATCCAAAGCTGCTCAACCTATGGTAGCACAACAAGGGATTTAGGCTTAAAGATGACTCTGTGGATCACTGAAGGAGTAAGAATTAGATAAATAAGTAAATATGCCTTTTATGGTTCCTCTACCAAAATCTGACAGACATGAGCTTTCCTTCTCGAGACTCTCTTCCCATTTTGTAGCGAAGATTTGGAAAAGCTCCTGGCATGAAGAGTGTGTGTGTGTGTACCTTCTAGGGAGGTGGAGAGGGTATGCACAGCTGTTATAGGAAGGATACAGAAAGGAGAGATTCTAATGACTTCTCTGCCTCTTGGCTTGATCCAAACAGTGATTTTTATAATGATGAACCTGCAGTGAGGGCAGATGGATTTTTACACACACACACACAAAAAAAAAATCCCAGAGGAATTTATTTTTAGGATTAGTCTCAGCTGTTTACCATTTCCAGAAATTGTAGTTACATAACCCTTGGCATACATAATACACACTGCCTTGAACTAGGGGAGAGCGTGAATATGTGACCTTTGAAATGAAGTATGCAATCTTAATGGCAGTACATAATTTGAAAAGAAAACTCAACTGGTTGTCACCACTGAATTGGATCTTAAATCATGAGGACCATTAAAGGTAGTAGCTACATCATAAATTATCCCCTGGAACATTTGGGCTGGTGGCTTTCTCACCACCCTCCTCCCCTTTTTGAAAGAGGTACTACTGTTGCCAGTAGGAAGAAGTGGTACATAAATAACTTTTAGAATATGCTTTTATTCTGAATTAATGCTTTAGCTCACTATTCAATTAATTAAAACAACAACCATCTACCACTGCTGTTCCCTAGCATGGACTCAGACTTTGGTTCTGGAACAAGACCTTACTGTTTTGGGTGATCAGTCAATAAAGAGGATCTACTCAGGAGCTCTGGAAAAGGTAATGTGTAATACCTCAAGAAACAGGCTTTTTAGCCTAAATAAGGGCAAGACCTTGTCTCTAAAAAAAAATAGAAAAATTAGCTGGGCGTGATGGTGAGTGCCTGTAGTCCCAGCTCCTGGGTAGGCTGAGCCAGGAGGATTGTTTGACCCCAGGAGTTTGAGGCTGCAGTGAGCTCTGAGGATGCCACTGTACTCTAGCCTGGGTAACAGAAGGAGACCCTGTCTTAAAAAAAAAAAAAAGGCTTTTACACTTATTTTTTTCCTTATCATTGCCTATCTGCCCTTGATTAAGTCCACTTTTGTCTCCATATTGGTGCCTATTCCTTATATACCAGTGTTCTTGCTGGAAGAAATTACCCAGTAAGCACTGAAATGGGAATCCAGCTACTTTGAGTAGCTTTTTTTTTTTTTTTTTTTTTTAATTTTGTAGAGATGGGGTCTCGCTATGTTGCTCAGGTTGGGCTTGAACTCCTGGCCTCAATTGATCCTATCTCCCAAAATGCTGGGATTACAGGCGTGAGCCACCATGCCTGTCCTGAATAGCCTTCTTGAAAATAATATTAGTGTGGATGGAAAACCCAGGAGGTGGACAGCCTAAGAGATTTTTTTCACCTTAAACCAGACTCATAGAGTCAAATCATTTTTAATGCATTAAAATCAGACCAAGAAGGCCGGGCACGGTGGCTCATTCCTGTAATCCTAGCACTCTGGGAGGCCGAGGCGGGTGGATTGTTTGAGCTCAGGAGTTCGAGACCGGCCTGAGCAAGACCGAGACCCCGTCTCTACTAAAAATAGAAATTATATGGACAACTAAAAATATATATAGAAAAAATTAGCCAGGCATGGTGGCGCATGCCTGTAGTCCCAGCTACTCAGGAGGCTGAGGCAGGAGGATTGCTTGAGCCCAGGAGTTTGAGGTTGCTGTGAGCTAGGCTGACGCCACGGCACTCTAGCCTGGGCAACAGAGTGAGACTCTGTCTCAAAAAAAAAAAAAAAAAAAATGAGACCAAGAAATGAAGATTACTAGAGATTGAATTTTCAATTTTGTTTTTGTTTTTGACATGGGGTCTCACTCTGTTGCCCAGGCTAGAGTGCAGTGGTGTTATCACAGCTCACTGCAATGTCAAACTCGTCAAACTCGGGCTCAAGTGATCCTCTCACCTCAGCCTCTGGAGTAGCTGGGTCTACAGGATGAGCCATGGCACCTGGCTGCAAGAGCCAAATTTTGTCTTGACATTTAAAATATCTCCAAATGGATACATATCTCAGAGATGGACACAGACTGCCTGCCCTTTTAGATCTCAAACTGTCTTGTACTAAGCCTACAATTAATGTATTCTAGACAGTTGGTCTGGACTAGGTAAGCTAAAGCAATGGATGATGGGTGATACTATCTTTACCAATTCTTCAAAGGTCAAGAAATTATTGGTTTTTGCTGTTTAATTCCTTACAAGTTACTTGAATGTACAATACCTGTGTAAGAGGGGAAGGCTTCCTAGGAAAATTTAGGAGGAATTTACAAGGAGAGTATTTTTTTAGAAATTGAATGAATCTTAAATTTCAAATTTCAGAATATAGTGGCCACTGTGAGTCCCTACTAGATGTGAGGCACTCTGTATGCATTATTCACCATATTTTCTTAATAACTACTAGGTAGATATTAATCCCTACTTCACAGTTTAAGAACCAAAGCCTTAGATCAAGTAACTTGGACAGGGGGATAGATTTAATAAGGGGTAGAGCAGAGATTTGGAAGCAGGCTGACTCCAGATTTGGCCCACTGGCCACAAAACTACCATCACTGCAAGAACTTAAAAAAATATGCTAACTTTTTAAAAAGTTTTTCTGACTTAGCCTTGCAAATAATAAAATGGCTCACAGATCATTTTACTATATTAAATCTGCTCGAGGCGGAGAACAGAATTCTGATCACTTTGCTACATGAGGAGAAAGGGAATTCAAATATGGCTGGGAGGTGAGCTGACGTTTTGTACGAGGTGGTTGAACTTGCTGAAGAAGGTCGTGGGCACGCACCTCTAATAAGGAAGAGAAAGGGCCTTACTAAGATGAGTATCCTCAGCCGCTTTGCCAGTGAGGCCGATAGGCCAATTTTGAAGTAGAAGGAGGAAAGTGTCTGGGAGAGGGAAGTTACAAGAGCCACCCTTGGCGGAGGGCAGCGTCCTGTCACAATTGACAGGTGCAGGCCCCACCTGCCCCTTCCTCCAGCTGGACTTCGAGGGCGGGGATAGCAGGAAATAACCCTCCCTGCGCCCCAGTCCTCCAAACCTACGGTGGCGGGCAGCCGAGGCCCCACGCCCTGCGGCGGCACCAAATTCCCCCGCCCCGTCCTCGCCTCCAGCCGGCCAGGATGCGGCGCCCCAGCCCCGCCGCGCCCGCAGCTACGCAGGTCCGGCGGGGCCGCGGGGGGCGGGGCCTGAGGCCGCGGGGGGCGGGGCCGCCGGCTGCTCGCGCGCGCCGCCGAGGCTCCGTGCGCCGTCGCGCCGGCCGGGCGTCCCTGAGCCGCCTCAGCAGCCGATGGGGGAGGTGGAGCCCGGGCCCGCGGGCCCGCTGGAGCCCCCGGAGGCGCCCGAAGCGCCCGCGAGCCGCCAGCCGGGAGGGATCCGCGTCCTGAAGGTGAGGCAGGCGAGCGAGCGGGCGGGCTGGGGAGGGAGCGAGGGAGGGCAGAGGCTGCTGCGGCCCCTGCCCCCCCCGGTGGCCGAGGCTGCCGGCGACCCCCGCCCAGCGTCAGTCTGTCGGCTTCGCGGCTCGGCCGCTGCCCAGGCGGCTGGGGGCGCCCCGGTCCCCGCCGAGGCCTCCGCGCCGCTCCCCCGCCGAGGCCTCGGCCGCCGCCGTCCCCACCGCTGCCCATCCCTGGCCGCGCGCCACCCGCTTCGCAGGCCCACGCCTTCGGGCCGCTGTCCGCCGCCGCCCACCGGTGCTTGGCCACCCCGGGAGCCCGCCCTCCCTCGGCCGCGCTCGGGGCCTGGGGCCGGCTCCGGGGGGCTCCGAGGGCCGCCGGCTCCCGGCCCGGGAGCGGGGCTGGAAGTACGCAGGGCTTTCTCCCCGGACACCTGAAGACATCACCCCAGCGGGAGGATGGCGGCGGCGATTGGCCGGCGCTGCGGTGTGCTCGGGGCTGCGCCGGTGGAGCGGGCGCGCTCTGCCCCGGGGGCTTGCACCCAACTCACGACCCGGCGCCCCGCTCCGAGACGCCGGCGGGGAAGGAGGACCCGCCCCGCCTGGGGAGAGAATCCCCGGAGGAGCTTCATCACGGGGACTCGCTGGGCGTGTTGCAGAAAGGAGGAGGGGCTGGGCAAAAAGGGGCACTCCTGCCCGCGGGAGCGGGGCTGACAATCCGGGGAGACGGTAATGGGGGAGCCGTTATGCAACAGGCAGCTAGCGGGCCTTTGGGGCAGGAATGGGAGGATAAGAAAACAGATGCAGGCGAGGGGCGAAGTGGAGCCTTGAAGGTGATGACAAGAAGTTTAAATGCACAGGAATGCACAAGGTGGGGAGGAGACTTTGAGGATGGTTGAAGGGAGGGATTGTGGGAGGCTAACTGGGTGGAGTTTTCTACTAGCGTTTGAAATAGTTGCAGAGAAATTTTTCTGTAGGTCAAGTATGCAAACTAGGTGTCCTGCCGGAGGTGGAATGGAATTTCTTCTAGAGTTGTAGGAGAGGAAACGGCAGGATTTAGATGTTATCAGGAAGAAAAAAGAGAGGGGTAATAAATTAGAAGATTGGATGTGTTTCAAAATACTTTAAAAACAATGGAAAAGCATAATGTTAAATACATTAAATAATAGTTGTTCATTGGGATTGAGGTTGAGCAATATTTACGTTATTAAGATTATTAGTAAGGATATCACAAAGATGGGAACAACAAAAACAATAATAGATTTGAATGAACTAGTGAATCTGTGCAGCAACATAAACTAGAACTCTGTAAAATATAAAACAGTTTTTTCTGCTACCACTTCTCAATCTTAACACCGAGACTGAAAGAAATAGCTTCATAGTTTACGTCTGACTCTGCATAAACTCTATACTGTGTATTGGACTTTATAAGTTGCAAATATAATTACCCAAAGGCTTGTAGATATTAATTTAAAATGATATGGTCACAAAAATGTGAACTGTGAATGAATATAAACCAAACATCAACTGGCCAGGCTTATCAGGAAATGGCAGGTCTGAGAGATGGGTAATGCGTTCAGGCCTAGAAGGTAAACAACTTTGGCTTTCTTGTTAACTTTCTTTTAGTGGTGAAGGAGTGAGTTGTGAGAGGAAAGGAATTGAGCAATGCGGACCTCTATTGAAGACAGCCTACCACTGGTTCCCTGAGTTTCCAATCTAGGGACCATTAAAAAGATTCAAGAAGTTGACCTTGATTACAGTGCTGAGCTAATGCTGTGGGAGGCTGACAGTCCTCAAAGGCCTTTGCATTCGTTGCTGTATTGCATATGCTCAAGACTTTAAATAATCCTTGCAAATAACTGGTATCTGTTATGGACAATAGATGTTCTGTTCCACATACAGTTCTCTTAAGTGGTTGAGTTTTATGCCAAAAGTGAAACTGGAAAAGAATATATAAGTAGAATTGAAGACTTTCTGAATTGGAAAGAAAGTCATGATCTCCTACACATTTTTCTCTGAAGATAACTTCAAAAAAGACTTTTCATTATTTTTTTGTAACTCTCTTAATAACAAATTGTGAACATCATTATTGTCAAATAATATAGATCTTCATAAAAAGGCTAGTATAACTTAGCCAGACTAGATCTAGGTCCATCTCTATGAGGTATTGGAAAATTTCATTCAAAATACCCCCAAAGATTTATTTAGTGAATTGCTGAAACATGGGTTATAAGTTTTCCAGATGTTTCCTACAATTTTGGGATTATGGTTTTTTTTTAACTCAGTCTGTAGAAGATATGAAGTTACAACTAATGTGGTCAGTTAATTCCATGGGCTTCGTTTTTTTCAAGAATAATTTTTTTTATCAAAATATATGTGGTTTTTTAAACAATTCCAGAAAATTTTTAATTAACTGAAACATTTCTCTCCCACCCCTCCCCACTCCTTTCAAAATATTTCATAACATATGTATTTCCAGAGATGAGCCTATATTGTTTTTAAGTTTCAAATGCAGAAACATATCTTCTACTGGGAGTATTCCACATTTTAATAGAACTAACGAAATTTGGAGAGTTACTTTACCACGAATATCTTAGTTATCATATATGAGTGTTTAATAGTTTATCACCTTTGAACTGATCATAGCCCTCATATATCATCTTTATTTTTAGAGAGTTAAAAGTGTGAAACTGAAACGGTGCTTAATTTGTGGCATAGTCTCAAGACTTTTGCTTTCTAGAAAGATCTTTAAATCTTAAATATGCTCTATATGCTTGTTTGATGTGGGAGGTGATTGTAGTTGTGTTTCCTCTTAGATAAATATGTGATAACTGTTCTTATATAAGTGTAAGGGAGAAAATGAAGTTTTCTCAATCTGGCAATTCCAGTGGGTTGGTGATTCTAAAAGCTGAAAGCAGCTCAGAGGACAGTGTCATCGTCAGTACTGGCTGCTAAGAAGGCCTTTCCAGCAGTTACCTGATGTGTTAGTTAGGCAGTGGACATTCTTGAGAAGGAAACACTAGGTATTTCAGCAGTGGCGAATAATAGCTAAATAGTTCATTTAATTGTTGCTACAAGACTTTGCTTTGCTTAGTACCCAGGCCTTTTAAATGCCTATTGATCAGGTCTAAGAGAATGATATCTACTAAAGTTCTAACTCAGCAGTTTATCTTCATAGGGTGGAGTTTATCAGATAGGAGACAGATCCTTTGAAGTAAAGGATGACTAACAACGTAGATGTTTTGATAATATAAAGTTCCTTAAGAAATGTATAATCCTAAGGGAAATATTATATATATGCGCTAAAAATGACTGTTAATTCTCATGGAAGAAAAATTATGTATGAACTAATATAGTACTTGCTGGCATCTTTGTTGACTTTTCTAAGATTGAGAATGTCAGCGGGCCATTATTTGACCTCAGAAAGTTCTTTTTAAAGAAGACTTTTGGTGGTTGTGTGGAATAGTATCTGCTTGTTCTTTCCACTGAGTGCAGAATGCAGAACTTCTTTATATAAACATTACTGTACCATATAAAATATCTTTCAGATGGACCAGTTAATCTTTCTCAAAGGTTAAAAAAATACGGAACGTAATTATTTAGTGGTACAAGTGTGATGATCCCTGTGTTTATACAATAAGCATTTGAAAGCCCTTTAATTCTGAGATGTTGAGCTTTGAGAAAATGTACTTGATGAGAAAAGAGAGATCTAGTTCCTACTTCTTTAAAGTTAGAATCAGTAGTAATCCTCATGTCCTCATAGTTTGTTTTTTTTGGAGACAGGGTCCTATTCTGTCACCCAGGCTGGAGTGCAGTGGCATGATCATAGCTTACTTAACCTCGAACTCCTGGGCTCAAGCAACTCTCCTGCTTCAGCCTCCCGAGTAGCTGGGACTACAGGCTTATGCCACCATATCGCTCTGGCTAATTTGAAAATATTTTTGTAGGGACAGGGGCTCCCTATGTTGCCCAGGCTGCTCTCAAACTCCTGGCCTGAAGTGATCCTCCTGCCTGGGCCTCCCAAAGCATCAGGATTAAAGGCATGAGCCACCACACCTGGCCCTTCATGATTTTGAATAACCAAACCTAAATCCCCAAGATGTGCAAAATGATCAATTTACTTGAGTTATCTTAAATTTAAACAGTGCTGCCGTTCTCAGTCTTGTTTTTTTCCCTCTCACATGGGAATACCTGTTACCTTTTTCTTCCCCTTTCTTTACCATCTTTACAAATTTAAGTGCTAAAATTACCCTCAAATATTTAACCTCAGTAATTAGAAAAATAATGTTTGCTTTATTTATAGATATTTCTGTTTTCCAATGAGGAGTACTAGTGAAAGTATTTTATTTACTTCCTTTCACTTTGCAGTTGATACAAAGATGTATAGAGTTCTCTATAGAAATGAAGATTCTGCCCCCCCCCACCAGGTTTGTTTAACTTCTTGCCAGAGCTAATTGTGCTAAAGTACAGACTGGGAATAAATGTCAGCTAAATTCTGGAAATGTCTCTGTGCTACCCAGGTGTTAAGATACTATAATGGGTTCTCAGTGGAGAAGAGAGGAAGAAATGTCAAATAAATAAATAAAACCCATTGTCCTACTTGTAGTATTAGAAACATACTCAAGGTGAAGAAGTTCTGGTGAGGAGAGAATAGAGTCATTCTCTCTAGGTAGGAGGGGAGAGTGGGGATGGGACATATGGGTGGCTCCATAGAGAGGGTGATACCTGAGTAGAGTTTTGAAGCATAACTTGTCGTATGAACAAGATGGAGAAGGACATTTCAGACAAGTCGTAGAATTGTGGAATAGTTGGTATGTTTGGGGAGCTACAAGTAGTTGGATGTGACTGAAACAATGTGAAGAGCAGTGAGGAATGAAACTGGAGAGGTAGGTCAGTGGAAATTTCTTTATTATTAAAAAGAACAGAAATAGCCCATCATAAAAATAGAGCAGGCAAATGTTGATCATTAGAAACTTGTTATATTGGCTATAGCAATTGTTTTTGCTTTGAGATAACTTCATAATATATGAGTTTCACATACGTAAGTTACCAGCTGCAGTTTTTTTTTTTTTTTTGAAATGTGACAGGGAATTGAAAGAATATTTGTGCAGTATTATGCAGATACTGAACTTGTTTATTTGGGATATGAGGCAGAGGCTTAGGACCCTAGGGAAACATACACATTTGCATAAATAGACATGTACAGAAATGTTTATTACAGCATTGTTTCCGGCAGTGAAAAACTGGAAATAAACTAAATGCCATCAATAGGAGAATTGATAAAGTGCAATGTATTCATATAATGGGGTAGTATTCAAATGAACGAACTAGGTATATTAACATAGTTATATCTCTAAACCAATGTTGGACTGAATAAAATTGCAGGGTAAAATAAATGTAAGTATCTTAAAGTGTAGAGAGAGTTTTAAATCAGGTGAGATATAATCAGGTGAGATATGTCTTACCTAATTATATGTTCTTCAGAATAATGATCTGAACTAAATATGGCAAAATATTAAAGTTTGTGAAAGTTTGGTAGTAGGTACCTAGGTATTTTGTTATTTTTGACATTTTTCTGAAAATGTAAACAAAAGAGAGTCAGAGAAGTTGATGGGTGGAGACATGAAAGCTTGCAATAAAGAAAATGAAGTGTTTCCAGGTTAAGAATGAGCATGGCAGATGCAAACTGCTCCGCAAGAGCAGGGGATGCTTGAGCAGAGTGTTGGTGAATATAGAGTAAAGAGAGGTGAGGTGAGGACTGAAGAGGTCTCATTCAGTCAGACGTTCTAGCTAATGATTTCTTTCTCTTAATTTTTTTTTAGAGAAATATGAAACGCAATGGAAGCAGAAATTGTTTGAATAGGAGAAGTAGGTTTGGTTCTCGAGAAAGAGACTGGCTGAGAGAAGATGTGAAGAGAGGCTGTGTTTACCTTTATGGAGCAGACACTACCACTGCCACTACAACCACCACCACCACCACCTCCTCTTCCTCATCCTCCTCTGACGTACATCTCGTCCTTTGCACAGTGGAGACACCAGCATCAGAAATATGTGCTGGAGAAGGAAGAGAAAGTCTTTATTTACAGCTTCATGGAGACCTGGTCAGGTGAGTCTGAGTTTTACCACTCTAATTCTACTGCAGTGTAAGTGATAAATGTTTCTGCTTAGAAGTGGAGTTTAGGATTTTAATCATGCTGGATCTGCTGTTGATTATGGGAGTCACTCGGTTTGAAAAAAGGATTTGTCATTGGAATGCTGGCTTTATGATTCCTGAATTTAAAAACTATCAGCAAAGGAACATTTGAGAATTCTTTCATTTAGAGTATATCATAGGTCAGATATCTAAATTTAAAATAACTATTTTAAAAGTTAATTTTTTTGAAAAGTATAAATAGAATGAAATTGAAAGGTATAAAAATGTATAGAGTGAGAATTCCTTTTCTCTTCCCCCATTCCCTACTACTCAGACCTTTTCATGAGGGCAGTTATTATCAGTTTCTTATGGATCCTAGGGACATTCTGTGCAATTATAAGCATTTATATGCTCATGCTTGAGTATGTGTCTGTATTCATATGTAAATTTTAAAGGTAATACTATGATATGCAACACATTGTTGACTTAGTATCTCTTAGAGATCGTTCCATGTTAATATTTATAGTTATCATTTATTTAATGGCTGTAGTAGTATTCCATTTTATGAGTCTATCATAATTTTAGCCAATCTCCTGTTAATGGGCATTCAAGTAGTTACCAGTTCTTTAGTACTACAAACAGTGCTGCAATGAATATACTTGTTCCTATGATGTTTGTCATATGTGGGAGTCTATCTGTATGATAAACTCCTAGAAGTGGAATTATTGCTGGGTCAATTTTGATAGATATTGTCAGATTTCTCTTTATAGAAGTTATATTTTCATCAAAAATATAAAAGTAGGGCTGGGCGTGGTGGCTTACACCTGTAATCCCAGCACTTGGTGAGGCCAAGGGGAGACGATCATTTGAGTCCCAGCACTTGGTGAGGCCGAGGGGAGACGATCACTTGAGTCCAAGAAGACCAGCCTGGGCAACATAGTGAGACCTCATCTCTACAAAAAGTTAAAAAGTAGCTGGGCGTGGTGGTGCATGCCTGTAGGCCTAGCTACTAAGAAGGCTGAGGTGGGAGGATTACTTGAGCCCAGGAATTCAAGGCTGCAGTGAGCTATGATTGCACCACTGCATTCCAACCCTGGGCAACAGACTAAGACCCTGTCTCTAAAAAGAGAGAAAAAAAGAAATGTATATATATATATGTGTGTGTGTGTGTGTATGTATGTAAAGTATATTTATTTCCCCACTTTCTCCAAAACATGTTAGTATTAAATTTTATGTATAAATACAGACACATGCATGTGTGAGTATATACCTACATGTAAACAGAAATTATTGTTGACAGTTTTTAAATTAGAAAA
Organism: Lemur catta; assembly: GCF_020740605.2. Taxonomy (NCBI): domain Eukaryota; kingdom Metazoa; phylum Chordata; class Mammalia; order Primates; family Lemuridae; genus Lemur; species Lemur catta. The sequence continues at coordinate 19,698,556 of NC_059147.1, read as the reverse complement.
TCATGAAGTTGGCATTCCAAGGACAAATCTTTTCCCAAGCCTTGTGACTCAGAGTTTTGCAAATCTGGTAGGAATTTTATTTTGTTGTTTTAATTCTCATTTCTCTTAATGAGTGAAGTTGACCATATTTTTCATAGGTTTAAAAGCCATTTGCGTCTTGAAAATTTTTTATATGTGAAGAGAGTATTCTTATAGTAGCCTTATAGTATACATATAAACTTTGACTCAGCTTTATTTTTTAAATCACTGTTAGTTCTTTGGATTAGATGTTAAATAGGAGCACTTCAAATGCTTGACCTGTGGGTCATCCTTTTCCTCTGCTCCTCATTTTCTGTAATAAGGAAATACCTTGAAACAGACTTCAAAGCTTTGGATTCAGTACTGTTGAAAGTGAGAAGGGAAGCTCCCACTTACACCTTAAAGTGTGGTAATAATAGTAACACCTTTTGCTAAGCTAAAAATTGATGTCATTTTGAAAATCTAAACTGAGGTCTCCTATGTGTTCCTTTTAGGATTTGGACTAATTCCTGAAAAAGTAGATTAGCATTTGAATGTTTTCCTTGTTCACCAGTTAACTACATTTCCTAAATCCACTTGTGAAACGAAAGGATCAGACCGGGTGATCCTTAGGCTTTTCTAAATCTTAGCACTGATTCCGATCTAATTTTATCAGGTGGAAAGCCTTGACCTAGATTGTAGCTGGTAGTGATTGAGTTCACTTACTTAAGCATATGACGTACTCATTTGTATAGTAATGTTTATGTTTACAAAGATATTAGAAATGTGGAGAAAACCCCACTGGAATTGGCTTGTTACTAGTGGTTGTATAATTAGTTAAGAATACAGATGTTACAGTTTATTTACTTACGTGAATCTACACTGTACTTAAAGTGAAGGATTTGTTTCTTTTTAGTCCTGTAGTCTTTTTTTTTTTTTTTTTTTTGAGACAGAGTCTCACTCTGTTGCCCGGGCTAGAGTGCAGTGGCGTCAGCCTAGCTCACAGCAACCTCAAACTCCTGGGCTTAAGCGATCCTACTGCCTCAGCCTTCCGAGTAGCTGGGACTACAGGCATGCGCCACCATGCCCGGCTAATTTTTTCTATATATATATTTTAGTTGGCCAGATAATTTCTTTCTATTTTTGGTAGAGACGGGGGTCTCGCTCTTGCTCAGGCTGGTCTCGAACTCCTGACCTCGAGCAATCCACCCGCCTCGGCCTCCCAGAGTGCTAGGATTACAGGCGTGAGCCACCGCGCCCGGCCAGTCTTGTAGTCTTGATCATTTGTAATGAAATAGCTCTTTGCTCACATAATTGATTAGAAAATAATGAAAACACAAACTGTGGTTTGAAAGAATGAATATATTTCCATTGCTGGAGTAGGTGCTCCAGAACTCTTATCCAGGCTGGGTGAGGTGGCTCAAGCCTGTAATCCTAGCACTCTAAGAGGCCGAGGTGGGAGGATTGCTTGAGGTCAGGAGTTCAGGACTAGCCTGAGCAAGAGTTAGACCCCCGTCTCTACCAAAAATAGAAAAAATTAGCCAGCCATGGTGGTGTGCACCTGTAGTGCCAGCTACTCTGGAGGCTGAGGCAGGAGGATCTCTTGAGCTTAGGAGTTTGAGGTTGCAGTGAGCTGTGATGACACTGCACTCTACCTGGGGAGTGAGACTCTGTCTCAAAAAAAAAAAACCAAAGAAACTTTTATCCAGTTAAGGATGATGATGATGATGGTAGATTTCAACTAAGATTAAGTGTTTTCTATGCTAGTCAGTGTGCTTAGTGCTTTATGCACATTTTCTCATTAAGTCTTCTCAGTAACTCCAAGGGAAGTAGTGTCATTCTTTTCAGATGAGGAAAACTGAGGCTTTGAGAGAGGTTCGGTAACCTACTCAAGGTCAGGCAGGGACTGTCAGGCTGTTGGAATGCCTGCATCATTCAAGATAGATGATGGACTTTAATCCCAGTAAAAAGGCCCTCCCTGAGAGGAACTGGCACTACAGCGTACCTTACTGAGTTTCACTATTTAATCATGCTTATTTCAAGGTCTTTTAAAATCTCTTACTCAGCTGTTAATTAAGTTCAGTCTTAAATTGTCTAATGAGAGGAGTAGGTGGTTTCTTTGTAATAGCCCCTTATAAGATAGTTGGCAATCTAAGACATTATCTTTTTAAGGAACTTTCTGCTGATTACTAAAGTGTAATATGTGTTCACTGAAGAAATTTTGGGAAAGGAAAAAGTATAAAGAGGAATAATAATATTTAATGTTTATGCTTTATGTAGGTTACCTCGTTTAATCCTCACACAATCCTCTGAGGTAAATACCATCCCCATTTTATAGATGAGGAAAGTGAGGCTTAAGAGGGTTAAACATCTCACCTAAGAGCAATCAGCTAATGAGTGTTAGAGCTGGAGTTTGAATCTTGGCATTCTGACACAAGATACCATCCTCTTAACCTATATAGTAACATTTTTTCCCCAGATCTTTTTTCAGTCGCACACAGTTTAATAATTACATTTTGGGGCTCATACCATATATTCAACTTTATATCCTGCCTACTTCACTTAATGGATCACCTTAATTTTATCATGTCATTAGAAATTCTTTAGATACCAGTTTTTATAGCTATAGAATAGTCCACTTTATGGATATACTATAAGTTGAGACACAATATGCAATATGGTTTAGAGGTTGGATTCTAGAATGAGATTGTGTGGGTTCAAATCCTGGCTCTGACAGTTACTATGCAAGTTACATCATAATGCTCTGTGTCTTAGTTTACTAATCTGTAAAGTGGAGGGTGATAGTATTTACATTGTTGAGTTGTCCTGAGAATTAATTATACGTGTTATGAATATTAAATGAATTAATATTTGTAAAGTCCTGAGAATTAATTACACATGTTATGAAGAGTAAATGAATTAATACTTGTAAAGTAGTGCTTCTTAAACTATCCACCTGGGGAGTTTGTTAAAATACAGATTCTGGCCTGGCGTGGTGGCTCATGCCTGTAATACTAGCATTTTGGGAGGCCAAGGTGGGAGGATCGCTTGAGATGAGGAGTTCCAGACCAGCCTGAGCAAGAGGGAGACCCTGTCCTCTACTAAAAGTAGAAAAATTAGCCAGGTGTGGTGGCATGCGCCTGTAGTTCCAGCTACTCGGGAGGCCGAGGCAAGAGGATCACTTCACCCCGGGAGTTTGAGGTTGCTGTGAGCTGTGATGACACTGCTGCACTGTACCCAGGGCGACAGAGCAAGACTCTGTCTCAAAAAAACCCAAAAAACAACAAAAATAGATTTTGATTCAATAGGTCTAGGGTGGGGCTTGAGATGATTTTGTCTTTCTATTAAGCTCCTGAGTGATGTGCTAGGAGCTTAAATTGCAAGGAAAGTAAAGTACTTAATAAGTGCTCAGTAAATGTTACCTATTTGGGTTCTTTCAGATCATTCAACTCTTAGAAGTGGTGTTATGTTGACTAGAGCATTGCCCATGAATCTTTTCATGGGTGATTTCCCTAGGGTAGGTCTGAGTAATGGGATTACTACAACTAAAATTATACCATGTTTTCTCTAAATCACGGATTACTTCCTTCTCTCTTTACTTTTTTTCAATCGTGGACTTGTCACTTGAATATAACTCAAGGATTACTAATTTATAGAATTTTAGCATTTGAAGGAACCTTAGATCTACTAGTGAAACTATGTCTACCCAACCCAACAACCCCCCACCTTTCCATTTGGAAGTATGTGTGAGGGCAGGCTGTTTTTGGCTGTCACACTGCTGGGAATAGTTACCAGCATTTAGAAGGCAAAGGCCAGAGAGGCTTAATGTCTTCAGTGTGTGGGACATTTCTGTTCAGCAAAGGATTGTCCTGCCCCCAAACCAGGAACTTTCCCTTTGGGAATCACTGAGACCATTTCCCTTTGTTTTCTAAATGTGAAACAGGCCCATAGAGTTCAGGTTGAAACTGTATTCCTGCAGCTGGCTAGTGGTGGAGCTGCTCGTTGGACGCAAGTGTCTTACCTCCCAGTCTGCTGCTTGTTACATTATAATGTTTGGCCTTTTTTTTTTTTTTTTTTTTTTACTAAACTGTTTAAGTGATAAATGACTCACTAGTGAAGCTTAGTGTGATCCTTGCCTACTGTCTGAAAAGTTATAACAAGATTGTATGTGATAAAATGGATTGCCCTTTGGCTCATGGTCATATAGTTGGTTTTTTTCTTTGTCATCAAAATGACAAAGATTTCAAAGTGTTTGGTAGTTACCTTTTAAGATTAGATGAGAGCCAACAAGATGTGTATAACAGAAAATATCACTTTTGGGATTTGGAATCCTTAGTTCTAATTCCTTTTCCATCGCTGACTTGTTGGGTGACCTCTTGCAAGTCATTAAAATTTTGTTTACCATATTTTGAAGTCATGAAAGTGGATTGAAAAATCTTATTTCAGGAAACATGTTGAACAGATTACCACTGAGGAGGGGAAGAGAGTTTTTTATTTCGTGCTTCATATTTCTGTACCATTTTAACATTTTAAAAGAATACATTAAAATTGGAATATAAATAATTTTACCTTGAAAGGTTTTATTTTAAAACTTCTGAAATCAGCATGTATCTGACAGTTGATGGTAGGCAGTGTTTTTTATTAATGGTTATTCTGACATTGTGTGCTTTACTACAACACAGTTTTGACACTCACCACCAGAGTTAGTGCAGACTTCACAGGTTAAAGAGCGTGATCCCTAGCAAGGTTACCCTTACCCGAGATTCCAGCTGTACTTCTGACCAACTGGCTACAAATTTGATAGTTTCCATGACCCACTCAGGTTCAGGAATTCACCAGAATGATTCACACAACTCTAGAAGGCCCGGTACTTACAATTACAGTTTAGTATAAAGGACGTAAATCAGAATAAATCAGAACCAGCCAAGTGAAGAGACACATAGGGCGAGGTCTGGGAGGGTCCGAACGCAGAGCTTCTGTGCCCTCTCCTGGTGGAATCAAGGCCTGTCACCCTCCCAGCACTCCCAACCAGGAAGCTCCACTTCAGGACAGAGTTTTTATTGGGGTTTCATTACAAGGGCGGATTGATTGAATCATTGACCTATTATCCACTATTAACTAGAACTCTTGTGAAATGATACCTAGAGTGAAATGTACTCTTCTCTTACAGATGCCTTAGCTATGGGCACTGTTTAGGATAACTAATATAGAAAGATGCTACTCTTGACTGAGAGGTATAATCTCTTGTTAATAGCACTGCTTTATCTGTTGGCTGGTTTGGAGAGAAATTACTGTATGCACATGTATTTAAATTTAAGTGGACTGTAGTAGTTCTTAGAAGCATTAGCAGCAAACTAAAACTATTATAGTAGTCTTACTGTCTCCCTAAAGCAGCAGTAGAAGTAGTTCAAATGCTGAATAAAACTTTTCCCCCCAGCATTAGTTTCTCCTACACCTGTTTTGCAGTATATAATTTCCCTTTGATTTGTGAGAGATTTAACAAATAGCTAATTACCAGTCTGTTAAACTTTTGGAACTTTGAAACATAAAATTGAGCTGTAAGCATATTACAACATTTCCCTCCCCCATACTTTCTCCTCTTAAGCAGATGAGTTTAATGAGTAAATGGAATTAGTTCCTCATTTTGCTTGTTTTTGTACTTCTTAAAATATTACTTGTTTACTTATTTATGCTAAATCAATGAAAGCAGATGTTGAGGTTCTCTTGATTTTTTTTCTTTCTCTCCCACCAGGGAAAATACTTTCTTTAGGTGGAAACACATAAAGAGAGTTGCTAAAGTCTTCGGAGCTTTTTTAGGCCAGGAAATTTGATCATGTAAAATATGTCAGAATTAAGATGCTTCCATTTCTGTCAGTTTTCTAGAGAGAAATAGAAAAACTGACTAAGTGAGATTTAGTCTGAAAAATTTTGATAATTTTTTTGGTCCTGAATATGTGATCATTATATGGAATTATGGTATTTAAATACATTGAACTCTATATCCTAAAATAATAGTAAGGTTCAGGTAGAATTTATATTATATTATTAGGAAGGTGTCTTAGATACCTCACAGACTCTTGAGTTCCAAAAGAGCCTAAAGATATCTGGTCCAGGCCGGACACGGTGGCTCACGCCTGTAATCCCAGCACTCTGGGAGGCCGAGGCGGGTGGATTGCTCGAGGTCAGGAGTTCGAGACCAGCCTGAGCAAGAGCGAGACCCCCGTCTCTACTAAAAATAGAAATTAGCTGGCCAACTAAAAATATATATATAGAAAAAATTAGCCGGGCATGGTGGCGCTGGCCTGTAGTCCCAGCTACTCGGGAGGCTGAGGCAGTAGGATCGCTTAAACACAGGAGTTTGAGGTTGCTGTGAGCTAGGCTGACGCCATGGCACTCTAGCCCCGGCAACACAGCGAGACTCTGTCTCAAAAAAAAAAAAAAAAGATATCTGGTCCAATTTGATTCTTACAGGAATCTCTTCTAAAATATCTGAGACAGATGGCTCCCTAGTTCTCTCTGAGCAATTTTCAGGGGCAGTGTGTTTCATTATTGGGCATCTCTAATTATTAAGATTCTTCCTTATATTTAGTAGTTTAGTCCAAATGTACCTATGCAACTTCTCATTGTTGCTAGTCCCATTCTTTGGAGCAATGCAGAGTAAGTCTAATCCTTCCTGACATGTGAAGATACGGCTCTTCATGCCCTAAGTCTCCTTGTCTTCAAGTTAATCCTCCTTTAATCATTCTTCATATTGTGTAGTTATTAATAGTTGACATCTCCAGGATACAGTTCATTAGAAGTACCTCTTAAAATGCATCTTTTTCAGAAGAATTCTGCCATTGTGCTGGGAAAATGCTTAGCATTGTCAAAGACCTTTGTGAAGTTTGATTTTCTTTGGCTAGGGATTAATTGTAACTGGTGTTTTTATTATGAAAAGTTTATTTTCCATTTCTTTTAAATTCAGTCCTTATTGGTCTTTATAGACTTTTTGTTCTTTGATCATTCCCTGTGTAATAGTTCATTCTGAGTTTGTTTCATAGTTTCTAGAAGATACAAGACTGAACTGAGCAGTCAGGAGGGGCCAGGTAGTTGTTTATTTTTGTCTCTTTTGTACATCAGTATGGTTACTATTCTTAAATTATCATTTTGATACAGTTGTTTATGTTCATCTTTATAATGTTCCCATTTTATTGTATTTTTTACTTAATTCTTGTTGCTAACAGCATTTTCTAGCTCTTCAACCACAAAACACAGACATCCTTCATATCTTTTTGCCATGATGGGAAGTATATCTTGTTTCTTCTAAATAATATAATTCTTAAATTTTCTAGACAGAGTCCTTTTAATGTTCTTTAAGACCTTTTGCGTATGCATTGACTTTCCCATTTTTGCTTTTTGGTTGTTTCAGGTGGGAGAGATATTCTATTTTTATTGTAATTAAAATTTGGTTCCAGTACTAAAATTCTTTTGAATAATTGTCAACATGTTATTGAATGTTTACTATCAGTGAGATAGTTTGCTAAGCACTTTACATGCTACATGATATCTTATAAGTAAATAAATAAATCTATTAACAACCTTATGAGTTAGGTACTATGTTATTCCCACTTAATTGATGAAGAATTTAAGAAAATGAGGTTAAATAACTTGTACAGGGACATGCAGTTGATAAATGGCAGAACTAAGTCTCAAACCCAGGCAATGTGAGTTTTGGAGCCCATACTCTTAGCCACAGTATTTATAACTGTCAGCTTTCTGATGAAAGCATTGTAAAAGAGCTGTCTTGTTATTATGACTGGTGTAACTCCTTCTATCAAAATACACATTGATCACTTTGGTTTTATATATATTTTTAAGTATTTTAAGTCTGTCTGTTTTAAAATATGGTGTCAATAGAGGCCATAAATTATTGCTTGACATTCTAGTTTTACCTTAGCTTTCAATTAGGACCATGTAATAGAATGATTTTTGGGGGACTTATTGGACCATTCATTCTAGTTTTTGTGGAAGAATCATGTATGAGGCTGGTGGAAATATATAGTATTTGGGATATAGAGGCAACCCCAAGGTCTACATCTATAATTGTGTATGTAGCTTATATGATACCAGTTATAACCAAAAGCTCTTTGTGGTCCCCAAAGAGTATGTAGGGGTCCTGAGATCAGAAACTTTGAAAACCACTTGTTTAGTTGTAGCATATGCTATTAAAGAAAATCTTGATCTAGAAATAAAAATCAAGACTATATATTGAAAGATTAAAAAAATTAAATGAAGCATTTTTATTACTTACCAAATATATATTTTTAATTGTGCAAGCAGGAGACTGGAACCTACTGAACGACCTCTTCAGATTGTTTATGATTACTTGTCCAGACTGGGATTTGATGACCCTGTGCGCATACAGGAGGAGGCTACAAACCCTGACCTCGGCTGTATGATTCGATTTTATGGTGGTAAGAATTTATCAGTGGCTTTATGAACACGTTAGCTGCCTTTAAGTTGATCATGTATGCCTTCATCTACATTCAGCTTTTTAAAAATATTTTATCAAAAGCTAATTTTAAGCCAATCAACTCATGTAGTAAAAACAACCAAACAACAACAAAAAGAAGAGATCGAGGTTAGGGGAAGACTTAAAAGTATGAGCCAAAAATATCTTCCCTTTTAATTTTTGCTCTTTTTGTTCTTGTGTTCTGCCAATTTACTGCAACAGAATTATTTTATACCTTTGCCAGAATCTTGATCAGATCATGCTTTAGTATCAGTTATTTTTTTCAAGCTCCTGGTAAAGTCTATGAACTTTTGGATAGTTAAATAATGTTGTGAGAAATAAGTAGTCATTATAATATTTGACTTTTGACATTTGATGAATACGTCTGTCAGATTTGTGTATTGGTGAATTTAGTGGGCTTTAAATCTAGGATTTTTGACACTCTCTTCTCTTTTGTGCAGTTTTCCTCCTGTAGACTTTTTCACCTGATCACTTCAACAATGAAGTTAGACTTATTGAAATCAGATACCCTTTCTAAATATTACTTAGCTTACTAATACTACTACTAAGTAACATTCATGGAGTGGTTACTGTGTGCTTTTATGCTTATGAATTACCTAATTTACTCATTACAATAATCCTATGCTGTAGGAACTACTATCCCGTTTTACAGATGAGAAAACTGAGGCGGAGAGAACTTAAATAACTTGTTCAAGGTCATACAAAAATGACAGAGCCATTTAACACCTAACAGTTTTGAATTAATATGACCTACTTACCAAACAGTTGAGCCAGAATGTTTAAATTATTAGTATATCTAGGCATAACCATGTACTAAGATTCCCTGCTCTCACTATGTTGCCCAGGCTGTAGTTCAGGGCTGTTCACAGACTCCTGGGCCCCAGTGATCCCCTGCCTCAGCCTCCTGGGTAGCTGGGACTATAGGTGCGCGCCTCAGTGACTGGCTGGGTTATTTTTTTTCCTTCCATTTTGGTAGAGACGGGGTCTCACTCTTGCTCAGGCTAGTCTTGAACTCATGAGCTCAAGCGATCCTCCCTCCTCGGCCTCCCAGAGTGCTAGGATTACAGGCATGACCCACCATGCCTGGTCCAGAGATAACCACTGTTAACAGAAGATTTGAAGTTTTCTCTTTGAAGCAAATAGCTTAGTAATCAGCTTTAAATATTTCGTGTGTGGAATCTGTGGTGAGTCAGCTTTGTTAGAATACAGTGTTAATGAGCCAAGGTCATAAAGGGCCTAAGTTGAAACCAGTTAATGTTGTTATGTTCTCTGGTTTAAAAGGTACCCAGTGTCCCAGGCAGCAAGTGCGAGTTATCAGTCTTGTTGGAGAGGGAGTACTGGGGGAGACGTGAGTGGAATGACTGTTTTCAGTGCAAAGTCATGATCTAAAAGCTATGGAAATAACGTATTTTACTAATGGTGCATGGGTAGCATGATCAGTCATGGGGATTACGGGAGCACATTAATCAATCCCCTTATTTGTGTTTGAGGAGACAGAGTCTAGAGGGTGTGATTTGCTCGTAAAGTTAGAGTTCTGGGACTGCCTAGCTCAGGTATTCCTGCCCAGGCATTGCTTTCTGTACCACATTCCCTGTACACATTGTTTAAAACAATTTTGTCCAAAGAGCATAAAAACAAACAAAAGAAGACAGACACAAAAGAATCACATAGTATGTTTTTATTCAGTTCAAGTTCAAAACCAGGCAAATCACAGCCATATTGTTTAGAGATGTGTGTAGTACTGCTGTCTGTGAAAATCTGTTCTTTCCTTCTTCCATAATAACAAAACCGTAGTGGAGTATATGATTTTCTGGCAATACCTCATTTCCCAGCCTTTTTTTTTTAATTTTTTTTATTTTTTTATTTTTTTAATTTTTTAATTTTTTTTTTTTTGTTTGTTTTTTTGAGACAGAGTCTTACTGTGTTGCCTGGGCTAGAGTGAGTGCCGTGGCATCAGCCTAGCTCACAGCAACCTCAAACTCCTGGACATAAGCGATCCTCCTGCCTCAGCCTCCCGAGTAGCTGGGACTACAGGCATGTGCCACCATGCCCGGCTGATTTTTTCTATATATATTTTTAGCTGTCCATATAATTTCTTTCTATTTTTAGTAGAGACGGGGTCTTGTTCTTGCTCAGGGTGGTCTTGAACTCCTGAGCTCAAACAATCCGCCCGCCTTGGCCTCCCAGAGTGCTAGGATTACAGGCGTGAGCCACCGTGCCCGGCCTTTTTTTTTTTTCATTTCATTGTGAATTTCCCAGCCTTTCTTACAGTTAGGTGTGCACATGTGACACAATTTTCTTTGATGGTATGGAGTGAAATGGATGTGTGCTGCGTCTGCACCTGGTTCCTAGAACCTGCCACGTGTGCCCATTGGTGTTCTTTTCCTCTCGCGTGGGCTGGGATGGTAATAATCAGAGCAATGTTTGATGTAAAGTGTTGAAAATGGCAGAGCCACCGTCAACTGGAGTTTCTGAATGACAGTGTTGACCCCTGGCAACACGGAATGCTCACCTGATCAGAATTAAATTTCTCTTGTGTTTGAGCTATTATATTCTGTGGGCTATAGCAGTTAAACTTACCGTAATTAGTACAGGATGTATACAAAAGTGGCAAAAATGTAAAGAGAACGAAGATATGATTATTATAAAAGTCAAGGGAGTGGGTGACCTCTAGGGTAGAGGGAGGAGGGTGTAAATCTTACTGGTAGAATTTTTGAGTTAATACATATATACATTTTAAATTTTGACTCAGTATTCCTAAATTGCACAAATAGGTGATATCAGTGTGTACTTTCTTCGGTAGAATTTAAGAGCACTCATTCCCTACACCTTTGCCAATATCAGGTATCACTGTTAAAATTAATCTTGCTCAAACTGCAGAAAATACTATCTCATGTTAATTTTGCATATTTTAAACTTCTTTGTTAAAACGTAGGAATAATATTGTAGAAAAGTGTTGTACCACCCTAATACAATTACTTTTATGATTGTGTATTTTCTTAGTCTCAAAATATTTTTAATTATTGTGGGGTCATACATTTTTTCTTTTAAAACATTTTGTTTTTAATTATACAAGTTAAATATGAATATACTGTTATTATCTGTAGTGCTTTAATTTCTTACAATAACCTCTCAAGTCCTTTAACTGCTTTATAGATGACCACTACTCTCGATTTAGTGTGTACCTATTGATAATCTTCTGACTTTTATTCCTATGTAATATATCTTTGTAGAAATACATGGATTTTGTTTATATAAATGGTATTATTTGTTTACATAAATGGTACTGGTCTCCAAGCTATTTTTCACTCAGCTGTATGTCTTGAAGCTCTTTCCTTATTGGCATTGTAGAACCATCTTCTGTGTGCATTTCTTTAACTTACGTAGTATTGAATATCATGTATGTATTATAGTCGATGTAACCATTTCCCTAGTCATGAACATTACATCGTTTGCCTCTTCACGCACCTGTGTTTCTTCAGCATCAATCTCTAAGCATGAAATTATTGAGTCGTATGATATTCACATTTAAAATATTAATTACTACTGCACAACACTTTTATATCCCATCAGTGTATCAGAGTACTCTTTGCCCACAGTATGACCTTTCAATAGTACTGTGGTTTTAAATTTTTTACTAATCTGATGGATAAAATGATGGTCTTCATTGTTTAAATTTTTGTTTCCCTGATTGCTACTACTGGTGTGGATGAGAATTGTTTTATATTTTTATTGGATCTTTAGATTTCTTCTCCTTTGAATTACCCATTGATATTTTTATGCATATTTATTTCATTTTTCTTATTGATTAAAGAGCTTCTGTATATGTTCTGAATATATATCCTTTGGATACTATATTAGTGACTAAATTTTGTCCAGCCTGTAAATTTTAATTTTATTTATTGTTTTTTTTGTTTTTTTTTTTTTTGAGACAGAGTCTCACTCTGTTGTCCAGGCTAGAGTGCTGTGGCATCAGCCTAGCTCACAGCAACCGCAAACTCCTGGGTTCAAGCAATCCTACTGCCTCAGCCTCCTGAGTAGCTGGGACTACAGGCATGTGCCACCATGCCCGGCTAATTTTTTCTATATATATATTTTTAGTTGTCCAGATAATTTCTTTCTATTTTTAGTAGAGACGGGGGTCTCGCTCTTGCTCAGGCTGGTCTCGAACTCCTGACTTTGAGCAATCCTCCGGCCTCGCCTCCCAGAGTGCTAGAATTACAGACGTGAGCCACTGCACTCGGCCTATTTATTTTTTTGTTGTGCAGAGTTTGAGCTTTTTATTTAGTCAGTTTTTTCTTTTAATGCATTATATTTCATCCGTAGCCTAGGTCATAAACATAGTCTATATTTTATTCTTGTACTTTTATATTTTTAAAATATGATAGGAGGGAGGAATCTAACTTAACTTTTTTCTTAGCCAGTTGCCCAACAAAATTATTGGAATTAGCTCATTCTTTCCCTAGTGATTTGAAATATCACCTTTATTAAGTTTCTGTATAAGCAAGGGTCTGTTTTTGGACTCTATCCTGTCACATTGATCTGTTTGTCTTTTCTTGTACCAATACCAAAACTATTTTAACTAATATACATATATGATTTATTTTGATAGCTCACAGGGAAGTTCCCTATCGCTGTCCTTCTCGGAAAATCAGGGAGAGCTCTAGAAATTGGGGAAGTCTTTGTGAAGTAGTAGTATTTGAGTTAGTTCTTTAAAAATTGACAGAATTTCAACAAGCAGAAATGAAAGAGGACGGGGGTAGATTAGAAATTTCATCACATGTTCTGTGAATCACAGATAATTTGAGTCCAGATTGTTTTGGGCCATGAGTGTACTATCAGGAGTTCAGCCTTCATCTGGCAGATGGTAGCAGGAAGTGATGGGATCCAAGTGAGCCAGAGGAAGATGAATCTTGTGTTCGTGTGGTTAATAAATCAGATGTGAACTAATAGGGACCTGAACTAGGGAATGTGAAGGAGTCATTCCTATGAGAGACTTTTCAGAGGAATAATCAGTAAGCATTGATAGCTGACTAATAAAGGGAGTTGAGGAAGTGAACCTGAGAGTTAAAGCTGATTCTGAGGTTTTGAGCCTGGGTGACTTCAGGAGGTGACAGAGCTTGAGTTGTGAGAATGAGCTAGTTTCACGGGTGTTGAGGACTTGGTTTAGGCGTGGTTAATTTTCAGTGTTGGTAAATGTCCAGTTGGAGGTACCTGGCAAACAGTTGGAAATATGAAACCAGAGCTTAGGAAATGCAGATCTGGGAGAGCCAAACTCTCTGAGGAAGGTTGAATTTGGAATATATGTGGCCCTCCATATCTACTGAGAATCAAAAACATTTAAAAAAAACAGCAGTATAACAATAAAAAAGATAAATTTTAAAAATATAACAACTATGTAGTATTCACATTATATTAGGAATTATAAGTAATCTAGAGATGATTCAAAGTATACAGAAAGATATACATAGATTATATGCAAATACAGCTTTTTTTTTTTTTTGAGACACGGTCTTGCTCTGTCACCTAGGCTAGAGTGCAGTGGCATCCTCACTGCAATCTCAAACTCCTGGCCTTAAATGATCCTCCTTCCTCAGCTTCCCAAAGGGCTGGGATTACAGGTGTGAGCCACCGTGCCTGGCTGATGCCATGTTACATGAGGGACTTCAGCATCTGTGGATTTTGGAATCTGTGGAAGGGTCCTGGAACCAATCCCATGTGAATACCAGGGAAAGACTATATAGATGAAAGAATTGGCCTAGAATAGTAGATAAATGGCTATCCCATATATCTAATGTTAACATACAAAGCTTTATTGAATAATATAATTTTAAGGCTTTCAAGTAATCTACCCATTCCTCATTGTGAATATACATCCTTTGGATGCTATATTTGTGACTAAAGTAATGCCCAAGGTTGCATAATCAATTATGTGATAATATCTGGAGTACAACCCAGTCTTCGCAACTCCTGGATTACTGTTTGCACCACCTCATACTGTTGCTGCTCCTGCTCATTTCTGTGTATAGATACTTGTCTGTTTTTAGTAGTGTTGTTACCAAAAACTTCATGTCTCTTCACTGTATCTCTGTCATATGAACACTTCTGATGGAAAGGAGGATGCTTAAAGAAAGAGAAGCTCTTGTGTGCACATATCAGCTTCCGCCATCATTGCTGGGATAGTTGATTGAAATGTTACCCATAAGCTTTCCCCTGTGAGAGGCAGAGGGATAGAGGATTATATACGGAATTAGAGTACTAGTACTCCTATAGTTATTACTTTCTTCCTTCAGGAATAGACTAACAACAATAGTGGCTCTCATTTATCCCACACTTCTTTTGTACCTAAAACTATTTTTAGTACTTTACATTTATTATCTTTCTTAATTTTTACCAGAACCCCCTGAAGGTAAGTAGTATTAAGATCCAAAGTATATAAATGAACAAAGTAAAGCTCAGTAAGATTAAGTAGTTTAAGCAAAGTAAGCAGAACAAGGATTCAAACTCAAGGATATCTGACTCCAAAGTTCATGATCTTAACCACTTTATTATCCTGCCTTTCTCTGCATACATAGGAAATATAACTGCTGGAAGAAAGGTTAACAATGGCATTCAAGTAAAATCTTGCTCTGTAAACCAAAATTTATAGGTATTGGCGCTATATACAAGTTAAGTGATGGATAATATTTTAGGACTGAGATCTTATTTTGTAATACCTATATTGCTTGTTATTATATCTGTAAATAAGGTTGTTGAATGTTGACACATAATACTTTTTTTTCCCCCTTTCAGTATTCTTATACTACTTTAATGGTGGATTCTGAAGTATTGTCTTCTTTTCAGAAAAACCATGCCAGACGGATCACCTGGATCGAATCCTGCTGTCTGGGATCTACAATGTACGCAAGGGCAAGACTCAGCTGCATAAGTGGGCTGAGCGCCTGGTGGTTCTCTGTGGTACCTGCCTTATCGTTTCCTCGGTGAAGGATTGTCAAACTGGAAAGATGCACATTTTGCCTCTGGTTGGGGGAAAGGTAAGACTCACAAAGATGAATTATTCATTTGATGATCTTAATTAAGAAAACATTGACTGGGCACAGTGGCTCATGCTTGTAATCCCAGTACTTTGGGAGGTTGAGGTGGGAGGATCACTTGAGGCCAGGAGTTTGAGACCAGGCTGAGCAAGAGCAAGACCCTGTCTCTACGAAAAATAGAAAAATTAGCCAGGCATAGTGGCACCTGCCTATAGTCCCAGGTACTTGGGAGGCAGAGGCTGGAGAATTGCTTGAGCCCAGGAGTTTGAGGTTGCAGTGAGCTATGATGACGCCATTGCCCTCGTTCCTGGGCAACAGAGCAAGACTGTCTCAAAAAAAAAAAAAAAAAAAAAAGACTACATCCTTATCAAAGGTTGAGTTCTTGGAGTTTGGGGGAGAATTTCTTTCAAGAGCTGTTTTTGTGCTTTGAATCCCTACCACCACTCCAAATAGGAATGGAGGAGATTTTTGCCTCTTTTCTTAACCCTAGTGAAAGAGGTTTCAGTATGACTCAAGAGAGCTTGATGAGGGTCCTGTGCAGTAAGTGGGACATAGTAGACTGGTGTTCTGCCTTCTGACCAGGAAATCTTGAGGATAAGAGAGATGCTACCCAGCTGCTGGTGACAGAACAAAAGCACAGCCAATGTGTTGGGATCATTGTGTACTCCTTGAGTTTGTTAGTGTGTGATCCATTGGCAGATGGGTTGAGGTGGGTGGGAAGGGAGGAGACAGAGCGAGAAGGGAGAAAAGGGAGAGAGAGAGAAGAGAAAAGAGCAGGAAAGGGAGAGCAGGTGCACATGAGTGCAAGCCGTTGTGTGCGAGTGGGGGTGTGTGCATTCGCTTAGATATTCAGAATTATGCAACTATCCAAATAATCAATTTTAGAACATTTTTAGACCCTAAAAGGAAACCGTGCATCGCTTAGCCATTATCTCCCAATTCCCTCCCGAGCCCTAGGCGACTACTAATCTACTTTTTGTCTCTAGTTATTTGCCAATTCTGGACATTTCATATAAGTGGAATCATAAAATGTATAGTTCTGTGTGACTGGCTTCTTTCACTTAAGATGTTCAGCTATGTTGTAGCATGTATCAGTACTTTGTTCTGTTTATGCCAAATAGTATTCTATTGTATGGATATACCACGTTTTGTTTATGCATTCACCTGGTGATGGACATTCGGGTTGTTTCTGCTTTCTTGGCTATTATGAGTAATGCTGCTGTGAACATTCAAGTACAAATCTGTGTGGTGGACATGTTTTCAGTTCTCTTGGATATAAACGTAGGAGTGGAATTGCTGGTCGTACAGTGGGTCTGTGTTTAACCTTTTGAGGAACTGCCGGACTCTTTTCCAGAGTGGCTGTACAATTTTACATTTCCACCAGCAGTATAAGAGGGTTCCAGTTTATCCATATCCTTGCCAATACTTATTATACAACACTTGTTATGATCTATGTTTTTAATTTTCGCTGTCCTAGTGGATGTGTTGGCATCACATTGTGGTGTGGTTTCAATTTGCATTTTCCTTGTGGCTAATGATGTTGAACAATGTTTCATGTGCTTATTTGTTTATCTCCTTTGGAGAAATATCTATTTAGATCTGTTGCCTTTTTTTTTGTTTCAAAATATTAACGGGCTACAAATGTTTTAGGTTACTTGGATCATTTTTGTAATGCTTGAGTCCTGACTATAGGTGTGCCCGTCACCCAAATAGTGTTCATAATACCCATTAGGTTGGCTCTCCCTTTTCCTCCCTCCCCCACTGCCTATTTTTTTAATTGGGTTATTTGTCTTATGATTACCTTTTGCTTTTTGACTAGGATTGTTTTTTTTAGTTGTTCTGGTTTTCTCCCCTTGTTTTCTGCAGATAGAAGAAGTGAAGCGACGGCAGTACTCCCTGGCATTCAGCTCAGCTGGAGCCCAAGCTCAGACCTATCATGTCAGCTTTGAGACTTTGGCGGAGTACCACAGATGGCAGCGGCAAGCATCCAAGGTGAAAAGCGCTCACATGTCCTGCTATGGAGATAAGAATGGAGAAGCCCATCAGAAATGTATTTTGAAACTGAACTTACTCCCAAGAGAGTGAATTATAATTTTTAATTTCCTTTCTAGACCTTTCTGAGTATATAATGAATAAAATCATGGAACACCACAAACTCCTTAACTTATTATTTATATGTATTTGCTCCTTAACTTATTATTTATATTTGCATAGCACAAAAATGCTGTCAAAAGTGTTTTCAGGTGCATTTACGTCTGTACCATCTCTTTGAGGTGTAGGGCCTTGGGAGGATTGTGAGAGGACCCTCAAAGGAATTGAGACAGTGAGATTTAAATGACTTTCCCGTGACCTCAGTAGTCTGTATAAACTTAGAACAGGCTTGATAAACCACTTCAAATATGAACTTACTGATGCAACAGTGCCCGTAATTCTTCACAAATCATTATTCCTATATGCTGAGGATGATTAGCCTTTCAGCATAATTTCTGCTGTTTAGCCTTTAAGGATAAGCTGTTGTAAAAATGCATTGTGATTTCCAAATTCTCTTGTTCTTGTAGCCATCTTTGCAGAATTTTGCATAAGGGGTTGTTATAATGACATGTTATCAAAATATAAATGACTTTTCCAGTGATATAGTTTTGGTTTTTTGGATCCATTTTCACAACCCATATTTTGTTAGCATACTGTTACAGAAATAGAAACCTTGTTTTGGTTTTATTGAATTTTTTTGGTTATGTTGTATTAGCTATAAAAATCTGCTCTGAATTACACTAGTTTCAATTTTAAGTAGCTATTCTATTCCTCTTCTGCCCTTGCAAAGAGAAGTTAATACTTTTTGAGCATCTTTTGCATGCTCTGCAGCGTGCTGTATGTGCTTGGTTATTTAATTTTAATCTTCATAACAGATGAAGAAACTGTGCTAATAAGTAGCAGAGCTAGTGTGACTATAAACGGCCATGTTTTTTCATATCACACTCTTGATATGACAAAAAACTCTTAAAGTTTTTTACAGTTATTTTGAATCATCTAAAATTAAGTTGCTTTTATAAATGAATAATTGCATCTCATTACCTTTTTTTCTTTCCTGTGAGTTTTTTTTTGATGAGTCAATCTGTTGTTTCATTTACGTCATTAGTATGTTCAAAAAGAGACTAGGTACATCATACAGAATTTATTTTAAACAAGAAAAATCAATATAATGAAATTTTCTAAGCAGCTTGTATTTAGCCATTTAAAATGTATTCATACACGTGTGCATGTATATATATGCATGTTTACACATGTATATAAATCTGTACACATATACACAAACATATATATAGATATATACAAAGTAATAAAGATACCTAGGGCTAGGCTAATGAGTAATATTATTACTCTTTTTTTCTTTTTTCTTTCAGCATATTATGGGGGTACAAATGTTTAGGTTAGGTATAATGCCCTTGCCCCACCTGAGTTTGAGCTTCAAGCGTGTCCATCCCCCAGACCACGCGCATTGCACTGATTATGTGTGTATATACCCATCCCCTCCTCCCCGCTCTTTCCTGTGTTTTTATTTAGTGCTCTTTTGTGTAAATGCCATTCCACATTCTCTTACTAGAACTGTTAGAAAAAGAAAGAAATAAAATAAATGGCATTCCATTGCAAGGTGGGTTCTAGACACTCAGTGCTCACTCAGAAGGCTCTGCTCTTCGGCCTTCCAGGTGGTGTCCCAGCGAATCAGCACTGTGGATCTCTCGTGTTACGGCCTCGAGGAGGTTCCTGAGCATCTCTTCTACAGTCAAGATATCACCTACCTCAACCTGCGACACAACTTCATGCAGCTAGAAAGACCCGGGGGCCTTGACACGCTCTACAAGTATGTGGAGAAGAGGTTTTCAGACTGATGTGTTAAAACCAAATTGTAACGAATATCTTAGTGGTTTGTGTTTGTAAGCGAGCTGTAAGTGAGCATGCTACCATGGTGCATATATTCTGAAATTCCCTCTCCTTTTTGATGGGGAAGTGAAATTTTTTTATTTACACAATTCTCCCAGCTGCCCTTCGGCCCCCCATAAAACAGAAGATTGACACAAATGATCTGTTATGGAGGCAACGATGAGCTGCCATTGATCTGGATAATCTTTTTGTATAAATCATTGACAATGATAACGCAGCCAGGGTGAATCAAGAGATTCAGGATATGGAAATTTTTGAATGAGAAGTATTAAGTTTAAATGACTTACAGGAGATAGGCCTAATTTCAAGGATTTCACTCCCAGAGACAGGGCTTTATCTTTCCATTGTACCTTCTACTGCCAATTCTTGAGCCTTTTGTCAGCTATGAAACTTCTCTCTTCTAATAAAGGAACCATTTATACCTACCACACTGTGCCCTACATATTTTTCCATCTCCTTTGTTAAAATATATTTCCCATTCCTACCTTCTATCCATCCCACCTCACTCCTCTACTCAAAAAATGGATAGCAGTGAATAAATGCATGGTGTGAGTAATTGTCTGGGCCTCTGGTGTGGAAGGGAGAAATTAGAAATCAAAGCATTCAAAGTGATTTAAATTATGTGGTGATTAAAAAGATAATATACATTAAAATGACATATCTTACTACCTTAAAAACTAATGATTCTGGAGTAATTTCCAGAAAACTACGATTTTTATCTCACACTATGTTTTAGAAAGTTTTTCAAGTATAAGCCTCTAGTTAGTAATGAGATGGTTATTTTAATAATATTGGCATGTGAAAGTGTAAACAAGCTATAATTTAGGGAAGTTGGTTTCTAGCATTTGTGTCTGAGTTGCTATGAAAATAGGATTAAACCAGTCTGAGGGCTGGATCATAAATTCTGAAGTCAAGGCACCAAGCCAGAGGAGTAATCAGTAATCAAGGCCAAGTCATCTGGAAATCAACAGTTGAGAATTTGGAAGAGGAGCATTAGAGTGAGGTAGGAAGGATTCCAGCCTAGAAGCAGGTGATACAGACCACTGTCATGGAGAACAGTACCTTAGCCTCACCATCTTGCACTTGTGCCCATACAGTGTTGGGCACATAGTGAGTGCTCAGTAAATATTTTTGGAATAAATTCTATGGTAAACATTTAAAACAGATCATTTAAAGCCAGGCGCTGTGGCTCATGCCCATAATCCCAGCACTTTTGGAGGCTGAGGAGTTTGAGACCAGCCTGGGCAATATAGCAAGATCCTGTCTCTACAAAGAATAACAAATTAGCCAGAAGTAGAATTATCAGAGTTAATCTTATGGATCCATTTTATGACAATACTATCTCTGGATAAGACAATATAGATACTTTTACTTACAAATAAAATAGAAGCATTAAAAATTACTATTTCATGTTATATGTTAGATCACATCTGAGTAAAATGCTATGTCACGTTCGTATTTTCAAGCTCCACCTGGTCCATTTGTTTTAAGTGACAGTTTGAGCCAACATAATTTCAGTATGAAAAAAGAAGTTGCTTGTAATGAAATTTTAAAAAAAGACCAGCCTGGGCAACATAGCAAGACCCCACCTCTACAAAAAGTAAAAAATTAGCCAGGCATGGTGGCTCGTGCCTATAGTCCCAGCTACTTCGAAGGCTGTGGTGGAAGGATCTCTTGAGCCCAGGAGTTCCGGGCTGCAACAAGTTAATGATTGTGCCACTATACTCCAGCGTGGGCAACAGAAAGACCTTGTCTCTAAAAAATAAATAATAAATCGATGACATAGATCATTTAAGATAAATCATCAAAGGCCATTTATGTCTCTTGTAAAGTTACAGTAACAGATTTATTGAAATGCAATATGAACTTTTCTCTTTGCTCTTTAGATTTTCTCAACTGAAGGGCCTGAACTTGTCCCATAATAAACTCGGGTCGTTTCCTGTGTTGTTGTGTGAGATCTCCAGCCTGACTGAGCTCAACCTTTCCTGCAATGGATTTCATGACCTACCGAGTCAGATTGGCAATCTACTAAAGTGAGTAACTGACCTCTACTAGATTCCTCTTTTCCCTTGCAGAATAAGAAACTTGTCTGGCGTTTGGAATGAAGGTAGTACCATGAGCCCTTGCAGTGATATAAATCATGTAATTAGTAGGATTCTAGTCGGCAACAGTTTTAGACATCAGAGATCTACGTGCCCACTGCAATGACTAATCCTTCAGCTTCAACAGCAGAGGTCCTGATGCTCTTTGAGAGGGATCATCCGTGCACATTATGTGTAGGTTATCTATTAAGTATCTACAGATGGTGAGTTAAGACATTTTATCATTTTTGGATTAGTAATAAATTACTGACATAAATCAGAATCCATAACTCTAGTTCTATCCATTCCAATGTAACTTTCACAAAGTAGTTTTGTTTTGTTCCAACAGCATTCAAACTCTCTGTCTTGATGGCAACTTTCTGACTACTTTACCTGAAGAATTGGGAAATCTCCAACAGCTTTCCTCTCTGGGAATTTCTTTCAACAACTTTAGTCAAATTCCTGAGGTTTATGAGAAGCTCACTATGTTAGATAAAGTGGTTATGGCAGGAAATTGCCTGGAAGTCCTCAACCTAGGGCTGCTGAGCAGGATGAGCCACATCAAGCACGTAGATTTGAGGTAAGGCCGTTCTTTACCATCTCTTCCTTCGGTTCACTCTGATGGGCCTTTTTGTCTTACAAAAACTTCTTTAAAACGTTAGGATTTTAGAATAGTATAGAAATAGTTATTTTCAAAGCTGTAGTACAACTTCATTTGCCACCCAATAGCAGAGAGTTGAAGGACCAGGTAGGTGCACCATGTGATAGAGACCATCTCATTGCCTTGGACAAGGGTGTTCTGACTTACCCTCTCAGCAGCATTTTATGAGCATTCACATTTCCTCACATCCTTATTAATGTTGGATTTTAGCAGTATTTTTCCTTACTGTCAGTCTAGTAGGTAGAAAATAGTATTTCCTTGTTTTAATCAATGTTTATTTACTCAGGAGTGAGGTTGAGCATCCTTTTATATATATATTAGTAGTTTGTTGTTTTCCATAAACTTGACCATTTCTCTGTGGAGTCTTTGGATTTCTTCTTGATACCCATCATATTATAATTAAAATGTTAAAGGTGTCACTACTAAGAAATTTTTAAGAGTTTTATTTTCTAGTCATAATCTTTTCCCAAAGGAAGACACTTATTGGATGTTCTGTCCTTTACAGTAAGCCACTGATGTACCTTATAAAGACATAGTAAGAGAGAGATTTATTGAAATAAGAAAAATCAGAACAGGCCTACATGCACTAAATCATATGCTTATGTAGAAAGAACCAAAAAGTCATTTTCTGTAATTTGCTGTTGAATTAGCCAATATACATACAGATTATTTTCTTATCCATTAATTAATGTTATACGAGTCTTAGCCCTAGAGGTGGAATAGGCATAGCAACAGGAGGAAGTGTGGCTGCTCCTCAGACTCTTGGCATGGTACTCTTATGACTGCTTTGCTACTCACTAACCCAAAAGGTTAAGTTCATCTTCTTGTTCCTTTGTCCTACTCCTTAGTCCCTACCTAACCTTATTAGGTATTTAACTATTTGTGGATATGGCCCCCTTTTTCTTTCTCTTTCTTTAATTTGCATATGCATTTGCTAGTCTGGATTGTTTAACTTAGCTGCACCTTGAGGTCTTGTTTATAAACTATCAGTGGTTATTTATATAGTACCTTGCAAAATAAGGTAAGTAAGAAATTCTTAAGTTGTTTAGGAAATAGAGAAAGGGATCATACCTCTCCTATTTTTCTTTTGGTAAGCACATTTAATAGAGTTTATTTCTGGTTATTTCCTTGTTTCTGACTATTAAGGATGAACCATTTGAAAACGGTGGTTATTGAAAATCTAGAGGGAAATAAATACATCACCCACATGGATCTCCGGGACAATCAGCTGACTGACTTGGATCTCAGCTCCCTGTGTGGCTTGGAGCAGCTGCACTGTGAGCGGAACCAGCTAAGAGAGCTGACCCTCAGCGGCTTCTCCCTGCTCACTCTCTATGCCAGTTCCAACAGTGAGTTCTTTTTCCAGCCTCTTGTTTTTTCTTTTAGTTCTAGTAAGAGCTTTCTAGGAAAAATGACATCTGTGGTGCTTCTGAGCCTCTCTGCAGATGGAGTTGGTAGTTCACTGAGGCCTAGCTTTATCTTTTCACTTCGGTGTCAACACTTAAGTGGTTGTCACGTGCATGAAAAGACATGAATACTTTGAGATTTACTTAGCGTAATAACAGGCATTTCGAAAAATAATGGCGTGTGTGGAGGACATTGGTACTTTGAGATGGGAGTCTGCCAGCCTCTTCATTTTCTGGCAAATGAATAGACTCCTCTTTCCTCCTCCTCAAAATAAAAAGGTGTGGGGAGGTAAGCAAGCATATTCAAAACAGAGTATCAATATATAAACCAGAGATGAGCCCTGGGACTGAATCAGGCCTACCACCTCTTTTTGTCTGGACCATAAGAAATGGTTTTTTAATGGTTGGGTGAAAAAAGAAGAAGAATTTTGTGATATGTGAAAATTATATGAAATTCAGGTTTCTATGTTCATAAAGTTTTATTGGAATATGGCCACACTAATTGGTTTACACATTGTTTTCACATTACTGATTTCATGCTATAGTGGCAGAATTGAGTAGTAGTAAGAGAGACCGTATTATGGTCTGCATAGCCTAAAATATCTACTATTTAGCCTTTTACAGAAAAAGTTTGCCAGTGCCCAGGCTAAAAGCTTGTGCTGCCTCAGTGCTAGAATGAGAAGCCCCTCATTTCAATGAGGATTTGTTCCAAGAATATTTTTCAATGTAAAGGGCCTCATGTTTATTGAGGCCATCTTTTTTTCTCAGCTGAAGAAGTATTTAGTTTTAGTAACAGTTTGTGTGTACACAGAGGCCATTGTTTAATTACTTCTTCTGTGGTTAAAGGTAGAAAGGAAAAGATGTTCAAGTTTTGTCAGAAAAATGCAAATTTAAATAACATTTTATGCTTATCAAATTAAAAAATATATATATATAATGCTGGATGTTACCGAAGGTGAGGAGAAGGATCTTCCTGAGCACTCACACACTGCCAGTGAGAAGCATAGAACCTCAGAGATCAATGTGCCTGCGTTAGGGAAGTGGAGGACACACATACACCACATTCTAGCACTTCCCTGCTTGGATACAGCCCAGACACACCTACATGTGCACAAGATGTGTACAAGAATGTTTATCACAGCATTGTTTGTGAAAGTGAAGAAATAGGAAAAACTAGGACTATTAATAGGAAAATATATAAATCATTAGTGATATATTTACACAATATCATACTGCACAGCAGTGGGAATGAATGTAGTAAAGCTTTGTGTATTAATATGGGTAAATCTCAGAAACACTTTTTGAGCAAGAAAAGAAAGTGCATCATATATATACTATGGTAATCATATTCAAATTTAGAATACACAGAAATACTGTTTTCTTAGCTGTAAGTATGCATAACAATATGGAAGAATCCATGGGAATGATAAAAACCATATTCAGGATGATGTTTACCTCTTGGTATGTGTAGCATTTTACTTCTTAAAAAAAAAGTCTGAAGCATGTAAGGCAGAATGTAGATTTGCTTAAAAGCTAGATGATAGGTCAAAGTGTTTATTATTTTATTCTGTTTACTTTTCTGTAAAATATATTATTAGGATAAAAGAAAGTTAAAGACTTCAGTTTGCGTTGCCTTTTATCAATTAGGAATTAATCTAAGCTTCAAACCGCAGCTTAGGTTATTAGCTTGGTCAGAAGAGTGTTAAAACTGATGAGTGTTGACTTGTGCTGCTTGTAGATGCTGTGATGCAGTAGTATGTCCTTGCCATGAAGATGTTTGTTACCGGACCCTTCTCTGTCCTTACTGTGTCTAGAGAGTCTGGATGCCTGGCCCTACTGGAAAAGACCTCATTGACATACATGCGTTCCTCCTTAGTCACCAAGATTCTATCATAGCAGTGTGCTGAATAGGGCTTGCTTGAGCTTAGCGACTGTTCACAGAATCCTTAAATTCTTCAACCTGGGAGAATTCACATAAACACTTGCAGTTCTGATGCTTCAACGTAAAGAACTCAGCTTTACAAAAGAGGTTATCCAAATGATCAGTTAATATGGCGAAAGGTACCCTACTAGTCTTCAGGGATATGCAAATTAGAACTCCTGTGTGGCACCACTACACACCTCCCAGAATGACTATAATGGAAATGACTGAAAATATCACTGGCAGCTGTTGGAGTATAAATTGGTACAACCACTTTGGAAAATTGTTTGGTAGTATATGCTAAAGGTAAACATAAACATACCCTGTACCCAGCAGTTCTTCTCCTAGGCTTATACTCAACAGAAGTGCTTGTATTAGTCTGCAAAAGACATGGATGTATATGTTCGTGGAAATGCTATTCGTAGTAACCTCAACCTGGAAAAGACTTAAATGCCCATTAACTCTAAAATGGGGGTAAATAAATTGTGGTATATTCACATAAAAGAATTTTATCCAGGCATGAGAATGAATGAACTATAACCATATGCAACAGTATGAACAAATCCTGCAAGCATATCGTGGAGTGAATGAAACCAGACAAAAAATTACATATTTTATGTGTATATTTATTTAAATAGGCAAAATTAGTCTGTGGTATTTGGAGTCAGGATAGTGTTGCCCTTGTGGCGGGGTACTGACTGGAAAAGGAGACAAGGGCAAGTTTCTGGGGAGCTGGTAATGTTGTTTCTTGATCTGAGTATTGGTTTCTAGTGTGTTCAGTTTGTGAAAACTCACTGAATAGTTTTACTTTTCTGTATTTTATTTTTTTGTTTTTATTTTTTTTTTCAGACAGAGTCTCGCTCTGTTGCCTGGGCTATAGTGCCCTGGCGTCAGCCTAGCTCACAGCAACCTCAAACTCCTGGGCTCCTGCCTCAGCCTCCCCAGTAGCTGGGACTACAGGTGCACACCACCGCGCCTGGCTAATTTTTTTTCCTGTTTTTAGTAGAGATGAGGTCTCACTCTTGCTCAGGCTGGTCTCAAACTCCTGAGCTCAAGCGATCCTCCTGCCTCCGCCTCCCAGAGTGCTAAGATTATAGGCGTGAGCCATGGTGCCCAGCCTACTTTTCTGTATGTATGTTATATTTTAATTAAAAGTTAAAATATTGCCAGTAAAAATCCAATTATTTTTTCAAGTTGGAAAGCTAAGTAGTTACTGTTAACATTTAACAACTGGGTGATCTAGTGTAAATCCAGTCAATACACAGGATCCCTCAATTAGCTGTTGCATTTGTTTTTCAAGGCAAATTGGGATCAAGCAGTCAGAGTGAGTTACCCAGTGATTTTTGTCTTTAGTTCGTTTCAGTAGAGGACATCAGTTTTCTCTCTGGTGATTTCACTAAGCTGCTTTTCCCTTGTTTACTCTCAGTTATTTTCTTCTTTAGATGATGCCACTAACACCTCTTTGTTTTCTGAATAGGACTGACAGCAGTGAATGTTTATCCAGTACCCAGTCTACTCACTTCCCTAGAACTCTCCCGGTGAGTGTCTCTCTTGAGGGTGGTGCTCGTTTGATTCTTACTATTTGTGAGATATATGCAGGTACATTGGCAGTTTTGGGGTACAGAGAAATCTAAACATTGAAATATTTGGATAACCGGGAGAAAGGATGAGTGGAAGAATAGGTTTAATAGCCATACTGTATATTAATAGTTAAAGGAAGGATCCTCTTGAAAAGGAGAGGTACCTGTGAACTACTCAGTCTTTAAAGACTGTGGATTTAGGATGAGATGCAAACGAAGAAGACCTGTTATCTTCATTGCAGTGATTTCCTTTTTGACTGAAATCAGATAATTCTTGATTTTTAGTTAGTGGCTTTAAAAAAATTACTCTGTTTTTTTAGTACTCTAGTGATTCATGTTGGTCTGATTTTTGGAGCGACATTAATTATATTCAGGACTTTATTACTCCTGTTTGTGGCCAGGAGCAAACATAAATGAGGTTTGCTTTTCTTTTATTCTTTCACTTTTAACCCCTGTGTTAGGCATTCTGGATTCAGCAGTTGGGTTTTACAGTCTAGTGGTGAGATCAACAATCTAACAAGGAATTAGAGGGCAACAGCATACGTGCTGTGAGTATAGAATGCCCAAAGCAGGGTCCTCTGTGGCCAGGGTTGTTGTGAAGATTAAATGAGAAAATAAATGCAAAATACATAGCATAATATCTGACATCCGTAGTCTCTGCAGAAATATTAGCTGTTATAGCCAGGTTTCTTTTTGTTGTTATTGTTACTTTGTCATTATTATTAAGCTATTGTTTTAGATTTCCTTCTAGCCATTTCTTTCTGTCTTATCTTCCCAGCAAAACCCCAACATGGATAAATACTAAGATTTTACCTTTTCTACTGAGCTTGATCATTGCTGAAGAAAATCACATCCAGATGGACATCACTACAAATTCATAATATCCAACCTCTTCTAGAGCTTATTGGCCCTTTCTCTTGCCAGCTCCTTCCAGTATCCTCAGCATCTGTTCCAAATTGCTCTACTTCTCCGCCCCCACCCCATCTCCTCCAGGCTGGAGCTTAGCTTCCTACTGGATTGAGAAAACAGAGGCCATTGTGGGTGATTTCCGTCAGCTTCCTGTCACCTTGCTTGAGTTTCTGTGGACTCATATTCATCCTCAGCTTCTCTCCTCTGTCCAAGGCCGGTCCAGCTGTGTGTGCCTGTGGCCCCTCTGCTCCCACTGCTCTGCCTGCTCAGTGAGCCCTCCTCCTCCTCCTCTTTCTGGTGTGTTCAGTGTCTTCCTTTTTCTCAGTCTGTGCACACACTGATACCAATTCTGTCATAACAAAAAAAGTTCCCTTTACCTCACGGCTCCTCTAGCTACTGTTTAATCCAGCTCATCCCCTTTTTGTCCAAATTTCTCAAGAATTATTTGCATTTGTTAACTTAGTTTCCTCAGTTCCCATTTGCTGATCCCACCAACAGCGTGGTTTAGACCTTCTCTTACTGAAACTTCTCTGTGTTGACACAGTTAACCTTGCTCTCTTTTCTTCAAACACGCTATTTCCTTGGCTGGCTAATATGATCTGCTTTTCCTCATGCCCTTCTGGCCATTCCTGCTGTCCCTTTTGCATACTTCTCCTCCTCAGCTAGCCCTTTAAAGGTCAGACATCCCCAGGGTTCTGTCTGTTGTCCACTGTACCTCACTGGCCATGACCTCATTCACTCCAGTGATTTCAGCTGCACTTCAGTGTCGGCGGCACCCAGCTTGCCAGCCCGGCTCTTCCCCCAGCTGCCTGTTTCCCCACACCTATCGCACCATGGTCTTTCTTGCTTCTGTGTTCTAGTTCATGTTGCCACTCTGTGCTTGGAACGTGCTCCTCACCTCAGGTCACTGTACGGTATTCTTCAAATTCTAACCCAGATGTCGTATTTCTTAGGGAGCTTGCCTTGATCCATTGCAGGCTGTTTCCTTCGCTAGGCTAATGTAGCAGTATCTGTGTTTCTCTCATGTACCACTTACTTCATCCTGCCTCATCTTACCCTTTGATTAATCAATAGATACCTTGAGGCCTAGAGAAGCTAAGTCACATCTGAAAATAAAATTCCTTTTACTAAGTTTCTGCTCAGCGCTCTTCTAAATATTTGAGCTCAAATTCTAAGTGGTTTGAAACTTTTTCACCGACTAGTTATCTTTTGTCCCTGCTTCGTCACTTTTATTCATTCTGTTCATTTTCCCTGGAATTTGCTTCTCGTCTCCCCCAGCCATTCCCTGTGAAACTCCTCCTCATCATCAAAATTTCGTTTAAAATGCCACTTCCAGTAAGTCTTTCCTCTTCTCGCCCTCATCCCATCCCGCCATATGTGTGCTTTCCTACTGCCGAAAGCCTTTGTACTTTTTTGAGCATATAGCATAATTGATCCAATATTATACATATTCATGTACTTGTCTCTGCCCACCCTTCTCCCATCCAAGTACTAACCAGGCCTGACCCTGCTTAGCTTCCAAGATCAGACAAGATTGGGTGCATGCAGGGTGGTATGGCTGTAGACTGCCCACCCTTCTAATACAACAGCATTCCCTGAGCACCTACTATGTTCCAGGTAATATACCAGGGAATGCCCTGGAGATAGTGTCCCTGCCCTCACAGTGGCTCACAGGCTGGTTAACAGAGACATTATAGTCTAGTGAAATGAGTCCCATTTGTCATCTTAAATGATGCCTTTCAATTATGTATTTTCTGCAGAAATCTGCTAGAATGTGTTCCTGACTGGGCCTGTGACTCAAAGAAGATAGAAATATTAGATATGAGCTATAATCTTCTCACAGAGGTTCCTATGAGGTATGTGTGTGTGAATACATATGTATGTATGTGTATTTAACCATTTTTCTAGATTTGTGTTGTCTTTCATTGTTCAGTGAATATGGATGCCTGCCGAGTCTGAGGCGGTGTGATGTGCTAAGGAATATAGTAATGGCTGACGCGTGGTCCTGGACTGTGAGGAGCTTAATGAGAGGATAGTGTGGCATATACACAGATAACTGTGATAAAATGTTCCAAGAGGTGCTGGCGTAGCCTGGTGGTAATAGTTAATTTTTATAGGATGAGTTATTATGAGCTGAGCAATGCCCTAAGAACTTCACTTTTATTATATTATCTAATCTTTTAAAAACCTTACTATATAGGTGCTGTCATCCTAGGCCAGGCATGGTGGCCCACATCTGTAATCCTAGCACTTTGGGAGGCCGAGGTGGGAGGATTGCTTGAGCCCAGGAGTTCGGTGCACTCCAGCTCAGGCAACAGAGCAAGGCCCTTTCTCAAAAAAACAGAAAAGGAAACTAAGGCTTAGAGCTGTTAGGTAACTTGTCCAAGGTTGCACTTAACTAGGAAGTGATGGGAGCTGGCATTTGGATGTAGTCATTTTTACTCCAGAGCCTTCACTTTTAATCACTACACTGTATAAATTATATGTTTTAGAAATTCAGAAGTACTTTGAGAATTAGAGAATGTTTCATGGAAAAGATGGCATTTGAATTGACCTTTACCAGACGGTGGGATTTCTCCAAGTGGAGGGGGAAACAGTGGTGTTTGAGGCTTGGGGGAATGATATTCAAAAGCACTGAGATATGAAATGTGTAGTTATTACCTAATAAAGTCGTTAAAATTAAACTCTAGAGGCTTTGTAGCATAGTAGGTATGAAAAGAACCTTTGGAGTCAGACCTTAGTTCAAATCCAGACTGTATCTTTTCCTATTCAGTGTGAGATCTTTGGCAAATCAAGGTCACTTGACCTTTCCAAACTTCATTGTAAATGGTTTAGCACATTTTAAGCACTCAGTAAATAATAGTTTTTATTGTAATGAAATTTGTTGTGAATTTATTATGTTAATAGTAATACATACACTAAATTTTTGGTGCTGTTTAGACCTAAAATCTAAATTAATTCTAGAAATTGCTTTTTTAGTTTAGCTCTCCTCTGTGCTGTTTGGTGTCATGGATTCACCTTTTCTCAGAATGACCTTAACGACTTCCTGGTGGGTGGTGGGTAAACAGATGGTTGTGGTTGCTTTCTTGGCTCAAGCAGGCTCAAGCACTTGTCGGTGATTATACAGTCTAGAAGAATATATTTCTGTTAGCTTACTGATTTCAATTAAATAGCCTGGGACAGACTCAGAAAGATTTAAGTAAGTTTATTTCTTTGTTGTGTTCCCTCTTAGAATTCTGAGTAGCTTGAGCCTTAGGAAACTGATGGTGGGACACAATCACGTGCGGAACCTCCCGGCGCTGGTGGAGCACATCCCCCTGGAGGTGTTGGATATTCAGCATAATGTACTCACTAGGCTGCCAGACACTCTCTTCTCCAAGGCCTTAAAGTAAGTACCATTGGATTTTTTTTTTCAGAAAAGCAGAATCATTGGCTAGACAAACTGCAGTGACTTGTCATTGGAGTGACCTTTGGAACTATATTTAGAGAGACTTTACCTGATAGTCCAACTATGGGTGGAAACATACTTGCAATTTTTATGAAAGAATGTATGACACTGCTTCGTGAGGCAGTAATCTTTAACTCAAAGTTGAAATGACCATCAAATACTTAAGAAGTTTTTGTGTTGTAAACAATTTCAGACAGTTTGGGAAGGTTCAGGCTTTCATCTCAGAAAATAAACGTAGTTATGACATTTAAAGAGAAATTATAACATTCTGATATAGCTTCCTTCGGCAATTCTCACCTTTTGCATTGGGGAGAAAAGGGTATGCCAGTGGTGCCCAACCTTTTTGACACCAGGGCCCAGTTTTGTGGAAGACAGTTCTTCCATGGATAGCAAGGGGAGGGTTGAGTCGCTGCCTTGGTTCCACCTCGGATCATCAGGTGTTGGATTCTCATGGGGATCGCTGCAAGCCGGATCCCTCCCATGCGTAGTTTTGTGCTCCTATGGGGGTCTGATGCTGCTGCTGATCTGATGGGGGGTGGGGATCCGGCGGTGATGCGCACAACGGGGAGCGGCTGTGGGTGCAGGTGAGGCTTCGCTAGCTTCTGCTGTGTGGCCTGGTTCTGGCCTGTGGCCCTGGGGTTGGGGACTACAAGGATATACCACAAAAGTTAATTTGGTTTTTGCTTCTAGCTTTACCAAACTATGTTTGAGTTACATTCTTTATTAGGAAAGCTTTTTTGCTACTTAATTTGAAAACTGTGTATTTAAAGGTAGTATCCTTCCAAAAGGTGTTATTTGCCTTCTCACTGTAATTAGCACATACATGGCCCATCTTCTCATTTTAGGGAAAGGGTTTACCTATTGTGTATGTCATCTTTAAATGAAAACTAGTTTTTAATCATAGTCTTCTGCAATATGGAGAGGGCAATATTGTCTTCAATTTGGAAATGGAGAAAACAGAGATAAGCAGTAATAAATTAACAGGAGACGTGCCAAAAGCGGTTATGTCAAAGAATGAGTATCCGGCTTGTTCAGCTCTTAATATATAATCCAATTGGTTGGGTATTCCTTAAAATAAAATCTTTTGAAATTCTACAAAATGTTTGAAGAAAATTTTCTTTTTGTAAAGTTTATATGGAGTCTTGATGCAGTTGTTAATTAACGAGTTTTTGTTAGCAATGCATAACACTTCCCTTAGTCCTACTGATAGTATGAATTCAATTAGTTTACAACCTTAGTATCTATAGTAAGGAAGTTACTTAGCTGTGGCAAACTGTCAGTGGTATTTAATACCAACCCCTGCACAGAGCATTTTTGGGACAAAGACGCAAGTGACACAATACCCTCAATAAACTTAAAAGCTAATTAGGTATGTACAACTGTTATGTATCAATTTAGAAAATCTAATGAGGGATGTGGATCACACAACATGGAGATTTAAGAACACATAAGTTTCATAATATTAGCTGCCTTTTATTGAGAATGTTCTATATGTACCAAATACTGTGCTAGGCAAATTTTAAAATTATACTGTGTTTTGGCTATTAGATTGGCAAAGATTAAAATGAATTGTAATACTCAGTGTTGACAAAGGTGTGGGCAAACTGGCATTTTTACATTCTTCTTGTGCAAGTATAATTTTGTATAGCCTTTCTAGAGCTCAGTTTGGCAATATATTGAAAAATCCTTAAAAAGTAGATATCCTGTGATCCCACGAATTCTGTTCCTCAGAATGTTCTGTAAAGAAATAATTGGATAAGGACACAAAGATGCTCATTACAACGTCTGTCATAGCATATGTATGGAAATGAATAGGCTATATGTTCATTATTAGGGGATTATTATGGGATTGGCTAAATAAATAATGATGTTATTAAAACCAGACAAAAATTTTTCTGAAGGGTGTCTTCATAGCTTATTTTATGTGAACATGATACTCAACAATGCCTTTCAGTAGACACACAGACAGCAATAACAGTAAAAGATAAAGCTAGGTTAGAATCTGGCTACTGCAGAAGCCTGGGTAAACAACCAATCCTGTATTCTTTCCTCTCTACTTGGCTTGTGTAAGTTGAGTAAAAGGAGCTTTGAGTTGGTTAAAATTAGTTAGAGAAAACTACCTGAAGAAAATGACTTTTTTTTTTTTTTAAACGTGGGAGCTTGGAATGGCAGCATACCATACAGAGGTGGCATGATGGTTTCTACAAAGGAAGGCAACAAAAACACTCTCTGTGTGTGTTCTGTCAGTCTCAGATACTTGAATGCATCTGCAAATAGTCTGGAGTCTTTACCATCTGCCTGCACTGGGGAGGAGAGCCTGAGTATGCTGCAGCTGCTTTATTTGACCAACAATCTCCTGACAGATCAGTGTATACCTGTCCTGGTTGGACACCCTCACCTGCGAATCTTGCACCTCGCAAACAACCAGCTACAGACCTTTCCTGCAAGGTAAATGAATGCAAACTTTGATCGTTTCAGATAAGACAACATTAACTCTACATTTGTCAGACTAAATTACAGCTATCCCACTATGACTATTGCTTTTCATTGACTTGACTTAGTGGTGTTGTGATTTCACCAGTTGAGTGGGAAAATCTTAATAGTTTATAACCAGGTAAGTATCAGTAATAAGGGAAGTCATGGTTAAAATATATTTAATTTTTATTTTTTAAAATTAAAAAAATTTTTTTGAGACAGTCTTACTCTGTCACCTGGGCTAGACTGCAGTGGCATTGTCATGGCTCACTGCAACCTAAAACTCCTGGACTCAAGGGATCCTCTTGCCTCAGCCTCCTGAATAACTGGGACTACAGGGACATGCCGCCATGCTGGGCTAATTTTTTCTATTTTTAGTAGAGATGGGGTCTCACTCTTGCTCAGACTGGTCTCTAACTCCTGAGCTCAAGTGATCCTCCCACCTCGGCCTCCCAGAGTGCTAGGATTACAGGCAAGAGCCACCATGCCCGGCCAAAAAATATGTTTAATTTTTAAGTTCTAATTATTTAATAATGGTCTGAGAATACTCAACCTAGTATAGTACAGGCTTATAAAATAAAGAATTCTGAAGACAATTATTTCTTTTCCCTTCTCAGCACTGTTTTATAAAATATTGTTGAGTCTATTAATTTATTCATAATACATACATTGAATGCCTACTGTATGCCAAATACTGTGTAAGAGTTATACTCTGTGACCTCAGGAAATTTACAGTCAAATTGAGGAAATAGACAAGTAACTAGGCAATTGTAGTGCGGTCTAATAAAGGCAGGATTTTGAAGAAGATAATCACAGGTTGCTGGCCGCACTGCACAGAGCCAGGGGGGTGTGGTTAGGCTTCCTCAAAGAAGAGATGAATAGTAGTTAGCCAGGGTACATCTAATAAAATATGTAAGAGAGACGTTTAATGCTATCAAAGTTTTAGACAGTGTCAGTGGAGGCGTAAATATCTTTCAAAATACATTTGATAAAATAAATTTGGAATTTTTGTTTTAAAGAGACAGTCTTGCTATATTGCCCAGGCTGGCCTTGAACTCTTGGGCTCAAGTGTCCTCCTGCATCAGCCTCCCAAGTAGCTGGAATTACAGATGCTCACCACTGTGCTGGCTAATATTTGGAAAATTTACTGCCAAAAAAATCCATCTATACCATGAAAATAGTCATTAAAAATCGTATTTTTAAAAACTGAGAACATGAGGAAATGACATTTGATGTAATTTGAATGAAATTATATAAAATTATAATTTTTGTGAGCATTAATAAAATGAGAAAGAGCTTCAGATGACAAGCAGAATAAACTTGATTGCTTCCTTGAAAGAATTCAAATAATGGCTTTTAAGATGAATGCAGAATCTTAATTTCAGGAAGTGTAGATCCCTTGAAATCTTATCAGATTAGTTTAGTTGACCTCAAATATGTTCATATAAAGTGAAAATAACAGACCAGTTACAAGTTATACTAGTTTATGAAGCTGCTAGGTGGTACCAGGTATAATACTCTGAAACTAATGAATCTCACCTAATTTGATGACACTTTTATTGTTGAAGGGGTCAAAAGCAGGTTGATATAAAACTTAAAACATTAAAATGAAAATAAGAAGTTAGTGGTAAAGACAAGAATTAACAGAGTAATCTGAATGTACGTAATAAAGCTAAATGGAATTTAGGAGCAGCATATTGAAGAAAATGTATATTCTGTACTGAATAATAAATCCACTATGAGATCATTTCCTGAGCAGTGTTATAATTGTACAGGCACAATATAGATCTTGTTTCTTTTGGACTGTTTGCAGGATCTAGCACAGTTCTGGGTACTCAGTAAGAAACTGATTGAGATATGGGTGCTGCATTTTTATTTACAAGTCAGAAAAATCTAGGCAGGGAGTAGTATAAGGGAGATTTGGACATCAGAACATTTTAAAATACTTTGTTTATTAAGTAAAAAAAAGCAAGTTATAAAACAATATATTTAATATAGCACCATTTTTTAATTTGAAAATATAGTTTCATATCCTAAAAAAGACAAGAATACTTTTCACCAAAGTGTTTTCAGAGATTCTCTCTGATATTGGAATGAAAAGATTTTTTTTTTTATGTTTGTCTCTTTTTCCATTTTTTTCTATGTGTATATATTACTATAAGAAAAATGGTTTTAATTTACTAAGCCTACTTATTAAAAAGTATTTTTGAATTTTCTAGCAATAAAAATACATTATACGAAAAAGATAAGATAAAATTTATGTAAAACAAATATTCATGTGAAAAATTTGGTAGAAAATTCAGTAAAATGATTATAGTAGTTCTTTCAAATTGCTGGTATTATTAGTGACTTATTTTCTTTATTTTCCAAACTTTCTCTCCATGTTACAGAAGTTTATTTTTATAATTTTTTAAACCAATAAATCAAAAGAAATAAGCAATTTGCAATAATCTGGATAATGGTGTTAAGCCGACTGTAAGTATTTTGCTTACCATGTAGAAAGCGTAGCTTAGTCAGTGGAACAATGGGAATCGTTTGCTGCACAGGCCTGAACACACTGCTGTCTGTAAAATGGGAACTTGATAAATGTTTAGTGGAGATGAATTATGTTACGAACAGGTAATTGTAGAAATTTAAATGTAAGGAACCTTAGTGATGATTTAGTACAACTTTTTTTTTTTTTTTTTTTATAGCTGAGATTATTGAGGTCTCCTGAACTTAACTTGCCCAGTATTTTCTAGCTAGATAGTGGGGAAGCAAGCATCAGGACTAATCTCCCAATTCGAGGCCAGTCCTTCTTTACCCACTCCCTGTAGGTTAGATAACAGGGAGATGATCATGCCCACAAGATCCAACAACTGTAAGAAAAGCAAGGGATGCTTTAGCCCTTGAAACACCCTGAGAGACAGACAGATTAGGCTGAGAAAGAGCAGGAGTGGTCATCTTGGTGGGCCACTACCTTCACTGGTGTCTACTTAATTCTCAGCAGTCATCTGGCAGTGGACCAGGTGAGCCTTCTGCACTCTGTCATTGTTATAAAATAGCACCTGCTTGGTAGATGCTCAGTTTTGGTACACTGTAGTATTTTGATTTTTCTTTTTCAGCAAACTAAATAAACTGGAGCAATTGGAGGAACTGAACCTAAGTGGCAATAAGCTTAAAACCATTCCCACAACCATAGCAAACTGCAAAAGGCTGCACACCCTTGTCGCACACTCCAACAACATCAGCATTTTCCCAGAAATACTGCAGTTACCTCAGATCCAGGTACTTCTGTGTGCCGGAATGATGATGAAATGGCAGGAGTGTGAATGAGATTATTCTCATAAGGAAGAAATATTATTCTCTTCTCATATACTCAGTTTGGGACAAGTGTACATAATTGATTCCTGAAAAGAAATTAAGTTCCGCTTTAGGGATATAGTAGGAGATTGAACATTTGGGAGTAAAGAACTAACTCACTGTGATGTATTTTCTTTTGATTTCTCCATTTCTTCTTAGTTTGTAGACCTGAGTTGCAACGACTTGACAGAAATCCTGATTCCGGAGGCACTGCCCGTTACGTTACAAGACCTTGACCTGACTGGAAATACAAATCTGGTTCTGGAACACAAGACTCTGGACATATTTAGGTAGGAAAAAATTTGAAATTAAATCTGTTTTTGCTCTTAGGTCTGCCAGCCACGTGCAGGTCTTCTCTAGGACTATGGGGACCTCGATTAATTAAACGAATAGAATGAATTAGACTATAATGCCCCTCGGTTCTCTTCTTTGATTCAGTTATGAATGGATATTCTATCCAGTGGTCAGTCTAACTTTAGTAGACATGGCCACTAGCCAGCCACACACTGAATATTTTCACGTGACGGGCATAGATGTCTTAGGTGGCACAGATCACATCACAGCATCTTAGAGACAATACAAGTTCATTCGTTGTACCAAGACTTCATTTTGTAAGCTGGCTGAAACTTAGAAATCATTTTTGTGCTTAGTTTTTTACCGCAACAAATGGCATTAATTATAACAATATTGGCTCCTATTTCTTCCTCCTTTTTCTTTCTCTCTTCTCCTTGGCCAGGAGTTCAGCATACTACTTTCATTCAGATTATTTTATAAAAAGTTATATTATCGTTAGGATAGTTTTTGTAAAATACAGAAGAATATACGGTTTAATCTTCCCTTCCTCCACTTCCCACAGCCATATCACAACCCTGAAAATTGATCAGAAACCTTTGCCAACCACAGATTCTACAGTTACATCAACCTTCTGGAGCCACGGACTGGCTGAAATGGCAGGGCAGAGAAACAAGTGAGTATGTTGGCAGTGGAGACTGAGAAAGAGAAAAGGTAGCCCTTGGCATGTGGGAATTGGTCTGAGGCCCACAGGCCATTTTGTTCTCCTTCTGCACATAAACAAATCACAGAATGTCAGTGTTGGATAAAATCCCTCTGAGACCATGATAAAGGGAGACAAAAAGAAGATGAATGTTCAGTCAACAGAACACCAAACACCCACTTTCATGGCTAAAATGGGTGAATGCTGCTTTCTTTGCCTATTATAGCTTTATCCTTCTTCTAATCTTTGTTCCATATAGATAAGATATATTGAGATGCCCAACCAAAGAATGGCCCCACTTTCTGATGGCACCCAATCTAGTATGATCCTCCACCTCCTTAGATCCTCTGCAGAATGACCCAGCCAAAGCCCAAAACCTATTCTAGGTTCTTTCCAGCACTCTCTTACCTATACATCCAGGGTTCCATGGTGAGCATTCCCTTGTTGCAAGGAGTAGTAAGTTCAACTTGTTGAACTACAGGTGGTGTGCTTTGGTGGTCTTCTGCTGAAGGTTCTTGACAAAACTAGTCCTTAATTACTAGTAAGAGAAAACATTTTATCTTTCCAGCCTGTGGCAGCATCGCAAAGCTAATAAGTACTGGCCATGAATGTGGCTGAATTTCCCCTTTCCTTAGGATATCACCTCTTCCAGATGCTACTTAAGAATCATATCTAGGGACTTTTTGTACGTGTAGATTATGATTTACTACTATTCTTCTCCACTTTCAGTTAATAGTTACTTTTTAAAAGAATGCTTCCTGATGAATAACCTTTTACTGATAACTTTCTTTGATGATTGTCTTTCTCCTATTTCTACCCTAGGCTGTGTGTTTCTGCACTCGCCATGGATAACTTTGCGGAGGGAGTGGGAGCTGTGTACGGCATGTTTGATGGGGACCGAAACGAGGAGCTCCCTCGCCTGCTCCAGTGTACAATGGCAGATGTGCTTTTGGAAGAGGTGCAGCAGTCAGCAAATGACATGGTTTTCATGGCTAACACCTTCTTGGTGTCTCACAGGTAAGCAGGTGGGTTGAATAATCCCTAACTCACTTCTACTTTGGCAAAATAAATCTCTCTAAACTGGGTCAGTGTTCACATTATGAATACAAGGTCAAGGAGAGAGCTCACTGCTTCCTCCATGATCATCCTCTGCATACGTCAGCATGGAGTGTGGGGATTTGGCTCTTTGAAGAGCCTGTGGAGTCATCCGTTTTCTCCATTGAACCCAAAGGCTGCTGAGGATCTGGGAAGCCCGGAATTTATGTGCAAAATGTTGTCTGTGTGTATATGTGGCTGTACATTTAGGGAAGGAAGATGGTAAGCTTTCATAAGATTGTCCAAAGAGTCAGTAATCTACAAAAAGGTTAACAAGAGTTCATCAGATTCATGTGTTTAGAATACTTGTTATTGGGGCTTTACCCAATTAATCTTCTAATTAAAGTCTAAACCACTTAAGAGCAAAAACCCTATACAGATGGGGTTACAATGGGGCTATGTGCTGATAAACTCTTGTAAGTTGAAAATATTGTAAGGTGAAAAAAATGCATTTAATACACCTAACCTACCAAACATCGTAGCTTAGCCTAACCCACCTTAAATGTACTCAGAACACTTACATTAGCCTACAGTTGGGCAAAATCAATACTGGCGATACTACGCTGTAGAGTATCAGTTGTTTTCCCCCTGTGATCGCAAGGCTGACTGGGAGCTGTGGCTCACTGCTGCTGCCCAGTATGGTGCGAGAGGGTCATACTGCATGTCACTAGCCCAGGAAAAGATCAAAATTGAAAGTACAGTTTCTACTGAATGCATATAGTGTTGCATTTGCACCATCATGAAGTCGAAAAATTGTCAGTTATACTACTCTAAGTCAGGGACCGTTTGGATAAGCAAACAGTAACGGAGCATCGTGCACGTCAGGTGGGCTGTACGGAGGATGTGAACAACTGAGAGGTTGGCAACTTGTATAATCAAGGTTGGAATGGAACAGCCTGGAGGTTGAACTGGTTTTATCTGCCATTATAACACAAAGCAAGGTGTTGGGAAAGGAGTCTATTTTTCAGTAGTAGAATTGAGCAGGAGACTTGGCAAAATAAAGGGTTCATGAATGGGAACTCAATCTGTGAAGCACCTCTCAAGAGCTAGGCACTGTACCAAGTATTTTTTTCATACTATATTTTTAATTTTCAAAACAAGCCAGAGGGGTAGGTATTTTATACGAGACATTTCTTAGAGAAATAACTAGCTGAGGATCTACAGCCAGGAAATGGCAGAGCTGGAATTTTAAATTAGAACTAATAGTGTCTGCTCCTTGTTGGCATTGTGCACTAAGTGCAGGTGTGGACACCACGTGTATGGGGAAAATACAAGGAAAATTTTGGTCGTTTTCAAGAAACTTACAACTGAGTGGTTCTCAAAGTGGTGTTCTAGGACCAGCAGCCTCAGCATCACCAGCACTTATGAGAAATGTGGATTACTGGGCCAGCCGCTTATACTCGCTAAATCAGAAACCGGGGTGGGGCCCAGCAGTCCCTGCTCTTGCAAGCCCTCCAGGTGGTTCTGATGTGCTAAAGTGTGAGAACCTCTGAATTAGGAAGTCTATGATCAGATACGGAAGAAGCAGAGAAAGAC
The DNA here is from genome assembly GCF_020740605.2 of Lemur catta. Classification (NCBI taxonomy): domain Eukaryota; kingdom Metazoa; phylum Chordata; class Mammalia; order Primates; family Lemuridae; genus Lemur; species Lemur catta. Next base: position 19,657,626 of record NC_059147.1, on the reverse strand, counting down.
GCACCTTCACTGTCTCCCCAACCCTGCCCCACATCCCCATCCCCACCCCACCCCCCTCCAGCTTTTGTAAAATTACTCTTTTCTCAGTCAGCTGAGAGTGGAAGGCAAAGCTCTCTACCAGCATCACCCACAGTAAGAGTCTGCCGTCAGGTGGGTAAGGGTGAGGCTGGTTCACGATCACAGGGCAGAAAACCAAGGAAAGGACAGGCGTGAAGGACCACCACTTCCTTCTAAAACTAGCTACCATGCCTTCATTTTCTTTTCTCTCTAAATAGGAAACTAGGAATGGCCGGCCAGAAGCTGGGCTCCTCTGCTCTCCTGTGCTACATCCGCCCCGACACTGCCGACCCAGCGAGCAGTTTTAGCTTGACTGTGGCCAACGTTGGCACGTGCCAGGCAGTCCTGTGCCGCAGTGGGAAGCCACTGCCCCTCTCCAAAGTCTTCAGCCTGGAGCAGGACCCAGAGGAGGCACAAAGAGTGAAGGAACAAAAAGCCATCATTACAGAGGTGTGTCTCCCTCTCTGCCAGTCACCTCCACCCCAGATCTAGAGATCACTTGTGCTGTGCACAGAAGTGATGAAAGCCCACTTTCTTCCTGTTATGCCTTGTAAATAGTGTCCAATCCAGATAAAAGTTCAATTCAGATGGTTTCAGTAATAGTACTAGAAGAAAATCTACTGAGCTGTAACTAGCAAAAAGAAAAAGCAAAACGAATTAGACGTGAAAAATCCTAATTTGTGATCCTTTAAATGCATAGCCAATGTGTAAAGTGTATGTTGAGTGTCCCCCTTAGCTAATTTCCAACTCATCTGTTTTGTTTTTCTAAACAGAAGTGTTTTATAGTTTGACATCCCCATTCTGAAATGCGACATTTTTGAAGTATGTTTCCTGTTTATACTGTGTATAGCTTACTATGTTCTGGTGTTCTTTTTTAATAATGAACCATCAATATTTCTACTATATTATAGCTTTTCTCCTTTTTTAGAAATTAGCATAACACTTTTGCTATCAAAAAAACTTTAGCAATTACATATGAACATTGTTTATTGCAAAGCAGTATTCTATTCAGATCTTTTGCCCATTTTAAATTGGATTGTTTATTTCTTTATTGTTGAGTTTTAAGAGTTCTTTGTATAATTTGTAAAGAAGTCCTTTATCAGAAATGTGTTTTGCAGAAATTTTCCCAGTCTGGGGCTTGTCCATTCTTTTAAGTGTTTTCTGCGGAGCAGAAGTTTTTGGTTTTAACGAAGGCCCACTTGTCAATTTTTTTCTTTCATGGATCGTGCTTTTGGTGTGTATAAGAACTCATTGCCAAAACCAAGGTCACCTAGATTTTCTTCTATGTTGCCTTCTAGAAGTTTTATGGTTTTGTGTTTTACATTAATATTTAGGTCCGTGGTCCATTTTGAGTTAATTTTTGTGAAAAGTGTAAGTTTTGTCTGAGTCATGTTTTTGCATGTGGATGTCCAGTTGTTCCAGCACCATTTGTTCAAAGACTGTCCTTTCTTCATTGAATTGCCTTTGCTTCTTTGTCAGAGATCAGTTGACTGTATTTGTATGGGCCTCCTCCTTGTGGGCTCTCTATTTTGTCAGAATTCTGTATAAGGACTTTCCATTTTAGATTCTATTGGAGGAAACACATAACCGAAAAGTATCATTACAATGTGGTTGATACTGTTAGGATTCTGGAAGTATGTGGCATTAGTTTTGGGGGGGGGTGTCTGTCAATCAAAACAAATGAAAGAATAAAAGACAACTTTTTAAACTTAAAGATTTGTTTATCTTTTTAAGTGATATTACCCAGTCTGAACTCAAACTTCTGGGCTCAAGTGATCTTCCCTCCTTAGCCTCCCGAGTAGCTGGGACTATAGGTGCGTGCCACCACACCTGGCTTAAGATAACTTTTTCTTTTAATACACTGTTTTTATAGAATTTAGACAATGTTGTTTACATTTTTCTTAGGGGGTCTTAGACAAGTAGGAAATCTTTTTATAAATGTTACTTTAACCCCAAACATTAATTGTTTGCCTATTATTTACCAAACTTTATGGAGTTTTTATTTTTACTTTTATTTTTTTCTTGAGGAGAAATGAATACAAAGTATCTGGCATATGAACATTCCCAACCTGCAAGCCAGGTTATTCCTTTTCCCCTAAGTGCCCAATGACCTGGGTTCTGATTCGATGTGCTGGTTATTCTCGGTACAGTCCTCACAGAGTCGGTAAATCGGGCTGCAGGTTTCACACTCTCCTTATCTAGGCTGAATAACCTTAGAGACTATTCGATGCTTTAGCTACCAGGATTTTCTTAGCCATTTGATATCTTTTCAGTCCCAACTGTGCCTTTAAATGAGAAATCATTTTTGGTGACCCATCTGAGTTTTGGCCTCTCTGAGAGTACTAGTCATGGAGAATTAATGGCAATTCTGCCTCCTGTTTTCCTAACACACGTTTCTCTATTTAAGGTCATGCCAAGGTCTGACCTTCATGGTAGAGCAAATATCTTTTGAAATGGTGGTAACTTTAGTCACTTAATTGAATTGAATTTCAGTCCTTTGAACTATTTAGTATAATAACCGTGTAGTATGTTGTCTTTTGAGACTTCTCTACATTCATTTTTAAAGTACACTTAAAATTATACTGTTCCATAGGAAAAATCGTATAAATTGTATTTTACTGAAGATCCCCAAGCACTGTGGTCTAGAAAGATATAAAGTGGCATATCACTGTTGCTTGTTTCTCACGGTCTGTGTTCTGCTCATCTCTAGGACAACAAAGTGAATGGGGTCACCTGCTGCACCCGGATGCTGGGCTGTACGTACCTGTACCCCTGGATCCTCCCCAAGCCCCACATTTCTTCCACTCCACTTACCATTCAGGATGAGTTGCTGATTCTAGGCAACAAAGCATTGTGGGAACACTTGTCCTATACAGAAGCTGTCAACGCAGTGCGTCATGTACAAGACCCATTAGCAGCTGCCAAGAAGCTGTGCACATTAGCACAGAGCTACGGTTGTCAGGACAATGTAGGGGCGATGGTGGTTTATTTGAACATTGGTGAGGAAGGCTGCACTTGCGACATGAATGGGCTCACCCTCCCGGGTCCTGTGGGATTTGCTTCGACCACCACCATCAAGGACGGCCCCAAGCCAACCACTCCCTCTTCCAGCAGTGGGATTGCCTCTGAGTTCAGCAGTGAGATGTCCACCTCGGAGGTGAGCAGTGAAGTGGGCTCCACTGCTTCCGACGAGCATAACGCCGCAGGCCTGGACGCCGCCTTGCTGCCACGGCCAGAGCGGCGCTGCAGCCTTCATCCCGCACCCACCTCGGGGGTTTTTCAGCGCCAGCCTTCCTGTGCCACCTTTTCCAGCAATCAGTCTGACAATGGCCTGGACAGCGATGATGACCAGCCTGTTGAAGGGGTCATAACCAATGGCAGCAGGGTGGAAGTCGAAGTGGATATCCACTGCTGCAGAGGAAGAGATTTCGAGAGCTCCCCTGCTCTTGCAGGGAATCCTCCCGCCGTGTGTCCTGAGGAGCATGCTAGAGGGTTGGGTTTTGGGATCCGAAGACAGAACAGTGTGACTAGTGGCATACTTCTGCCAGTGAGTAAGGACAAGATGGAGTTACAGAAGTCTCCCTCCACTTCCTGTCTCTATGGAAAGAAACTCTCCAACGGCTCTATCGTGCCCCTGGAAGACAGCCTGAACCTCATTGAAGTGGCCACAGAAGCACCCAAGAGGAAAACTGGCTATTTTGCTGCCCCCACTCAGCTGGAACCAGAGGATCAGTTTGTTGTACCTCGTGACCTGGAAGAAGAAGTGAAGGAACAAATGAAACAGCACCATGAAAGCAGGCTCGAGCCCGAGCCCAACGACGAGGATCGGACCGAGCCTCCAGAGGAGTTTGACACGGCGCTGTGACCCCGCCCCCACAGTGGGCACCATGTGGGAGAAGGCTGTGTGCTGTCGCTGGGGGACCCTGCCAGTGGCATTTGCCTCTGCATTTCTAAACCACAGATGCGCGGGGTAGAACTCGGCGCCACAGGGCGAGAGGGATCAGGGTCTGGCTCTGGATAAGCTAGTAGCCACCGTCAGTGTTAAGTTTCACGTGGAACCTGCATTGGAATTCCCAGAGTTGCTGGGAAGGAAGCAGCTGTTCTGTATCAGTCCTACCACCTGCCATTAACCCTTTCTCTCCTAGGATCATTTTGAGAATTTGCCTGCCTGGGCAGGAAAGGGACTATTTCTGTGGAGGAAATAACTGAAGGTTGATTCCCTTTACTAATTGCTGCTGATGGATCTCTGTGACAGAGAAATCACCTTATCTCTCAAACTAACTAATGGGGTATGATGTGACTAGTCACATGGCTTTTCCTTCTTCTCTACGAGAATACAGCCTATCAAAATGATGTCTATTGGAAATGTAGAACCAATCAAACAGTTAATTTATGTATGTAATGTAATGAGAGCACTTTTCATTGACTGTGAACTTTTTATTTTTGAATCTGCACTCGAGCCAATCTTCTTAGAGGCAGCCCGGCACCTCTGTCCACAGGCAGAGAGCTAGTCGGGTGTTGTAGCCTTCTCGGAGGGTACTCGGCAGGGCCCTGGGAACTGGTTTCACTGTTGGATGTCAGACTGTGAAAGCTCCTGAGAAACTTGGGGTAGTAGGATCTTCTTTGGGGGATGAAGATGGGGAAGAAGTGAGGACTAAGACCACATCCCCCCCAAATCAGAAAGAGAATTACTCCATGACAAATGTGAAACCTGCTAGGAATTTCCCAGCAGATCACAAGGGGGGCATTTGGGGATTGGCCTCTGTCCCTGACTTGCGGTAGGAAGGGCTGGCAGTCAGCCTCCCAACAGGGAGGGCCAAGGCTGACACTGCCCGCGTCCAGGTAACCTTGAGTTATGGCAGGTGACTGTGAAACAGACTGAGGCCAAAAGAGAACAGATGGATGGAGCTCACAGGTTAGACTTGCTCCTTCTCTTACTCTAGAGCAGAGGGATGGTTTCCTAGAATGTTGGAGGTGAGTTGAGAGCTCACCTCTTGAATGTTAAACAGTGTACTCTTCTGAAAACTGCTTATTCACCTTATGTGGTTTCAGAATACTGGGCTCAATACTAATATAAGAAAGACACTTAATTGAGAAATTCTTAAGCTTACAGAAAACCTGTATTTTTTGCACATTCCACGTACCCCTAGCAAAATGCAGTTTCCTTCTACATGTCTGTCACTTTTTCCATTAGAAGATTTACTTAGGAAAATTAATTCCCATTTATTCCTACAAAATTTTGGTATTGCTTGACTTTACCCAGTGGGAAATGTGCTTTGAATTTTTGGAACACTTGCAGAATTAAAAAGAAAATACAGTGGAACCATTTTTAATTTGTTTCATCAAAAACAAAATGTTAAAGAGAAGGTTGAATATATGTATTTTTCATTTGTGTTTTTTGGGAATTTTTTGTTCGGAGCAATAGTCAAAAACCAGATGACCTGTCCACAAATGGTTGTGTGTCTTCATCATCTCAGAGGCCCCGTGCCCGTGTGTGTGTGGTCAGTGGGGGACACTCTTGGGGGATTCTGTGCCACTCTGATGGCTGTATGATGTTCAGCCCCTCAAGAGTCTGAATTTCGGTCCCTAAATTGTCAGGAACCCTTGACTTCCCTGTGTCAAACTACTGGTCAGCTATTTGACAAAGTTTAGAGCTCAGGTCTTTGATTTGAAGTGGGGAGCACAGTGGCTTACACAAAGCATAGGTGCTGTTAGAAAAATGGGAACAATGGAATGTTGCCACCTTATTTTTATATGGAAAATTTTCAAAAATGAAGAAAAAATGGAAAAATCCAAGATGATAGTGTTGGGTGCTGGAAAACATCTTTCTACTCAGACAACAGAACCTTTGGGTTATAGAATAGTGATATTGTCTAAAAATGAAAGTTATTTTGGGAATATACCACTTTAATACTATAGTCTTATAAAAATTGTTCATTATATGTGAACCCCTTTCTTGTCTTCTATTTGTTTGTCACCCTACTTATTGGAAACACCTCAAAACCGGTTCTGAAAAGACCATACCAAAAGTAAATGTGTTTACTTTTTAGTGAGCAGAACTCTGAAATTCCAGATGTTCTTTTATGTGGTAGAGTTATTTTTAGGAACCATTAGGTTGTATTGAAAACCTTTAATATAGGCTATATCAAAACTGATTCTTCTTTTCTGCAATCTCTTTTAATTCATGTCCTTCTACAGTTGCTCTGTATCAAAACAGAGGGTAAAAAGGCCATAGCCCATTACCAAAAATATGGTACAAAACTCTCTTGTCCTACGAGATAATTTTCAGACATTGTGTTAGCTGAGTAGGCTGCCAGTTGGTGAGATCCAGTCATCTGTCTCCAGGGGAATGAAATCTACTTCCCGTGACTTTACCCAGAGTGTGTGCTCCCCGGGAGGGGAGAGCACAGCTGATCTCTGGCACAGAGATTCTGGCCTCTGCAGGGTTCTCAGGTCTCTGAGTGTACCTCCCATTTCATAGAGAAGTTTAAGAGAATTCTGAAAGAAGAACAGTCTTGATTATGGGAGTCTTGATTATAGCAGTTTGGGAGTCCCGTGGAAAAGAAAGTGATGTGTCTTGGCAGCCATGGTATTCTTTCTGTTATCCACATGGATTGGAAATACGTTTGAAAATCTGAGTGTTGGTATGATATAAAGCTACAGTGCTACTACAGAGTCAAGTCATTGAATTACCCGCTCCTGATACAGGTGAGGGCTTTATTATACTACTGTAGATGTCTGCGTACAGTAAACGGGCAGAGTCATTTGCTGGAGTGCAGAAGAGCCAACAGGAGCAGCTTGGTAATCCCGGGTGCTATTCCAGTTGCTTATAGCGAGTGCTGTTCCTCGGGAGATGGAGCCAGGTAGGCTCAGCCGATCTACTGAATAGCAAGTGATGCTCTTTCCAGGTTCAGCGGAAGCAGGTACGTGGAAGCCACAGGCTCACCTTCTATCTATTCAATAATTATTAATGAAGAGACCTCCGTAAGGGAGCACTGGCTATCATTGATACATGTACCAATTATTAAATAATTAGTCTCCAAGCCATTTGGTGATGTCTGCAGCATCACTGTAGAACTGTCTTGTGTCACTTTTTACTTCCCCCGGGTGGAGCCCTTCAGACTCCCCAGCCATGGAGGCGAGTTAATATTTCTCTCCAGTGAGTGACTTTTGCCCCATAGTTGGGTGAGCACTTCCTAGATCGAGAAAAGCAGCTACAGTAAATCCTGCTGTTTCCCTCCTTTGGTGATCAATCACACATACGTTCCTTGTACTCTAAATTTCATGCCCTTCTCCCAGACGCTGTAGGGTTTTCTCTCACTGTTGGCCAATGGATGTCATCCAGACAGTGGGTTCATATCTTATGGTTTGTGCAATCATTGTCGTATTGTAGTCCTAAGACTCATTATAGTGTATTTTTGATATTTTTGAAATGTGTTAAATTTTTTAATTCAATAATATGAGCCAGAGCATGTTGCAGCAAATCTATTGTTTGTAAAAAATAACAACAATAATAAATAAAATAAAATGGAATTATCTTTTTCATGGCTTTGTTTTAAAATGGAATGCCTGTTATTTCATAAATATTTTAGCAGGAAGCTATAATTTTCTCTCCTATCTTATATGTATAATTAGGTTCTTAACCGAAGGCACCTTTAGGATTTTTCTGCTTTCGTTTTAGGGGAAGAGAAGCAAGAACAAACACATGAACCCACGTTCCATGACATTCCACAGAGCTGTGAGTTAAAGCAAGAATTAAATATTGTTGATCATCTTTTCAGCTGAAATAGCAATAAAAAATTTTTACTTTAAGAAATATTATATTCTGATGTGGTTTGTATGTTTAAAGAAATCCCGAAGACAGGAAACCTGGCCCTTATGTACGTGCAAGTTATTAGCTATCTAGAGGAAACTCGGTTGTAAAAAATCTACAGCTCTTTTAAGTAAATCACAGCCGATGACACATAGGAGGTCGGTGGATATGCTGGCCATCACGTTTGTCATAATGGGATGGCTTTGGTGTAAGGAGGACCTCCAGACGCAGTGGTGCATGTTGGCTCACAAGATACAGCTGGGATCCAGCTGAGCCTCTAAATTGTTGCCTCCCCCCTCCCACCATTGGGCGTCTCCCATAACGTCTGGGCTGCAGGTAAGATTAGCTACCTCTCTCTCCAACTAATGGCTGAGCAAGATAAAGTCATTTTGCAGGTTTCCCCTTCATCTAGCAGAATGAACATTTTAAAAACTTAGTTCAAAAGTTTTTGAGCTCCTTCCATTATAGTGGGCACTATGCCACCATTTACTCTAATACCCCAGTTCCATGAGACACACCTCCCTGATCCAGGGTGGCAGAGATGGAATTCTCGTATGTTCTCTGCTTCATGCAGTATTAATTCCCTCGTATGCCAAAGGCCACAAGTCACTGAGAACACGTTACAGTGTGTGATTCCATGGGTATGCATTTTGCCTCTGCTCCTTAAAAAAGTTTCTGACTTTAGGCAAGTTAACGTGGCCTCTCTAAGGCTGTTTCCCTCATTTGTTACAAGGAAATCATGGTATCTGGTCAGTCGGGCAGTGGTGAGCCTAAATGAGGTGATGCGAACAAAGTGCTTCTTAGGTGCAGCTCTGTTTGAACTTGGCACCTAGTTAGCCTTCAATGAAATATTAATGGGGAAACCACCTAACCTTGAACCTCGTCTCCTCATCTATAAAATATGAGTAAAACATCTCAGCCTGCCTAGCTGCCAAGTGGTAGTGACAAAGATAAGGTTCGCTGAAGCATTTTGAACCTTATAAAAACTGCACAGACGCGTGGGAGTGTGACCGGTCACTGATGGCTCCAGTCACCTGGGAGGAGCTGCCTCTCCGGAGCAGTATCGTAGCTGGGCTTGGGCACAAAGTTGAAGTCTCCACTTTATCAACCACAAGACCCAGACAAGGGCAAAGATCTAACAGACACGTTCTAGGGAATAAATGCCAGGTGAGAATAGTGTGTGGGGGAGGTGGGTGGAGAGCGGGTGGTTTGGTTTTCACTGCTGTTAAACGTGCCTACCACTCTAGCCACTGCCTCAGGCTGAGGGAGATAGAGTGACAGCACCTTTCAATGGCACCACAAATTTTATTTTAACCTAGCAATGTAGATTTCTAGTTAATTATTTCCCTCCAAGCTATATTTTTTTTATAAAAATGTAATCTAGATATTGTCCCATTTCTATATGAGGTTTAGTTTTGATCCTTCATTTTGGATAGGTTCCATAAGAATTAGCTGTTAAAAAGAAAGAGGACAATTACTATATAATGAGACTGTATATTTCTAGTTGGCAGCTGACATGAACTGATATATTTGAGACTTTATAAAACACTTCCCTAGCCTGGGCAATGTAGCAAGACCCCATCTCTTTTTTTTTTTTTTTCATTAATACAATGGAGTTGGTAAAGACCCCATCTCTACAAAAAAATTTTTTGTAATTAGCTGGGTGTGGTGGCACACACCTGTAGTAGTCCCAGCTCCTTGGGAGGCTGAGATGGGAGGACCACCTGAGCCCAGGAATTCCGGGTTACAGTGAGCTATGATTGTGCCACTACACTGCAGCCTGCATGACAGAGTGAGGACCTGTCTCTTAAAAAAAAAAAAATCCCACGCTAGATTAAAATTAATGAAAGAACTTTATTTTGAAGATTCAGTGGTAGTGATGTTAACATTGTGAAGCCAGTCCAAGGTAAGCAGAGATTACTATGTACCTGAAGGCCCACTCTGGCACTGTCAGGGAACGCAGAAGTGAAAAAGCCTCCAATAAGCCGCCGTCGTCTAGTAAAATTAACGGCTTTATCTTTGAAATCAGTTGAATAACGTGTATAAGAAGTTTAGGAATTTTCTCACTATTTGGAATCTCTATGTTTAGGAAAACTACAAAACATTTCAGGAAAGTGAATTCCAATTGAACAACTTGCCACGAAAAAAGAAACTAATTTGGAATAGCTGGTAGAAAACATTTTCTCTGGAACCTAACGCAGGAGCCTTGGGGGAAAACACGCTTACTAAAAACATCTCTTTTCACGTATCCGGAATGCGGCCTCCCATCTTCAGTGGGAGAAAGCTGCGTGGCCCCCTCTCTCTGAGCAGAATACCTTGCCTCTAGGAGGGCACATCTGAATGTAATTACTTGTTTAGAATTCAATCACACAATTGCTTTAAAATCATTCCCCTGGGACAAAATCCAGGGGGATCGAGTGGGGTGGGAATGGCATGTTTCTTTTGATGACTTTAAATAGTTCTGACAGGTAAGAGCGTTCTACTGTGCCACGTGACCGGCAAGCCTCTGACCTGTGGTTCTCATCTCACAGAATTTCTCTGGCCAGCTGGCTGCTGCCACTGTGACCTCGCCATATGGTGACAGCCACAGCGTAAGGGTCCCCCAGACACCTGAGGTTGCACTTTGTAGCAAAGGTGATGTTTTTTTTCAAGCTCTCATCAAATCAGCCAAAAAGACTTATTGATCTCCTTTTACAGTAGAAAAAAATGAGTCAATTATTTAACTTTGCATTGATCCAAAGGGAGCATTTCTAAAATCAAGTATGTGAAAACCGCAGTTGTCTCCTGTGTGGTTTGAAAGGCCCTGTCTTTTTGGGAGAAACAGTGGGGTTGGGTTGACATTGAGGTTCCAGAAGATCATCTCAGAGCGTTCCAGACCACAGGTATTCTGGTGCATCACTGCCACTTCGGGGCTGTCCCCGGCCGCCTTTGTAGTGCTTCTGTTCTCGGTAGCTCCGCAGGGCCAGCGCCACGCTGACACAGTACATGATCACCAGCAGACAGGCAAAGGTGGCTGCGGCTCCGTCGGTGCCCGACAGCTGGCAGTTCATCCAGGTGAGACCCCTGCTGGCGTAGAGCCTCTCTCTCCTCTTGCAGGTGTCGGTGGAATTGATCTGCAAGGCCGCGTGGAGGTAGACGCCGACGCCTGCGCAGTAGCCCACGGCCGCTAGGAGGCTGAAGGCGGCCTCTGTGAGGAGCCACTTCCCCGACAGTTTTGTTAGTCTTTTGGCTCCTTGGAGCAGAACGCTCATGGTGAGGACACCCAGCCCCAGGGACACAGCCACGCCGCCGTATATCAGGGGCGCCCGCAGGACCGTGTACTGCTGGTCCAGCTGCCGCACCTGCTCCAGTTCCGTGCCCTCAAACGGTGAGTAATAGTTGTTCCCCAAGCCGCCGCCGCTGGTGAAGCTGGCGCTGAATCCGGCAAGGACAAAGTAGGAGGCCACGATGCACATGAGCACCATCGCGTTCAGTATCACCTCCACTATCTGCACCACACCTGGAAGAGAGATTCAGCATTTGACATCACTCGCCCAGGTCAAACTTAGAGAGCTGCCACTCGTGACCTGATTTAAAAAATATTGTCAGATTGAACTTGAACATCCTTGATTTCTTTTTTGTTGTTGTTTTGTTTTTATATATGTTTGAAAACTCAGAATGCCACTCTGGAAAAAATTTTGGCAGATTCTTAAAAATTAAGCAGACACCGTATGACCCTGCGATTGTACTTCTGGGTATTTATCCCAACGAAAATTTACATCCACACGAAAACGTGTGCATGACTATTCACGGTAGCTTTATTTAGGAAAGCCAAGTATTGGAAAAAATGCAGATGTCCTCCAGTGGGTGGATGGTTAAACCGGTACACCTGCACCATGGAATACTCTATTAGCAATGAAAGGCATGAACCATTGGTACATGCAACAAGTTGGGTGGATCTCGAGGGAGCTATGATGAGTGAAAAGGAACCAGTCTCAAACAGTTACATAACTTAGGAGTCTGTTTCTGTAACAGTCTCAAAGGGACAAAGTTATAGAGATGGAGCAGAGATCAGTGGTCACTGGGGGCAAGAGATGAGGTGGGGGAGGGGGACAGGGATGGGTGTGACCATAAAGGGTTAGCACAGGGGTATCCAGGATGATGGGACAGTTCTGGATTTGATTGTGGTGCTGCTCACACAAATACACACAGAGATAAAACTGCATAGAATCACACACACACACACAAATGAGTCATGTTCACTGGTGAAATGCAAATAAGCTCTATGGATTGGCACTTTCCTGGTTTTGCTGTTGTACTATAGTAATGCAGGATGATATCACTGGAGAAAACTGGTTAAGGGTACACGGGATTTCTGTGTACTATTTTGGGGACTTCTTGTGAATCTAGATTTCAAAATGAAAAGTTTTTAAAAACTTGAAGTGACACATAAGGTCTAAACTGAGAAATTTCACCAGGTCCCCTCTGTTCTCTATCCCTAACTACTTTCATTGGTTTCGAATATAACTTGCCAGTGTTCTTTTATGCAAATAAAAGCACATTCAAATCTGCATTTCATGCCCCTTCCCTACTTTTGTCACAAAAGTATGTGTACCATGTACACTGTTCTACACCTCGATTTTGTCATGTACTATGTCCTAGAGATGTTTTCAGATCAGTTCCTACAGCTCCATGGTACGGATGGACCAGTCGATTCACCCAGGATCTGCCGATGGATACTTGGGCTGTTCACTTGGGAGTTTCTTACAGGTTCAAAGACCCCAAAATGCCAAAAGGCAGTGGGAGCCAACACGTTAATGAAACTGAATATCTTCTTGTCCAAGGTCAGCTTTCATTTGTTACCGACAGAAGCCCCAGACTCTTCTCAGGTGTACTTCGGGGAGAGGTTCTCCTGCCATTCCCGCAGGGCTCAGAGATGACAAGGAAAAGGAAACACACAAACCTGCTCTCCAACTGCGTGTGACCCTGCCCAGGTCATCCAGTCTAACCCTCGGACTCTTACCGACAGACGAAGATAACATCTGCCTATCTTATCCCACACACTGTGGTGAGGCTCAAATGAAAGCGAGTATATGAAAATACTTTGAAAAATCATAAAATGTTATACAACAAATGGATGGTGATGCTACTTAGTAACATTTATAAAATGGAAGGGGATTAGTGAGAAGCTTAAGAAGAAACAGGGTGAATTTAGGAAAGTCGTGGTTTCCCATGAATCATGACAACTCCTCTAATATACTAGGATGCATTTCAAGACCAGTGTCCCTAAAGTATGTAGGCAACAGCTACTGCGTTCCCTGATCCTATCTCCTGCCCGGCCCACACAAATTCCTCGCAGTCCGCAGGGACACAGCAGGCAAGGGCTCTGCTAGTTGAGAAGCTACATTCCTCTAATTTAAAACTGAAAATAACATCAGACCCAAACTGCCCACTCTTCACCCAGGCACTGTAGGCTACTGGTTTACACTCTCTCCCTATAGCAGAGTGAGTGAATTGACCCAGACATCGTTCTAACTCACAACACCCAACACCTTCTTTGCCTTGGTTTTCCTCCTGCATGCATGTGCGTATCTCAGTCCCTGAAGGGAAACAGGAATACTGCACTAAAGACACAGAAAGCCGGAATATTTTCCTTCTGGGATGGGTGTACCATCCATATAGCACATAGGCTGCAATGGGATACATCTAGATCCTGTCAATCACCCACTGACTGCGACAATTGAGAGAAGTAATGGTCGTCTGCTGCGTCCACTGGCATTGGTTCTGTTGAAGGAATATGGCCACGGCATGTTATCCCAGAAACCCGCAAGGCCTGACCTGGCTTAGCTGTCAATATCAAACAGGCTCACGTGTTTCCAAGCGTGCTGTCAGAGAAGAAAGACATGCATACGCATCAAGGGAAGAGAAAAGGGGTGACGGCTAGACCTAGCAGAGGTTTGTCTCTAGGTGGGGTAGATCAAGTCTCCAGAAAGAGAGCAGAGGGTGCCAGAGAAGGAAATAAAGACCCCGAAACAGACAGGAGATCTTTATTGCAAATAGCGGCGTTCTCGGTGAAGCTCTTTTGGGGGCTGATCATTTAATACTCTGCTTAATTATACATCTACTTCTGCCTTTGAACTGTAAATGTGGTCCTGAAAAAAACTGAGGAAAAGAAGTCAATTTTATTTTTTATTTTTCTAAAATGAAACAAATACATGTGCAGTCAAGCTATGCATAAACTGAAAAATTAGGCTGGGCTGGGTGGCTCATGCCTGTAATCCTAGCACTCTGGGAGGCCGAGGCGGGAGGATTGCTTGAGCTCAGCAGTTCAAGACCAGCCTGAGCAAGAGTGAGATCCCATCTCCACTAAAAATAGAAAAAATTAGCCGGGTGTGGTGGCACATGCCTGTAGTCCCAGCTATTTGGGAGGCTGAGGCAGGAGAATCGCTTGAGCCCAGGAGTTTGAGGTTGCTGTGAGCTATGATGATGCCACTGCACTGCACCCAGTGTAACACAGTGAGACTTTGTCTCAAAAGAGAAAAAAAAAAAAACCAAAACCAAAAAACAAAACAAAAAAAGTCAAAAATTAAAATCCTCTTCTCTCCAGAAGCAAAACTGTTAAACCTTTACATATTCTTCAAGAAATTTTCTGATCATATACAAGTATATGTATGTATTTTCTTTTCTGAACCCAAATGGAACTCACTTTTTAAATGCAACAAATTGTATTTTAGGGAGTATTATAAATGTATTATAAAGAGGACCATCATCTCTGAATTAAAATTGTTCTTTCAATTTTTATTGGATTCACATAAAACAAAGAACATTCACTTGTACCCCGAATATACTGTACTGTTCTATAAGTCATAATTTAATATGCAGTGAGAATCCATGAAGTTGTCTGGCCAAAACTGCCATCCCCAGCCGAAGCTGGGAGAGATTTTACATTCTTTTATTCTGGATGGATCCTGAATTCCAGATGTTGGGGTTAATTCTTCATACAATGGTACATTTACAAGAGGTACAAAACACTTACTGAGCTTTCAGGGCCACTGTCGGGGGCTTGCAGAATCGCTTCTTTGCAACCCAGCGAATTAATCTGATTCCTCCTTCCTCAGCCCACGCCTACCTTGGACTTAAATTTTACAGGAGTAGTCCCCCCGCCCCCCGAATCCCAATGCCCTCCGTTCACAGAATTAAAGAGGTGGAAGAAATGGAGAGTTCAGTGTGGAAAAACTTGTGGGCTAATCTGCTTAAGGCAGCCATGCTTAGAAAAGTTCAGGCTGAAATGTTGTCTCATGTCTGTGTGGCTTTTCATGAACTTGGAAGATAAGGTTCTTCCAATTCACTTGGTTCTCTCCCTTTATTTAATCAAGAAGTGCACTTTGCTGCAGCTTGTGCCTTTTCCCTGTGGGTCTTGGGCTCCAGTTTGTTGTTTTTGTTGGTTTTTTTTTTTTTTTTAAATAACTTTGGCTAGTCCCCCACTAACAGAGGATTCCATGAGAGAACGCAACTCCACGCAGCTGGGGGCCGCCCCGCCACACCAGCGTTGGCTGTGACTTCTCCAGCGTCGGCAAGTTCCCCCACAAAGCGTTCTTGGGAAAGACGGTGGTTCGGAGTAACTTCCATCACATTGGGCAGAACATTTTAAAAAGCCTAAAACGTGAACATTTCTGCTGGCTTTTTTTTTAGCTTCCTGACTTTTCGGTAACCCTTGATGGCCAGGACGGCCCCCAGGGCAAAGACCCCAATGCCCAGGGCAGCAAAGATTCCAGCTCCTATATCTCCCCCGTGGAAGCTGCAGCTGAAGCCGCTGTAGCCTTTGCTCTGGTATAGCGCCTCCCTCTCCGTGCACACAGGGGAGCTATAGGCATCCGAGAGGTACTGGAAGTAGAAGTACAAGGCTGGGATGTACCCCCCAGCGATGAGCACGTCCAACAAGGCTTCGATCACCAGCCACAGTGGACAATGCCACGGGACGCGCAGGACACCTGTGACGACGAGGAGGCAGGAAAAGGCCATGAGGGCTCCGCTGTAGGCCATTGCCCCGGTGACCGTGGGCAGCTTTAGCTGGTAGAACTGGACATCCAGCCGCTGGGCTTTCTCTCCATCTGCACCATCGAAACCACTGTAAGCCCCTCCGTATTGGTAGTAGTAAATGCCCCCCAGGCTGGTGATGCCTGTGTAGCCCCCCGTGGAATTGTAAGACACAGCGCTGCAGGCCAGGATCAGCAAGTTCAGGAGAACCTCCAGCATTTGGCAGCAGGCTGCAAAAAAAGGGCGTGTTACCATGTTGAGAGCTGCTCTTTTGTACTCGGAGACTCTTCCACCTGGAGGGTCACCTTCCCCACAGTAGCTCATCCTGCTGGCTCTGGCCCTGTGCCTGGCCTGAGCAGCCACCGCAGCGCAGTAGCATTAGAGGGTAGCAGGGAACTGCGGCTTCCAGAAATGGTGTTAGAAATACTATGGGCCGAGAGGAGTCACCATCAAAAGAGCAAAGCAGCCTGCCCCAGCAGAGGTGCAGGAAGGCGGTGGGAGAAACCAGGCCAGTGAGCAGAAAGAAGGGCATCCTATACGGAAGGGCGAGAACATCCCAGCCCCGGCCTCTCACCACGAAAAAGACTAAAAAACGTTACCACCTCTTTAGATATGTTTTGTGGCTGTTCCAATTTGTAAGAGGAGAGTTCTTTGAGTTTGAAGACAATCACAGAGCTTAAAAAATATAATGTTAGAAAAAAGCATGGAAGTTATACATCAAAAGGTTAATGATGGTTTGCAGGTATTAGAGGAAAAATTAAGTAAAGCCATAATGCTTACCAAGTTTAAAAAAACTTATTTGTCTTACCGTTCTTAGAGCTTAACTTAATAAATATGTCATAAAGTTTAATGCTGTTTTCTTTGGTTTCCCTAAAGAGCATATCTGGGCTGTGATATTTTCCCAGAGCTGGGTTCTTTTGGCACCCTTGGCTTCTTTATTGTGGATGGGAAAACTGGTTGCTTTCGGTTTATATTTATTGAAATATAACTTAGACACAACAAAATGACCCACGTTAAGCATACAGCCTGAAGAGTTTTGACAAATGTATATACCATGCAACCATCATCTAGACATAGAACATGCATCGTTAACCCAGAAACTTCCCTGGTAATGCTTTGTAGTCAGTTCCTCACCTGCCTTCTCAGCCAACCCCGGTCTGCTTCCTCTCATTGGAAATTAGTTTTGCCTTTTCTAGGATGTCATGCAAATGGAATCCCACAGTTATGTGTAGGTACCTTTTGTGTCTGGCTCCTTTTGCTCAGCACGATACACAACTGGGTGTTTCTGAGCTGCAAACTGTACGTGCTGGAATAGTGCTGGCTGTGTTGATGCTATGGGATCGATCTGTCAACATCTCCCTGGTTTTGGATAACCAGCTTTTACGCCTGGTTCCACTTGGGCTATTTACGAAGCTGTGCTACGTCTACACATTCTCTAATTGAAAAGATGCTCTCTCAAGCATTATTTTTATCCTCTATAATTTTCTCCCAAAATGCAAATAGTGTTTGTTTTCTTTAGTAACAAAAGTTACACTTATTTTTTAAAAAGAAAATGTAGATAAAAAATATAATGTAAAAATTGTCTATAATCCAACCAATTAAAAAAAACCCACTGAGAACATTATATATTTTTTCTGAACTTTTCTACCATATATTTGTAATTTTTGTTGTTTGTTTGCTTTTAGGTAAGAATAGGGTCCTACTCCACCTACTACTGTGTAACTTATTCTTTCACTATGAATATAGTGTGAATGTTTTTCTAACTCGGAAAATACAAATACTTTTCTATCTCAGTAAACATAAATCTACTTCACAAGTTTAAAGGATTTATAGATTACCACAATTTATTTGAGTCATTCCACTGTAAAGGACATACAGGCTTTTCCAGTGTTTTGCTATGTGGGAGAATTTCTTTCTTTCTTTGTTTTTTTTTAAAGAGACAGTCTCACTCTGTCTGGAGTGCACTTGCACAATCATAGCTCACTGCAGCCTCAAACACCTGGGCTCCAGTGATCTTCCTGCCTCAGCCTCCCGAGTGGCTGGGACTATAGGTGCGTGCCACCATACCTTCCTAATTGTTTTACTTTTTGTAGAGTTAGTGTCTCACCATGTTGCCCAGGTTGTGATCCTCCCACCTCAGCCTCCCAAAGTGCTGGGATTACAGGTGGGAGCCACTGCAAGACCCTGTCTCTACTAAAAATAGAAAAAACTAGCCAGGCTACTTGGGAGGCTGAGGCAGAAGGATCCTTTGAGCCTAGGAGTTTGAGTTTGCTGTGAAGCTAGGCTGACGCCACAGCCTAGCCAGAGCGGCAGAGCGAGACTGTCTCAAAAAAAAAAAAACAAAAAACACTCTTGAGGTGACCTTTATCCAGGCATTTATTTCTTGCTTGAGACAAGTTCCTGGTGTTAATGCCTGTTTATCTCAATACAGTACTGCACTGTGTATTTATACGGGTTCCTGCACATCCAGGGTTCTTTACAAGCCCTCATTTGTGAGCTTCTGACTGCTGAACCAGACTTTCACTACCTAAACTTCGAAATCCAACCTCCAGGCTCAAAGCCAGACAGCCAGAAACAATCAGGCTAAATCAAGGTGTGTTTTCGTCAGAAGCCTCAAGCCCTGCCCTCTCCTCAAGGTAAACCAGCCACAGAAGAAAAAAACATC
Organism: Lemur catta; assembly: GCF_020740605.2. Lineage (NCBI taxonomy): Eukaryota > Metazoa > Chordata > Mammalia > Primates > Lemuridae > Lemur > Lemur catta. The sequence goes on along the minus strand of NC_059147.1, from coordinate 19,639,075 downwards.
ACTCTGGAGAAATATGTTAAGTAGCCTCTGGCTTATTCCTGTTATTTATATCAACAAGAAAGGAAGGACGGTTGGTCTCCAGTAAACCATCTGAGGCCTTAGAGTCAGACTCTTTCAATCCCGGCTTTCACTTAACAGCTGTGTGACTTTGAGAACCTTACTGTACTTCTCTGAGCCTCAGGAGTTGTTGGGGGAATTAAAGACAACGAGGTTGTGCCAACATATGTAACCTAGAGTAATAATCCTTGTACCTGGACTGCCTAGAGCCCTTTCATCAAGTTTCCTATAATCCCATAATCATGTACATCTCTGTAATCATCTTAAGAGACATTCGCAGGTATGAACACTGGGATTTCTCTCCCTGAGGCTGGGATGTTTTCTCCTTTAGTCACACGGAGCCTAAGAAAATTTCTCACTGAATCATGTGAGCTGTACGGGCTCACCCTGACAAACCAGATTTTCTTCATTGCTGCGCGGCAGGGAGCCCAGGAAGCCACATCTGAAGTGCACACATGATAATATCTAAGTATTCCTCAGACTGCAGGTCCTGAATGAGTATGTTTTTTGTTTGTTTTTGATGAAACAGAATAGAAAATAACAGAGCATTTAGTATGTAATAGGGTAGGTATAGTTTCATTTTTTGTTTTTCTGTGTGTGTGTGTGTATGTGTGTGAAGTTGGTCTTAATGTAAAATGTATTTCTTACTGTGAATCTCAGTCAATAAAGTTTAAAAGCCATTGACTGAGTGTTTGGGCATCTAGTTTGCTCCTGTCCGTGTGGCTTGAGCTGCAACCTGGCTGCTGCTCCAGGCGACTTTCCCTTGCTGCTAACTCAGGTCACCTTGCCAAAGGAGCGGCCTCCGATAGCTCCCGGCCATGTGCACCTGCAGACTCCGCGGTTCCACCCGGAACCTGAAATGTGAACACGAGGCTGCCTGCCTCTCTGGGTCCCGGGGCATGTCTGAGGAGAAGCACAGGACGTTCCTGCCTTTGTTGTTTTCAGGTAACAGGCGCCTCGTGCAGGTAAGAAACCAAAAGCGCTAGGAACCCAAAAGGGGTTCCAGCTCAGACCACCCCTTCTAGAACCACCAGTGACAGCACAGGTCAAACTGCCTCTAAAATGGCTCACCTCTCCCCGTGCACAAGTATTTGCATTTATGGCATTCCAGGAGTCCTTCCGCCTCTGACTGATAAAATTCCACTTCTTCTAGTCCAGACCTGGGGTTCGAGGACAGGTATCTCCCTGAAGTGGGTTCACTATAACCAAAAAGCATACATGGCCGTTAGGGGGCTTCCAACCCAATAGCTCATTCAGTATCAGAACTCTCGACTCCTCATGCTGCAGCCAAACATTAAAGAACTTGCAGAACAGGAACAAAATTTGTCGCAGTATTGTATACTCCAGAGAATTCTCTGGTTTAGTGACGCCACAGGGCATCCAAACACTTGGCCCAACTCCACTAACTAACCATGTGATGGATTCTGTCATCCCGCCACGGGAGCACCACCTTTGACGCTGGTCTGTCCCCCTGTCCCCCTGCGGGAGCTGTCTAGCCAGGTAGCTGCGGGCTGCCTTCCCTGTGAGCTTAAGTTCCCAATTCAGCATGGACCCGGCTCTTCCAAAACAGTTGGCATGCACATGGCTCTGATGCCCAGGCTGGCATTCTCTTCCTGCCCTTCCTTTGGAAAGTGCTCAGTCAACAATAATTCTGCAGGTGTGTGGGTGCTATAGGCAGCTTCTGGCATTTTCCTATCATTTCTTCCTGTGCCAACCCCCTGGCATTTTCTGTTCCTTCTTTCTCACCTTTATGCAGCACATCCTGGGCTTTGTCTAAGATTCAACAGGGAGCTGCATTCTACTGGCTGGACTCCAGAGATCTTTTAAGAACATCATGTCTCTTAGGACTGAAATTCTTAAAATTTTTAGCACGCACTGGAGGCCTTTCTCATCTCTCTGCACTCACCACCTCACAGACCCAGCCATAGTGAACTGTCCCCTTGCCCCCAAAAGATGACCTGCTCTCCCATGCCTCAGAGTCACTGCAGAAGTTAGTCCTCTGCTAGGAACACCTTTCCTCTTCCTCCCCCAGCTGTCCCCTTCTTCTCCAGAACTGAGCTTTGAGGTTATCTCCTCTAGAAAATTTTCCTGGGCCTGGTCAGAAGCCCAGCTTACAGCCGTGCTACAACTGGCTGGTTTATCTGCCAGTCTCCTACACCACACTGTGAACACCCTGAAAGTGGATCTCTGTGGCCCACACCCCTGCATCCCGTCCATTAAATAAATGCTTAAGTGGAGGAAAACCAGAAAGAAATTGCCCTTTGGTTTCAAACCACCAATGGGTTGTGAGCAAAAGAAGCAAAAAGCAAGAGTATTCCCTACACTTGCTTTGGGGTGGGGGGAACTGGGACGCTGGTTTATAAGGAAACCTAAAAATGAATCTCTGGACACCCCCAGATCATGCAGTTGCAGTGCAACGCGGCTTTAGTCTGGGAACAATAGCTACTGCCTATGACTGTATCTGGGCGCACCCTTTGCCCTGCCAGTTGGTTTTAGATAATGTTACATAAACTCAGGATAGTAGCTTTCCCGTTGTGTGCATACAACGGGGAGAGAGACTGGGCTCAGCCACCAAGTCCCATAGCAGAGGGGAGCCTGACTCCTCCTCAGAAAAAGAGGCCAGGTTTCAAAAGCCAGAAGCAGTCATCACCCCAGGACCTGTCTGTCTCCTTGTTGGAGCCGGCAGGGGCAATATCTCATCTATTCACAGTTCACAGCGCCCTGCGTGTCACCTGTGCATTCAGTAGACAGAAAAAAGACCAGCTTCCTGGTGTGTGTGTGTGTGTGTGTGTGTGTGTGTGTGTGTGTGTGTGTGTGTGTGTGTGTGTGTGTGTGTGTGTGTGTGTGTGTGTGTGTGTGTGTGTGTGTGTGTGTGTGTGTGTGTGAGTACCAGGCCCCTCTTATCTCCCCTTCCACCCCCAGCTCACACAGTCTTCCAGAGCATTCGATGCTTCTCCTCCCAAGGGCTTATGGGAATTCTTTGTGCTCTACTAGGCAGGGGTGGCAAAGTTTGCTCATTCGGGAGGGTGGGGTCTCAAACAATCCTAGGATTTCAGTGAGGCTGCCTAGAAAGGCCTCACTGACAAAGGGAAAACCAATGGACTTAGTTCTTTGGCTAAAAGTGTAGTTTCTCCCCCCGTCTGCGTGGGAAATGCACCACCCCCGGGGAGGGCGACACGTTCAACCATCAACTCCTCATTGGGCTGACTTCATTAGGCCCTGGCCACCAGGGAAGAGGACTTTGAAGTCGCGGAGGCCTGATTTTGGAGCACAGGACAAGGTCTAAAGCCCCAGGGGGCAGGCCTGTGACCAGGAGGGGGAGGGTCAGGGAGGAGCCTCGGGTTACCCCCGCCCACCTAACCTCCTTCCCGCGCCGTCTGTTTCCCGGACCGAGACCTGTCTTCCTCCTCACCTGCCCCCGCCCTGCCACTGCTAACAGGGGTGCGTCCTGCTTTGTTAATCGGGTTCGGGTCACCAAAAAGTTTTCCCTCCCTGCCAGGTCTCGTCTGAGGGCGCACAGGGGGGAAATGGCATCTCTTTCTTTACACCGGTTTCCCAGGACCAGCAGCGCGGGCTGGCCTTCCGCCCAGGGCCCCCTGCCGAGGTGGCGCCCCCGCGCCCCCGCGCCCCCAGCCCAGCCTCACCTTTCGGGTCGGTGGCGCCCGAGGTCCTCCTTCCACAGGGGCGGCGGCTCCCGAGCTGCCCCTGGCGCGGGCCGGGGCTGCGGGGCTGCGTCCCAGGTCCGGCCCCGGGGTGCGTCCCGCGTCCGGCTTTGGCGGGACTCTTCCCAAACTCTTTGTTCACCGGCACGGTGGCCCGCGTCCCTGCGTCTGTCCTGGCGCGGGTCTCGGTCCCTCTCTCGGTCCCGGTCCTCTCGCCGGTTCGCGTTCCCCCGCCCGTCCCTGTTTCTCTCCCTGTGCGGGTCCCGGGGTCTGTCCCGCGGTCGCTCGGGGCGGCGCTCTCGGTCTGCGTGGGCGCGCCGGTCCGCGTCCCGCTCTCTCGGCCGGGCCCGGGGCTCGCGAGTCCCCGACGTGTCTTCCATGGCCCGGTTCCGCCCGGGAACGACCGCAGGGCAACAACCAACCACAAGTTTCCCAGGCAGGTGGCCGAGCCCGGGGGCCGGGCGGGGCGGGACGGGCCGCTCACCTGTGCGCACGCGCGCTAGCCCGGCGGGGCCCCCCCCCCCTCGGGGAGCGCGCACCTGAGCGCACCGGCAGGGGGCGCCCCTGTGCGCAGCTGGGGGTCCGGCGGGCCGGGGGCGAGGGGTAGGTGTGTTGGGGCGGGGGTTGGGGTATCGCTGCTCTAAACCAGGGGCAGGGACAACCGACCGTCGTGGCCCATCCGCCCCGAAGTATCCCCTTGGTGACACCACAAGGTGGGTGGCTCAACTTATACAGCACCTTGGGTTTGCTTTCCCAGAGCGTACCCCCATCCACTCGCTCATCCATCCATCCACACGTCCAGCCACCCACTCACCCATCCACACACCCATCCACCCATCCATCCACCCACACGTCCAACCATCCATCCACCCACTCACCCATCCACACACCCATCCACCCATCCATCCACCCACCCATCCACCCACCCACCCACATATCCACCCGGCCACCCACTTGACCACATATTCACCCATCCACCCATACATCCAACCATCCATCCACCCACTCACCCATCCACACACCCATCCACCCATCCATCTACCCACCCACGTATCCACCCGGCCACCCACTTGACCACATATTCACCCATCCACCCACACATCCATCCACCCGTTCATCCACCCACACATCTACCCGTTCATCCACTCATCCATCCACCCATCCACTGTCCCTCTCTCCCCTCTCTCTCATGCTATCCTTGCACAGCTGTACTGTAGGGAGCTTGAGGCCAATTCATCTAGTGCAACAGTCCAGGACTTAAAACATGTTTTTTAAGGTGGGGAACCACACAGAATTAGCAGCTTTTTATTTTGCCAAGTAAGGATATTTAAAAACTTATAAAATTGCCATCTGTTGTTTAATTCTTTCAACAAATATGTATGATCACATTATAGCAGTGCTGGAGATACAGTGGGAACTCTCCTTGCACGGTGCTTCTGCTCTGGTGTGTGGGGAAAAGGGAAAACAAGGACTGACCAAGGAAAGAGGACAATGTCTAAAATATAACGGGAAGGGCAGGTTTCTTTATAGAAATCTGAGAAGATGACATTAGAACTGAGTCCCGGATGATAAAGAGGCAGCCTTGGGAATGGCTGAGACAACATTCCAGAAAGAGTCATGCAGAAGCTGCAGTGAGCGGCAGGGCAGGAGATGAGGCTGAGTGAGTGGAACAGGCAGATGGAGCAGGGTCTCCACGGTGGGGAGTCTGCATTTTTATTCTAAGACCAATGGAGGACATTGAAGGGTTTTGAGCAGGAGAGTGACTTGCTCTGGTTTACATTTGTTTGTTTGTTTGTTTGTTTGTTTGAGACAGAGTCTCACTCTGTTGCCCAGGCTAGAGTGCCATGGCGTCAGCCCAGCTCACAGCAACCTCAAACTCCTGGGGTTCAAGTGATCCTCCTGCCTCAGCCTCCCGAGTAGCTGGGACTACAGGCATGCGCCACCATGCCCGGCTAATTTTTTCTATGTATATTTTTAGCTGTCCATATAATTTCTTTCTATTTTTAGTAAAGACAGGGTCTTGCTCTTGCTCAGGCTGGTCTCAAACTCCTGACCTCGAGCGATCCTCCTGTCTCAGCCTCCCAGAGTGCTAGGATTACAGGCATGAGCCACCATGCCCAGCCTCTGGTTTACATTTTAAAAAGATCACTCTGGCATCTGAGGAGGGTGGACCAGAGGGGCCAGGAATGGAGGGAAGAGACGAGTTAGGAAGCTACTGAAGGAACCCAGCTAAGCAGTGGTGGTGGCAGCCATGGAGTTAGTGAGAAGTGGACAGATCCAGGTTGTTGTTTTGGAGAGGAACTCAAGTGAGGAATGGGGGGAAGGGAGAAGCAGCTGGGTGGGGGGTGGGATTGTTACTGAGATGGGGAAGACTGGAGAAAACTGGGTTGGGGGGGGAAACCAGAGATTTCCATTGTGACGTGTTAAATTTGAGATGGCTACAATTCTTCCAAGTGTGGGTGTCTAGTTGCAGGTGGACCTGTGAATCCGGGGTGCGGGGAGAGGGCTGGGCTGGAGGCACTCTGTGGGCATAACGGAGCTCACCAGAGGCAGGAGGGAGGGAGGTTGGAGAAGACTCTGGGCAGAATCCCTGGGAGACTCTACCATTTAGAGCTCAGACAAAAGAGGACTAAGAAGAAATGATGAGTGAGGTGGAGGGAAACTGGCAGAGTGGGGGCGACCTGACACTAACCTGCATCCCACAGAAGTGCTGCTGTGGGCTCCACAGACGGTCTTCCCAGGGCGGAGAGGATGGGGCCAAATTCTAGGACCTTCCACGGGTATTTATTGAGCAAAGCCCTGTTCTGATCCCTGACAACGCTGGCTGTGGAGGACGCCTGGTGAACAAGCAGGGTGGTTTGGGAGGTGGCACAATCCTCCCAGACCTTCCTTCTGCACCTCTGGAAGCTTCTTTCTGAATAAACAAACCCTCCTATCAGCTCACCTTTTCTTTTCATTTCTCTTTGTTTTGTATCTTTATCTTGATGTATAAATTATCATTTTACCACATTTATTCCTTTTCTCTCTCTGTATAAATATAAACTTTTTTGTAAATGAAACATTTAAGTGTAATTTCCAGACACATGGACTCTTCCCCCTAAATACTTCGACATGTATCTCCAAAGAAAAATGTTCTCCTGCATAGTCACATTACAAGGATCACAATCCCAAAATTTAGCATTGATACCATATTATCAAATATATACTGTACATCTAAATTCCCCTATTGTCTCAGTAATGTCCTTTATGTTTACTTCCTACCTTTAAGTCCAAGGATTCAATGAAGGATTATTCGTGGCATAGGAATAATGTCATCATCCTGTGTCTGTAGTCTCCTTCAAGTCTCCTTCAACCTATAACAGTTTCTCAACCTTTTTTTCTTCTTTCACAGCATTGACACTTTGGACAATTGACACAATTATTTTTTCAGACTGACTGTCAACTTGGGCTTGTCTGATTGTTTTCTTATGATTAAATTCAGGTTCAACATTTTTGAAAGACAAACTGAAATAAGTGATGTTGTATCCTTCTTGGTACCTCCTTTCATGAGACACAAGCTGTGTTTGTCTCATTATGTGATGTGATGTTAAATTCTCCCTTTTAAAAGCACCATTTCCCATTTTTGTGTTTAATAACTTCCAGACTCTGTTTCCCCACAACCTTTCTTGCCTAAATCAATTATTACAATGTTGGTTTCAAAACTGTAATTTCTACTTCTACTAATCCTTCTGTTTTTATAAATTTATTGACATTTTTCTATAAAGAATAGTTTTCCCTTCTGTTTATTGTGATCACCCCACAGAAGTAGTTTGGACATCCCCACCCAAAATTTGGTTCCAATACTGAGACTGATGCCAAAAATGTACCAAGGGGGTATAAAAATGTTTATTACTGACATAATGAGGCTTTCTGGGGATAGCAGGGCAGGCTTCCCCGTAGGTCTGAAAATGGCTTGAGAAAGCAGGAGGGGTGACTGGCTTTGGGGTTTTACTGCGGTTAGAGGAGCACTGGAGTTCTTGTATGTGGTCTGGGGCCTGCATGGTGTAAACTTCCTATCAGTGCCAAGGACATACCTGGCACACCTGGGCTGTCTTATTAGCTCACCCATATGTGGGATAAAAAGGGAAGGGGAGCGTGGGGCTTCAGGGCTGTCAGCAGTTAGGCATCAAAAATGGAGGAAAACTATTATATTATCTCTGTAGACTCATCATTTTTTCCTAATAATGTGTTATAATCTACTAATGTTTTTGTTTGTTTTTCTGATATTAAGGTTGCCCAAACTTGGAGAGTGGGAATCCCTTTGAGCTGCCTGTGTTCTTTTGACATCAGAGTTGTCCTGATATGCCTGTCAGTTTTGGGACTTCATGTTGTAAGTCCCGGACTGTTGCAATAGATGAACTGGCATCAAGCTTCCTACAGTATATCTGTGTAAGGATAGCAGGAGAGAGAGTGAGAAAGGGACAGTGGATGGGTAGATGTGTGGGTGGATGGATGGTGGATGGATGGGTGGATGTGTGGGCAAGTGGGTGGCTGGATGAATGAATGGGTAGATACGTGGGTGGATGGATGGGTGGATATGTGGGTGGATGGATGGGTGGATGGGTGGGTGAGTAGATGGATGGATGGTGGGTGGCTGGATGGATGAATGGATGGATATGTGGTGGATGGGTGGATGGATGGGTGAGTGGGTGAATGGGTGGATGGATGGTGGATGGATAGGTGGATGTGTAGGCAGGTGAGTGGCTGGCTGGATGAATGGGTGAATACATGGGTAGATGGATCGGTGGATGGTTTTGGTTACATGCAATGGCATTTGGGGGCAGAGAGTTTACTTTCCCCATCTGGTTCATCCAGTGGTTTCACTCAGCCTGCCCTTGTGAAGGAGACAGGCCTTCAGGTATGTGGATCAAGGGGAAATCCTTGCATATTACCTGTGTGATCTCCTGACTCTCCACCCCTTCTGGAACATCCTTTGTTTGTTGTCAGTCCCCAGACTCCAGCTCTGGTGGCAGAAGGGACTTCTGGCTGGGTGGAGTTAGTTCAGGTGCAGGGGTTCTGGAATGGAAAGGAAGCCTGCAGGGAGGAAAGTGCTGGCCAGCAGGGGGCAGCACAGGCTCAGGCTGGGACCTCCCAGCAGCTCTGGCAGGCGCCAGCACCCACATGGTGCCCCTCTTCCTCAGTCTGAGTATCTCCTTGCCCATCTCAGTCTGGCTGATTAGAATTCTCATCACAGCTGTGATAGAATGCCTGGAGTTCAAGTTCAATATTTCCTGAACTTTGCATACAATACATAGGTGAGCTTGGGAAGTTTCTCAACCTCTCTGTGCCCAAATGTCTTGCTTGTAAACTAGGGATAATTGTACCCACGTCTCAGAAAAGGAGAGCTTCCTGAAGCTTCACCATGGTTCACTCTCTGAAGGATCACTGAAAATTATCTGAAAAAAGCCAGATTAATAGAAAAAAAGGCATACAAATTTATTAACGCACACTAGAGTCTTACAAAATGTAAGATCTCAAAGGGAAGATGGTTGACACAAGATGTAACCATCTTGAGGTTACAGAGAGGATAAGAGTCGTGGCAAGACAGGTTATGGGAGGGGGAGAAGAGGAGGTCTGGCTAGCAAAGGTGGTCTTGTTATGTAGATGAAATCTCACAGGCGAAACCACCCTTTATAAAATTAATAAAGGGCCACAAAGTGGGAACTGTGTAGGGGAAATGTTCCCTAGCTTGCTTTCCTATAATTGCTTACCACTCAGCAATCAGATAGCTCATGGTCATAAAGCTTCTTAACTTTCTTCATTGCTTCCGTAGATAACATCACCCTTGTGAAACCTAAGGCTAGTTTTTGAATAGAACCTAAGGCGCTCTGGTGGAACAGCTGACTCACCCAGACCAGTGGCCCAGACCAAGGAACTGATTCAACTGGCATTGTGACCCATACCCAAGAACTGACTCAGCAAAGGAGAAAATTTCTACACCCCTACGATTCTGCCCCAAACCCAGCTGGTTAGCAGACCCAATTGGCTATCCGTTTGCCCACCAAACTATCTTTAAAAATCCTTTCTCCCCAGTTTTTGGAAAGATATATTTGAGAACTTCCTCCCATTTCCTCACATGGTGCCTGCAACATTAAACTCTTTCTCTGCTATAACACCTGCTGTCTTGGGGTATTGGCTTCCTCTTGAGCAGCGGGCAATGAACCTATAAGGCTGTAACACAGGTATAGCCCAAAGCTATGACATGTGACAGCGGTCATGTAAACCCAAGCCCAACTACTGAAAATCCTCCTTTAAAAAGTCCTGTTTTTCTGCTTAAAGGTAGGATGCTGGTCTTTTGAGATGCTAGTCTAACACCCTCCTCATTTGCTGGCAAATTAATATAAATGTCTCTTTCCTTTTCCTCAAATCACTTGTCCTCATTCTTCATTCTCACTGATTTGGCCTTGGGGACAATTACCAAACTTTCAGTAACAGGAATAGATGGTAAATGTTTTTTCTTTCATTCTTTTCTTGCTTTCTTTTGTTTTTTTTTTTTTTTAGAAACAGGGTCTCACTCCATCACCCAGGATGGAGTGCAGTGTCATTATCATAGGTTACTGTAACCTTGAACTCCTGGGCTCAAGCAATCCTCCTGCCTCAGTCTACCAATAGCTGGAATTACAGGCACATGCCACCATGTCTGGCTAATTTTTAAAAATTTCTTGTAAAGATGGGGTATTGTGATGTTGCCCAGGCTGGTCTCAAGCTCCCAGCCTCAAGGGATCCTCCTGCCTCAGCCTCCCAAAGCTCTGGGATCACAGGTGTGAGTCACACCACAAAAAACAAAACAAAACAAAAACAAAAACAGTTTTTAGCCATTCTTATATTTCTAGCCTTTTCCTTCAGCAGCTTCCAGAAAAGGGAGTGGTTAAGAAGGGCTTTTTGAAATGAGTAAAACAGAGAGACTTGAGGCTTGGGGAGCCAAGATCAAGAACATTCCAAACAAAGAGAGAGAAAGCAGGTAGGTTTGAGGAACTTCAAATTCCAATCCTTCCATTTGAACCACAGCACTGGGAGCAAGGGAAGAAGTGAAGGGAAAAAAGACAGAAGGGGTAGGCGGGCACCAGATCATAAGAAGTCTGACCTTACCACTGTGGGTCTGTGGTCTCCAAGCAAGTGCACACAACCTCCACTATGGCATAGGGAAAAAATATTAGAACTTCTATTTAATCTGTAAATGATATCCTTTTTGGAATTTCTTTCTTATCTGATTTATAATGTAAATACGATGTGAGCAGAGTGGCACATGGATATAATTTAAATGTTTGCATTGTTCACCAACACGAGAGACTGAGGCAAGAGTCTCAATCAATCGAGGTTTGTTGAGCCAGAGCTTGAGGATGTGCCCAGGAAAAACACGAGTCCCAGAAATGTCTGTGTTTTGTGCTCTCTGAAGAGGTTTTTAGGAGGCTTAGTATTTACATATTTCCTTAAAAGGGTGGAGGCATGTAGGAAGGGGAGTGTTGATGGTGAGGCAAATGGTTACATTTTTGTGAGATTCTAGTTAGTGCCCAGGAATTTTACACAAGATAAGGTGACTCTTTGAAGAAAAAAGGAGTAAAGGAAGAATCAATTATGTAGTCATCTCAGGATAGGTGGAGGAATGGTTGATCTCTTTTTGTCTCTGTTCTGCACCTGGGAAGATAAGCTTGTCATGGTCATTATCAGCATGAAATCTAACAGACTTTAGTTTTAGGAGCTGGACTTAGACCTAAAGTTACAATTGACACATCATTGTTTTATGGGAGGATATGTATCTTGAATGGTTTTGAGGCCAGTAAAAAAATTACTTATGAATATATATTAATAGGTTTGATCTGTGTAGCCTGTAGAATATTGTGAAAATGACAGAAGTGGCTTCTGAGAATAGGTCAAAAAAGACATTGAGCTTCTGCCTTGGTCTTGGATCACTCACTGTTGGGGAATCCGGCTGCCATGTTGTGAGGATGCTCAAGCAGCCCTCTGCAAAGGTGCACATGGAGAATGATTTAGGTCTTCTGTCAGCAGCCAAGAAATTGAAGCTTCCTGCCGACAGCCATGTGAGTAAGACATCTTGGAAGTGGGTCCTCCAGCCCCAGCCAAGTCTCAAGTAACTGTAGTCCCAGATGACATCTTAACCATAAACTTGTGAGAGACTGCCACAGCCGTCCAACTACACTACACCTGAGTTCCTGACCTACAGAAACTGTGAGAGATGATAAATGTTTATTGTTGTTGCAAGCCTTTAAGTTTTGAGGAAATTTGTTTTGCAGCAATAGATAACTAACCCAAATGGAGATATTATTCACTGAGTAAGTGAATTCTGGGGGAGAACTAGGTTTCATGGAAGAATATGATGAATGTGGTTTTGGACACCATGGCACAGACAAGTGGGATGCTCCTCTTGGGACCTTAGCAAACTACTTTTCCCAGCCCCTTTTTACTTAGGTAGGGCCAGATAACTAGTTCTTGCCAATAAAATGTAAGAGGAAGTGATATGTGTCACTTTCAGTTTGAGACCATTAAGAATGATTCTGTCTTCTGTGTGTTCACATTCTGCCTTCTCTGCCTCACCTCTCCCCAGATCAAGACATCGTTGAGACTGTATTGAAAATGGAAGAACCACGTCATGGAAGGAGCCCGGATCCTGAATCACCACTTGGAAGAAAGCTGATCAGGAGAATGCCCAATTATGAGCACCTGCTTTCGACTTTGTGTGATTGAGAAATAAACATTAATTCCATTAAGCCACCAGACTGGAGATTGTTACAGCAACTAGTGCTAATTGGCTTGACTAATAAGACTGCCAAGTTTTGAGTTACCTCTGAGCTATCAGTCATAGAGGAGGCAGCTGTAAGTCCTAGATGGTTGGAAGAAGATGGAAAAATACCTTGAATATCATCAGAGGTCCCCAAGCTTTTGGGAGCTTCCATTCTTAGCTATCATGTTACCAAAATGCACATGACATATACATCAACACATCCAATAATTTAAAGTAAGTTTTATATATTAATACTTTGGAGTTTTAGTTGCTGTTTGCTGTTTCAGTCTATGGTTTTGCATGGCTTTTAAGACATTTGAGAGCTATTGTATAATACAATTTACTAAGTGCCCAGGTCAACATCACTCAAGATAAAGGTGACTTCTTGAAGGTTTCTTTCTGCTCACATATTAGTTTGTAAGATAGATCTGGAGCCAGACTGCCTGGGTTTGAATCTCAGACCCGATAGATTTGTGAACTTGAGCAGGCTAGTTAGTCTTTCTGGACCTAAGTTTCCTCCAATAAAATGAAAAGTTTTCCTTCATTGAAAATGAGCATAATCATATGACTGACTCATAGGAGGCTGTAAGAATTAAATGACTTATATATAAAATGCCTAGAATTGGGACTGGCATATAATTCTATATAAGTGTTAGCTGTCGTTTTTATTTTGTCTTGTATCACTTTACATCTCAAACCTTCCCATTTTTGCAGGGGAGGAGAAAACACAACCATGCAAAATATCTTTTTTTTTTTTTTAAGAGAAGGGAAAATCATGATGGACATGGCTTGAAGATGCATGGAGAAGGACAGCTGGAAGTTGGGGCTCTACTGCTGTGCTGGAATTTTCTTCTGACCCTGCCTCCATCAGATCCAAGTCATGGTCTGCAGCTGAGAATTGTCACCCACGGCTAACAAGACAAAATATGTGAGTTTGTCCAAATTGTCATTTTCATCAGTTGGGATGTGTATTTTGATATGATTATTTGATGTTTGTAAATCAATTTTACAACACATTTGTACATATTGTACACATTTATACATACTTGTTTTATGATTAAAAAACTGTGACCTGTGAATGTGTTCATATTTTAATCTCGTCTCAGAAATAAACATCCACCTTTTGCTTAAATTGGACTGTTTAAGTACTCCCTTGTGTATGGAACTGTTCAACACTGTATAAAACAAGTTAAACAAATATGGCCCCTGCCCTCAGGAATATGCAACATGAAAAGAAACAGAGATATTCACTTTCCCTGAGTCCACACATTGGCAAAAGCACAAGCTGGGAACACCCTGACCAAATATTTTTAAGACCTATATGCATTACAGCTAATGATTCTTATTGTTATAAGAGTGGGAACACGCTGGTGGCCAAAAATTAATAGAGCAACAGAAGTCAGTAACTTTTCTAAGCAAGTATATTGGTTGCATTGGTAGATTGGTCATCTATAAACCTTGAGAAAACACTGATATATGTACATGTGTGTACATATAAATACCCATTTATTTATTTTTAAAGAAACATAGACAAGGTCTCCTGGGAGACCCCAGAACAGCTGGCATTCACATTCCTCATAGTTATTGATTATTGCTCTGACATCAGGTACTATTCTGCTGCACATTCTGTGGGCTTGTGTATGGGGAACATTGCAGGATCAAATTCTGGTCACTCTTTTTTGGTTCTTTCCTCACTTTCCACGTCCCTTGGGTGGCCCATAGTTCTTCCCCATCTCATTTACCAGGATTTAGCCTTGACTTGGGCACCTGATTCTCATTTGCTGGGGCATGGGGACGGGGTGGGGGAGACTAGATCTAAGTCTGTGGCACACGCAATAATGTGCAACACTGAAGTCATCAAGCCCAACATTTCTCAATATTTGTTCTGGCAGAGATAGGGAACCGGAGCTGATCTCTTGTTTCAGGGAACCGAAAATCATGTTGTAAAGAGAGGGGAATGGGTTTTTAATCATAAAAGTGTGCTGGATTTTGTCAAATGCTTTTTCTGTGTCTATTGAGAGAATAATATGGTCTTTGTTCTTGCTTTTATTTATGTAGTGAATTGCATTTATAGATTTGTGTATGTTGAACCAGCCTTGCGTCTCTGGGATAACGCAAAACTGGATATCCACATGCAGAAGATTGAAACTGGATTCCCACCTCTCACCTCTCACAAAAATCAACTCACAATGGATAATAGACTTAAACCTAAGGCATGAAACCTTAAGAATTCTGGAAGAAAATGTTGGGAAGACTCTTTCAAACATCAGCCTAGGCAAAGAATTTATGAAGAAGACCCCTAAAGCAATCACAGCAGCAACAAAAATAAACTGTGGGACCTGATCAAATTGAAAAGCTTCTGCACAGCCAAGAAAACTATCCTTAGAGCGAATAGACAACCTACAGAATGGGAGAAAATGTTTGCTCTCTACACATCTGATAAAGGGCTGATAACCTGAATCTATATAGAACTTAAGAAAATCAACAAGAAAAAAATCAAACAACCCCATCAATAAATGGGCAAAGGACATGAACAGAAAATTTTCAAAAGAAGACAGACTAATGGCCAGCAAACATAAAAAAGTGCTCAACATCTCTAATCATTAGGGAGATGCAAATCTAAACCACAATGAGATATCACTTAACTCCAGTGAGAATGGCCCTTATCAAAAAGTCCCAAAACAACAAATGCTGGCATGGATGTGGAGAGATTGGAACACTCTTATACTGCTAGTGGGACTGCAAATTAGTACAACCCCTGTGGAAAGTAATTTGGAGATACCTGAAAGAGCTAAAAATAGAAATATCATTTGATCCAGCAATCCCACTACTAGGCATCTATCCAAAGGAAAAAAACATTCTATAATAAAGACATCTGCACTCGAACGTTTACAGCAGCACAATTCATAATTGCAAAGATGTGGAAACAACCCAAGTGCCCATCAATACATGAGTGGATTAATAAAATGTGGTATATGTACACCATGGAATACTACTCAACCACAAAAAACAATGGTGATCTAGTACCTCTCATGTTATCCTGGATAGAGTTTGAGCCCATCCTCCAAAGTGAGGTACCACAAGTGTGGAAAAACATGCAGCACATGTACTCGCCATCAAATTGGTGCTAACTGACCAACACTAGGGTGTTCACATGGTAGTAATACTCACTGGGTGTTGGTCAGGGGTAGGGCAGGGGCGAGGTAAACCGACAACTAATGGAAGTGGAACTCCCATAATATCCTGAATAAATAAAAAAAATAACTTAAAAAGAGAGGGGAATGAAATTGACTACACCCACCCTCAGGTCTAGAGGGCAGGAGGTTTGCAGGGCAGTAAGTTCAGGCTTCCTTTGCTCATCCACTTGGCAAATTGCAACTCCTCCCGCAAGTTTCAACTCAAGGCTCGAAGTCCCTTCTCTTCCCCCAGGCTCATTCTGAAGCTCTTGCAGACCTCCATGGTGACATCATTGGATTACCAGCCTCTCACCTCTGCGTTGGGAGCGCCTGTGTCTTAGGTAGTTCTCCCCAGCACTTAGCACAGCGCTTGTCATGTCATGCATCAATAAAAGAAAAGCCAACCAGAGCAGGTTGGCTCTGCCTTACTTTTGACTCTTAATATGCATCGGTCAGAAAATGGAATAGCCTAATTCACTGGGGCTGAAGGAGGGT
This sequence comes from Lemur catta, assembly GCF_020740605.2. Lineage (NCBI taxonomy): Eukaryota > Metazoa > Chordata > Mammalia > Primates > Lemuridae > Lemur > Lemur catta. The sequence goes on along the minus strand of NC_059147.1, from coordinate 19,622,906 downwards.
CACTGTTTGGTCACAAAAGTTAAGGATTTTTGTTGCTTTATTAATTTCTGAAATACCACTTAACGACTGTACCATCAACAGAGGACAGGATATTTTAGCGGCTACGAGGCAGTGGAAACTACTGGATAAGAATGTGGATGCTAGAGTAGGCTGCCTTGGCCGGAGTTTTGACTCTGCATTTTGTAGCTGTGTGACCTTGAGCAAGTTCCTTAACCTTTCTGTGTCTGGGTTTCCTCATTTGCAAAACAGGCTTAACCGCCTCCTGGTGGTGTGAGAGTTAGATGAATTCACGTATGTAAAGTGTTTAGGACTTGCGAAAGTGCCAAGAATAGAGAGGTGCTCAATCCATCTTTGTTGATGAATAAAATTATCATTTTAAAATTTTCAGTTCCTTATTAAAGATGATATTTAAACACCCTTCTTTTTTCTTCTTTCAATTTCCTACTTTTATGTTCTGGTTAGGCTAGGTATTGAAAAGTATCACTTTCTGGGTTATTATTGCCAGTTTATAGTAGATTCTCATTCTGACAAAATATTAAACAAGATTTGAAGAGTTAATACAAGTAAAGAGCTTTGAACAAGTGCTGATAAAAATTTTAGCAAGTATTACATTATTATTCATTTGTTCATTCAGCAAATATTTTCTGAGCATCTTTTATATGCTAGGCACCAAGGATATACCAGGGAACAAAGACAAAAATCCTGTCCTCATGAAATCAACATTCTAATGGGCAAATAGACAATCTATATATTGAGTATGTAAAAGGCACACTGTATTTTACTTATTGTAAGACATGCATTTTCACGTTATTATCTCATAAGTTGGGATGCATCTTATAATTAGTAGCATTTTACAGTTATTATTGTTGGCATTTTTCTTTTGTACAGAAAATGATGTTACATGTGTCAACTGGTGACATCCTAGATTTGATGTACTCTGATAGCCTATTAGACATATTCAGTGATATGGAAAAATAAGGCAGAGAAGAAGATAGGGAACCTGGGGAGGTTTGCAACTTCAATGTGGTACACCCCTGCCTCTTTTTATGTTATGCATTTTAGAAATCAAAGGCCAAAATTATAAAATCATAATTTAAAAACATTATTAGTGGTAAATACAGTGTGGTATCCTGGAACAGGAAAGGACATTAGTGGAAAAACTGGTGAAATCTGAATGGAGTCTGTGGTTTAATTAATAGTGCTGTGCCAATGTTAATTTCTTTTTTTTTTTTTCTGCTCATCCCACCCACAAATTTCCATTAATTTCTAAGGTACACAGTTTGGTTTTACTTTTGCCTTATGCTATAAGCCCTCAGGACCTCATGTTTATCAATTTAAATGGCTTATTCAGTATTTTTCGAAACAATGTTTGTTCCCTCCTTAGGAGAGGCTCTGGAGGCTGCTGTTAAGATAACTTTTTTCGACAACCTGTGTCATTCACTCATGCTTTGAAAACATTTGTTTGTTTAGGCTGGTGAATTTCAGGATTAAAAAGGATGAACTTTCTTTTTTTTTCCCTACTTTTATAGAAGACATTAACATTAGTGGGAGATGGGTGAAGGGTATACAAAACGGTCTGTACTATCTTTACAACTTTTCTATTTATCTAAGGTTCTCCCCAAATAAAAAGTTTAAGAAAAAAATGTTATTAAGATACTTGAATCCACTCTGTTAACCAAGAAATAACTGACTGGTTTGGTTACAGTTTCTTTGTAAGATATTTTACCCAGTAGGTACAGTCATGCATGCAAACAATTCTGGACGTCAGGGCCAGAGAGTAGAGAAAATAAGAGTTTCCTGAATTAGAAATAACATCAGCTGCCATTTATTAAACACTTACAATATGCCCTGCATTGTTTTAAGTGCTTCATGCGTGTTAGCTTACCAAATCTCACAATAACCCTATGAAGTCAATACTATCATTATCCCTATTTTTACCAGCTAGAAAACTGAAGCACAGAGAGATTAAGTAATTTACCCAGTTTACACAGGTAAGAAATGAGAGAACTGTGATCCATATTTAGCTGGAGCAATGGCCTTCAAGGGGAGAAGAACTTGTCTCGTTCAAGGACCCAAAAGACTGGTGTGGCTGAGCTTGGAGAGTTGGGGGAAAACGACAGGATGTGATGTGCAAGCAGTTGTTGGGGGCCAGGTCACGCAGAGTCCTGTGGAAAGCTTGTATTTTATTCCAAGTCCAAGGAGAAGCCTTGTGAAGGTTTGAAGGAGGAGTGTGAAGTTTGAGATCTTTCTTGGTACAAAACACAGAGAACGGGCTCAGGAGCTGGCAACCCAGCTGAGTTACAGTGCAATGGCGATGAGGACAGGGATTTTGTGTCCCCTAACTTGGTTCTGTTCCAAGCTGCTTGCAAACATTCCCCAACCACTAGACTCTTAATGGCAAAACCACGCCAACCTGGTGTCTTCCTGATACTGAACAGGTTTTGTTCACAAAGGATAGTTACCTGAAAGGAGCAACAAGCCACTCTCCAACTGGTGTCATTCCCCCGTTTCTGCAAAATTACTTTGAAGGATCAGATATGGGACTGAGATTCAGGGGCACCTTTCTCAGCACAGGTGTTTTGTTTTGGCTTTCATGTGAGGTGCTGTTTTATTCTTTATTTTTAAAAATTAAGGTATAATTTACAAATCATAAAATTCACTATTTTCATGTACAGTTCTGCAGTTTTTGTCAAGTGTGTATAGTGTATATAGTCATATAACCAGCAACACAATCAAGATACACAACAGTTCCTTCATCCTCCAAAATTGCCCCATGCCTTTTTCGAGCCACACACACCCCAGCCACTGAGAAACCACTGATCTGTTTTGTAGCCCAATAATTTTGTCTTCTCTAGAACATCCTGTAAATGAAATAATATTGTCTGTAACCTTTTGAGCCTGGCTTCTTTTACTTAGCCTAATGCATTTGAGGTTCTCTCATGTTGATGGGGGTATTGGTAGTTCGTTCCTTTTTATTGCTGTGTAATATTCCGTTTTATGGATGTACCAAAATTTGTTTATTCATTCACCAGTTGCAGTACATTTAGGGTCTTTCCAGTTTTTGACAATTATGAATAAAGCCACTATAAACATTCACATACAGGTTTTTGTGTGAATGTAAGTTTTTATCTCTTTTCCTAGGAGTGAAATTCTTTTCTTGGCAGTGGGTTGTACGGTTAGTGTATGGGTAACCTTATAAGAAACTTGCAAATTGTTTTCTAATCCAGAAAACATATCTTAAGGGAGAAAACAGAGAAAGCTGTTATCTTCATGGAACTCTCAAGAAAGCCACCAGCATCACAACGATGAACAAATTTGGTCGTAAAGGATCATCAAATATTGCCTGAAGGGACATTAAAGTGCCTTTCTTTTTCCTTCATCTGTGACCTTGCTTTGCCAGGGGTACCCCAGGGGTGCTCACTTCACAGGGAAGTTGAGGACTGTTACAGCACAGTAGGAATCTATGCTCGGCATTTGCCTTCTAAAGAGGATTCTCAAAGTCCGTTTTACAGATAATAGTCGTGAAAGTCAGAGCTTTTGATTTTCTTTGCTTTAGGAAAGGAAGGAAAAAGGCTTTTGGCAAATCAATGCACCGACAGGGCACAGTGTATATGCAATGGATTGAAAAGACAGACAAGAGGAAAAACTGGAACCACCCTGGCTAAGGAGGGGGCTGAGGCTGGGAGGCCGGGAGGGGACGGAGGAGCCGGGAGCCTGTTGCTCTCCCATCCTTCCCGAACCCGAGCATGACTTCCCACCTTAGAGACCGGACTTGGAGAGTCATTAAACTGCCCAGTGTGGACAGCCAGCTGTTCAACAGTCAGTGACACTCACTAAGCCCAGGATACAGAAGTGGACCCAGAACACGGGGTGGAGACGGAGGAGGAGAAAGGAGGCCGCCTCCGCTTGGATGGGAGAAGCCCAGACCCAGCAGCACGCCCAAGATGACTTCCTCCCGCGCTGCGACACGCTGTGGCGGCCCGGTGCACTCTTGTTGCACTTGCTTAGGAGGGAAGTCCTATGATCCCCAGCCAGCTAGGCTAGAAATAACTTCTAGAAAAAGAGTGGGATGGTAAAAAAATTAATGGATAAATTAATAGCTTTCTGTTTGTGCATTGCTTCTCTCCCCTGCAGGAACGTCAGCTCCATGAAAGCAGGGCTTCATTTACTTCCTTCTCTGCTGTGTCCCCAGCACTTACAACAGAGCCTGGCTCATGAATGCTTATTGCACTGAGTATATTAATGAAATGTGGACGCAGAACTCTTGCTGTGGAAGAGCTTTCAGTGACAAGTAGACATACTGTTCCACCCCTCCAGGCTTGGCTTGGTTCACACCTGAATCCTCATACCCTACCTTACTCTTTCTCATGCTCTCCCCACCACTTCTCCCACTGACAGGGATCTATACTCCATGGGCTTCTTCTCAAGCCTGGAGACCCCGCTGCATCTCTTCTCTGTTTTGCCTGTGGTCCTGAGGGAACTCGATGTTCCCAGACTTGGGTAATTTCGCTGTGATTTGGCCCCCAGCGACGGTCCTCTCCCCTCCGCAGATCCCAGCAGTGCATCTGGGAAAAGTTTGCTCAGTTGCATCATCTCTGGTGCTTGTTTCCAGGCAGAGTAGGGAAGGGTTGACCTTGAGGCCTCTCTGGGGGATGGCGGGTGGCAAGACCTTTTAACCTTTGGAGCACTCTGTGCTTCTTGGCTGAGAGAATTCTTCAGAACTAGAGACCATGGAGATCTGCTCAGAACTTCCTGCAGCAGAGAAGCTGGGTTCAGCCCCTGCCCTGTGTGGAAGGCAGACCCTGTATTATCCACTGAGGCACAGGGCAGGGGAGGTTTAACTGTGCTGTGCTACCCCAGCTACTCTTCCTCAGGGAAAGTCCTGTCTTGTAGCTCACAACTCTCACTGCAGGGGGAAATGTAGGCCCGGAGTAAAAAGCTAAAGGACAAGACTCCTGAGCCCAGGGATCCCAGAAAGGTCAGTAAGAGAGAGAAATGTTAGATCTTTATAAAAGGAGCTGGACTCTGTTTTGGGTACCACCATGCATGAAATCTTTCCAGGGACAAGGAATAAAACACAAGGGTTGACCAATTACAGGGCCTTTGAGGAAGCTACAAAAAACTGATTTGTTTAGCCTGAAAAAGAAAAAAATGATGCTTTTTTGAGCGTATGAGTAGTTTAATGTGCAGCAGAATGGCCTGTCCTACTACATCTGCTCTTGAAAGTGACTCGTAAAAAGAAGTCCTGAAATAGGTGACTGAGGTCTTGTGTTTAAAATAGGATGGGTGGAGACCCATGTATACAGGGTAACTTCAAGCTGATGGCTTTCTGGGGTTATTCTAACCTTTATGGGATTCTGTAATCCACGGTAGAAGTTAGGGGTGAGATTTTGGTTGTCAGACACTTTTGCTTGTGGTCTATGCAGTCCCAGAAGGAAACAGATGGTGCACAAACACTAGGCAATTCGAAGAGTTTAATAAAGGGACCATATGCAAACGTATTTTGGCATAAAATAATTTACTTGTGGTTGCGAGTGTTGACTGGGAATAGCTGAGTGGATCTTGCTTGGGATACTTCTCATGCAGTGACAGTCATCTCGGTCTGGTGTCATCTGAAGGTTCAGATGGGCTGGACATTCAAGGTAGCTCCCTCTCTTACCTGTCTGGCACCTTAGTGCTTCTCTCTGTGTCCTCTCTCTCCAGCAGAGTAAACTGGGTTTCTTACATGGTGGTTCAGGGTCACAAAAGCAAGAAGCCAACCTATGTCCAGAACTGTCACAGCAACACTTACCCCAACTTCCATTGGCCAAAGCAGTCACAGGGCACAGCCAGATTCAAGAGAGTAGAGAAACAGACCCTACCTCTCAGTGGAGTCCTGGCAAGTTTGCACTGCTGAAGAACACGTGGGATGGACGTATTGTTGCAACTATATTTGGAGACTAAAGTCTGCCAGAAAAGGTGTGAGCAGGGGTTAGAGCAACCAACAGGGGAGTTGGCCCCAGTGAGGCCTCATGGAATAAGGGGAGGAACTGATTCCAAGAACCCAGAGAGGGAGGCTATATGGAGACAGTCTCTCCACAAGAAGGGAGCTGGAGGTAAAGCATTAATCACTCAATTGAAAGGAAAGAGAGAAGGGAGCAAGAGGATTAATCGCACATCTTTGCACACATCTCCTTCGAATCTCCGGATGGGAGTTCAGGCAGGTCAGTCCCCAGGAGCAAGGAGGAGGGTGGGGAAGGGCAAAGAATGAGCTTAAAGAGGCAAACACGAGACATCCAGCATCACAGCAGATAACGACATGTCTAGGCTATGTCACAAGTGGGCAAGAAAAAGGTTCAGGACCTAAATTGCTCGTTATTGGACTGGAAGACAAATTGCCTAATTTTGAGCAGCTTGAAGGATTTCTAAATGCCCCAGTGTGCTGAAAAACAGTTCAAGCCTTGTCCTTTGGCAAGAAGATGCTGCTATAGCTACTGATCACTTTATCCATAAGCACAATCCAGCCAGTGCCCCACTTCCCTGCCACGTCTCTAGCTTCAATGTCCACTACTCCCCTCTTACACGTAGTGCACCCCCACTTTCTGCAAGCCCCTAGCCCATCACTATTTTCACAGCTTGCAATCTCTCTCCCTCCTCTCTTCTGGCCAAATCCTCATCTTTCCAACTCAAATAATGCTACTTCCTCAGTGATGATCTCCTTAACTCCTACCCTCACCCAGGCTCTTCTCTCCCATGGCACTTGTTCTAATGGCAATTTATATTTATTTGCATAGTGATTTGCTTCATGTCTATCTCTGTCACTGGACTCTAAGTTCCATGGCAGCAGAGTCTGTATCTGTCCCCTTGACCCCTGTGTCTGTAGGACACACAGCAATGCTAAACACACATGTGAGTCAATTACTGCCTGCTTGTGGTGGAAAACTCAGCAACGGTTTCTATAAAGTGGTCTCTTGGTGTTTTCGTGTGTCTGTTTTTAGCTATAGCCACTGTCCGGTTATAAACAAAGTGTGGTATATCCAGTGTGAATAATGGAAACTATTCAGGCATAAAAAAGAATGAAGTACTGATGCATGCCACAACATGGGTGAACCTTGAGGACATCGTGCTAAGTGAAAGAAGTCAGACCCAAAAGACCACATATTGTATGATTCCATCTTTTATGAAGTGTCCACAATAGACAAATCCATAGAGATGAAAAGTAGATTAGTGGTTGCCAGGGGCTAGGGGGAGGGAGGAATGGGAGTAACTCCTAATGGGTGCAGGGTACAGGGTTTCCTTTTGGGGTGATAATAATGTTCTGAAATTAGATAGTGGTGATAGTTGTACCACTTTGTGAATATACTAAAATTCAGAGGATTGTACTCTTGAAAAGGATGAATTTTATGGCATGTGAATTATATCTCGATTTTAAAAACCACCATCAACTAATTTATTACTACAAAATGATGGGGTATTGTGGTCAAGAGGTAGGATGATGGGTTGCAGCATGGTTTGGACTCTAGATTATTCTGATTGTCAGAATGGCAAGAACTGCAGAACCATTTCCCAAGTATCTAGGTGTATTTGCTTAGCGGTGCCTTCTGTGAGTACAAATGATACTCTTTCTTGATGAATGATAAGAACTGAAGGAACACAAATGAAGGAACATCAAGTTCCATCTACATAAAAATGACTGAGTTAATGAGCATGGTTTAACTGGTTGTGCAAAGCACAAAACAAACAGGATGGTGCTGTTTGCTAAGCTCCCTGAGAGAGGTAGCCAGCAAGTACCTCAATCAGCAAACAGATGGAGATTCTATTTCTTTTTTAACCTTTAGAACTCTGATGTGCAGTGAATGACCATAACCTTAAAAGCTCAACTGGTATTTCTAAAATCCATGGCCCCTTCTGACGATGAGAAAAATCTAAATTGAGGAACATTCTCCATCAAAACCGCCAAGGTCATGACAAACAAGGGAAGTCTGAGAAACTGTAACAGACTAGAGGAGACTAAGGAGACAGGACCCCTGAATATAATGTGGTATCGTGGATGTGATCCTGGAACAGAAAAAGGATGTTACTGGAAAAACTCATGAAATATGAATAAAGTGTGGAGTTTAGTTAATATTCACAGGCAAGTGTTTGTTTCCTAGTTGTGACTAAGAATGTACCATGGTAATATAATATGTTAAAAAAGGGAGAAACTGGGTGAGGGGTATGTGGGAGCTCTGTGCTATCTTTGCAACTTTTCTGTAAATCTAAAACTCTTTTAAATAAAAAGTTTAATTAAAAAAATGAAAGCTCAACCAGGCTTACTTCTCTGTTCTGACAGCCCTCTAGCTCATAGGGTTTGTGTGTGCGAGAGAGAGAGAGAGAGAGAGAGAGAGAGAGAGAGAGAGAGAGAGAGAGAGAGAAAGACAGACAATTATCATGAGATAATTGAGATAATGAATGTGGGATCAAACCCCAAACTCTCTATAAATGTAAGGCATTATAACTTATCAAAGTCCAACCTAGCTTCCTAATCCCTCCTAAATTTCTCACCCCACCATCTATAAATACTATAAATACGTAAGGACTTTGGTTTCCCTTTAATTGCCACTTCTTCTACCATACTTTTCCCCCTGGTTTCTGTGCTATTCATTGCCAAGTGGCCAACAAGTTTGGAACATGGCTTGTATAAAGTGCCGTGCCATCCATAAAGGGGGACATTGAGAACATACAGAATGTTTCCTATTGTGTACTTTTGAGGGAGTTTACAGTCCACTCAGGAAGTTAGAACATATCCATTCCAATAGATGAATAATGACTGATGATGATTCAGGATGGAAAGATACAAAATAACTAGTAAGAAAATGAGCAACGGAAGGCGAGTGAATGGTCCATGCTTAATCCACGTAGTTAATTCATTATTTTCTTATGGTTTCCCTAGCTGGTTCTCTCTTCATGTTTTCTATTTTTTATATTCCTTAGGGAGGAAAGGACTGTGCTTCCCAACTCACTTTGTCCTCTAAAGAGAGGTAGCCTTGTGTAGTGAGATCTAGAGCCAGATTGAGATGCTTGAACGCCAACTCTCCACTGATTACCTGTGTGACTTAGCGTTCACCTGTGAAGTGGGGATGAAACAGGCTCTGCTTTTAGGATCAATGTGAAGATTATATGACTCGATGCAGGCACAGGGTGTCCAATCATGCTATGGTCATGCCACTGCACTCTAGCTGGCCAATAGTGAGACTCTGTCTCAAAGTAAATAAATAAATGAATAAATGAAATGGTTAAGATGATAAATTTAATGTTAATGCATTTTTTACAATTCTAAAAATTTTAAAAATACTTTTTAAAATGGCAAAGAATAGTTCAATACTTAAGAAAAAAGTTAATGAAAGTTGTTGTTTGGTTTCTGAATGAAAAATCTTAACTGTGGCTGGTTGGTGTAGCCTTTTGTGCATGTTTCTACAGTTTATTGGGCTCTGTCTGCCCGGTGAAATTCACCTGGTGTCAGGAAAGATTCCCAAGTAGAGTTGGGTCCTGTCGTTTGTCCTCTGTCCAGTTTCTCTTGAGGGAAAACATTAGCTACAGAAGAGGGGTGTTATCAAAACTTGTTTGCTTTGTCTGTTTTTCCTGCTGATTTAGGTTCAGTTGTCACCTGCTGAAGCAGCGATGAGGGTGTGTCCTTGCAGACGACCTTCTGACACAGCAGCCCTTTCACCGTGCACACATGCCCTCGGCCCCACAGATTCTGCGTCAGTGGTACTATTTGCAGGACTCCCGGCCAAAATCCTGGGCTGCTTGCTGTTCTTTGACCTGTAAACCTGCGTCTGAGCCAGGCGGGATGAGTCAGAGGAGACTGCGCCAGTGATCTCAGAGCAGCTGTTTTGTTGCCTTGCAGTTGCTTCCTAGGCTGAAGTCTCAGCTAAGAAAAAGATGAATCCCCCCGTAGAGAGAGACAGGTGAGGGACACGAATAGACAATTCACAAATGCAAAGAGCTAATGAACACGAAAGATGACCACCCTCCCTAATATGGACTGGACAGAAATAACACTACCACTTTAATACAGTTTCCCCCCATCAATCAATTTGGCAAAGATTTTTTTTAGAAAATAATTCCCAGGGTTTGCAAACAATTACTGACAGAAGGTAATTGGCCTTCCTTAAAGCAGCCTGGCAGTGTGTATGAAGAACTGCAAAAATGTTCATTCTGGAATAGAATACTCGAGAATATTCTAGAATAAAGTATGCCATAAACAAATTCAGGGAGATACAGGAATTTAGTGCAAAATAAAAGTAACATTTCAAATTAGTGTGAAGGGAGACTTCCATTTCTGACAATGTAAAGGACAGGATAACCTGGAAAATCTTCAGTTACAAAAATATCTAGAAATATTGGATAAAATACAACAAAATGCCTACACCCCAAAGATAAAAAGGGAACACCCCAGGGACCAAACAATGAGGAAGAACTGAAAATAGAGACATAGATGGGCTGATGCTGCTCTGGTTTAGGAGGGATTAACAATTGAATAATCTAAGGGTCTTGTTTTAATGCCCAGGTAGAGACAGGACACCACTGTTACAGGCTGTAGGTGTGAGTTACAGGCTGAGTGTCATGGATAGCTGGAACCCTTGACAATCTAGACCTTGAGTGATAACAATCAGTCACAACAGCCTTCTGACTTTGAGACAATCCCATCTTTGCTTGATCTAGCTCATTTGAAGGTCAATATCAAGAACTGTCTTAACCTCTGACAGAGATTCTCTGATTGGCCAAACTTTAGTCAGGTTCCTAGACCCTCCTTTAAGCCCATATGTGTACTTCCTTAAAAAAATCCAGTTTTTAAACAAAATTTTAAAATTTGTTTTTTATTTTTTTATTGATTAAATAAAATCCAGTTTTAGCAAAGAACCCTGCTAAGTCATTTTAGCAAGAAACTTCCACTCTTGACATCTGATTGGGTTTCTCATCCTCTACCATCCCCTAAATGATGTCTGATCATTCTGACCTTCTTCAGCAAGGTCTTCAGGTTAGGCCAGGTCAGCAGAGTTCCCCTGACTCTGGATGTTTCTTCTCAGTCATTTTCCATACACTGTTCCATGGCTATAAATCCCCACTTGCCCACACTGGAATCAGATTTGAGCCCAATCTCTCTCCCTCACTGCGAAATCCCATTGTAGTGGTCCCTCTACCTAGTGCAGTGGTCCTGAATAAAGTCTGCCTCACTATGATTTAACACGTTTCATTGAATAATCTTTGTTTAACACCTCTCAGTCCCTGTCCACCTGGAGAACCCTTATAGGAACACTTAGTTGGTTCCCTGTGTCATCACTCAGGCAGGATATCTTGTCCTGACAGGTAGTCTGAACTCCAACAGGTTATCAAGATAAGATGTATTTGTATTGTCTCTTCTTTCTATAGTCTATCAATGATCAATTTGGTAGATCTATCAGTATTTGGAATGTTATTCCACTTCTGGGAAACTGTCCCTCAAATAACAGGGTACCTATGAAACTTCCCAATCAATCATAAATGTACAAGGACATTCAATTCAATATGCTTTATTTGTAATAGAAAAACAACTGGAGGCTGCCCCATGTCTTATGAGAGTATAATAGTTAAACATTATGTAACCATTAAAAAGAATGAAGTTTATCTGTATGTATGAAAATAGAAAAACTGTCCACACAATATTATGATTTTTTAAACAACAAGCTATAGGACAGCCCTGTTCAATAGAAATAGAATGTAAACCACATCGTAATTTCAAATCTCCTAGTAGAAATATTTTAAGATATAAAAAGAAATAGATGAAGTTACTTTTATAATGTATTAATATTTTAACTTGATACATCTAAAATACTCTTTAAACATGCAATCATATAAAGTTATTATGAGATATTTTACATTCTTTTTTTATATACTAAGTCTTTGAAACCTGATGTATGTAAGGCTGGTGGCGGGCACCTCTCCCCTCCCTAATGGAAAAAGAAGAAGCCCATGAGACCTGCCAAGGACAATGGCTGCAAGGCCCAGCTAAGTTAAAGGACGACCACACCTGGATGGTTACCCTGAGAAGAGTCACACACATACCACTAGCCCTTCCTATTTCTCAGTACCTGCCCTAAAACTGCAAGGGAAAATTCCTTGCTCTCCCCCACCATAAATCTTCCTGACAAAAAAACCCTTACCCCCTGCCCTAAAAACATATATAAACTCACTCAGACTTCTGGGCGATGTGACTTTTTGGGTCTCTCTCTCTCTCCCGAGACCTGAAAATCTCGCCCGGGTCCCTCTCTTGGGACTCGTTACCCTCACCCAAGAACACCCCAATAAAGCCTCTTTACTTATCCCTTTCAACTCTGCTCGTCTTTCTTTCTCTGGCACCGGCCAGTCCAAAAAACCTTACATTTGGTGCCAAAACCCAGGAGGTACTTTAACTTTCAGCTACGCCGCCCCCCTCCTGTGGACTCCGGTCTTAAAACCTTATAATGTGTATTTTACAACACATTTCCATTCAGACAAGCCACATTTCAAGTACTCAAAAGCCATTTGTGTCTAGTAGCTACAATATTAGGTAGTGCAACTACAGAACAAATGTATAGAATTTATTTTTTATGCAACCCCCAGACCAGCTATATAAGTATTGTATAAACATAGAAAACATTTGGAAGGGTACACGAGAAATGACTAAAGGTAGTCATTTCCATGGAATGGTGATTGTGGGGAGGGAAGGTGATCAGGATTTAGTTTATGAACATCCCTATTTGAATTTATTATATAAGGATATATCATACTTTACCAAAAAAATAAAAGAAGGCTTATTTTTTTCAATACAGTCAGTCAATGTATAGTAATTTATTTTAAGGAAATAATAAAATATGTGAACCAACATTTATGACAAGGATGTCCTTGGCAGCATATGGTAGTTCCCCCTTAGTCACAGTTTCATTTTCTGAGGTTTTAGTCCCATGTGGTCAACCATGGTCTGACAATATTAAATGGAAAATTCCAGAAGGAAATAATTGATAAGTTTTGAATTGTGTGCCATTCTGAGCAGCTTGAGAAAATCTTGCGTCATCCTGCTCCATGCCACCTAGGACATGAGTCATCCTTTGTTTAGCATATCCTGTTGTAGACACTACCTGCCATTACTGTACAGGAATAAACGTAGTTATAGAGTTCAGTACTGTCCACAGTTTCAGGCAGCCACTGGGGGTCTTGGACGTATCCCTCCAGGATAAGCAGGGGAAACTGTGTTCAACCCTACTGGAGACTTAAATCACTGAAACGTAGATGGAGAAGAAAGAACTTATGTAATAACTCTTTGTCTTCCAATAAATAAACATAGTATCTGAAGGCTGAGGGTCACTGAGGCTTCTCTTAACCCTTGAATAGGTGGTTTTTTCCATAGGCGCACAGGAATGTTGGGATTTCTGCTGTGGACTTTGTGCTTTGCTTAGCAAAGTTGTTTTGTGTGGATCCTGTCTGACATTTTACTCTTCCAATAGTTCCACAGCAGGTAAATGAAGAATTCACACACAGTAGAAAGATAAAACTGCACAGGTGTCGGCTGTCTTGGAGACCCTGTACTTTTTAAGATATTTGTTGAATAGAACTTAATTTATTTTAACTGCCCAATTTGTTCTGGGTGGAGTAAAACTTTGTGGACTAACAACAACAACAAAAAAGGGGTGCAAGATGTAGGCAGTGAAAAAAAAATGTTGCCAAATAAGAGGTAAAAAAAAATGTTGCCAAATAAAGGGTAAAAAAAAAAAAAGTTGCCAAATAAGGGGTAGAGCACGATCCCATCTGTGTTTTGAAAATCTGTAAAATTATGTATGTATGTCTTATCTATTACCTATTTACCTCCATCTATCCATGTGAATGGATAAAAGAGCCGAGTCATCACTGCCTGCCCCTGGGAGTGAGAATGGGGTGTGCGGGCAGTAGGATGCAAGGAAGGACCCTCACTTTTTACTTTATATATCTCTGTACTGTTAAAATTTTAATAGATTGTGTTGTAACAAAAAAAGATTTAATACAAATGACCAACTGTCGTCAAAACTACCCCCTGGCAGTCCTCACAATATCGCACAAAGTGCCCAGAGAGAGTTAACACAGAGACTCCCAGGTGTTTGAAGTGAGGACAAATTCCTGATTTGAGGGTGGTGGGCGGGGTTTGGGGCTAAGAAGCAGCAACGAGCTCGGAGGGGAGGGGAGGGGCCACGGAAGGGCTGGGTGCTGCTCAGCTCTCACACCCAGCCAATAGCATGAAAGCCTCAGGCCCCACGCCCAGTCGTGGAGACTATTTCTGGAGTCAGCCTTTGCATCTGGGTTCCTCGTCACTGCACCTTGTCAAAGAAGGACGAAGTGAGCTTCTAGGTTTGGCTGCTTGAAGGCTGCTTCTTCTTCACTCGGAAGGTAAAGACCTCAAGCCTCAGCTGATCTAGGGGTTGTGATTGGGTGGGATGTTTGCTTTTTTCATTTTGGTCTGTTGACTTCATTTCAGTCCAGGGCTGTAAGATGCATGTGGGAAGGGGCTTTACTTTTATTAACGATAATTTTTTTTTTTTTTTTTTGACAGAGTCTCGCTCTGTTGCCTGGGCTAGAGTGCCATGGTGTCAGCCTAGCTCACAGCAACCTCAAACTCCTGGGCTTAAGCAATCCTCCTGCCTCAGCCTCCCAAGTAGCTGGGACTACAGGCATGCGCCACCATGCCCAGCTAATTTTTTCTATCTATATATTTAGTTGGCCAGATAATTTCTTTCTATTTTTAGTAGAGACGGGGTCTCGCTCTTGCTCAGGCTGGTCTTGAACTCCTGACCTCGAGCGATTTACCTGCCTCGGCCTCCCAGAGTGCTAGGATTACAGGCGTGAGCCACCGCACCTGGCCTTGTTAACAATAATATTAACACTAAATTTCTAACAAGGTGGAGTGGTTCTTCTCAGTTCTCTGCAGAGAGCAAGACGCAGAATGTTGAAGCATTAGGGAGACTCTTTTTTGGAGAGGGTCTGCATGGAAAGAGGGAGCAGCTATGTTTTAATTGTTTTAACGATTTTCATGTTATTTCTCCTTGGTTTCACTTAGAGCATAGTTAAGCTTTAACAGGGATCACAGTTGCTCATAGCCAATCCTACTTACCATACATAAGGACTCAACTGAATGCGCTCTGCTAACATTGTAGAGTGGGTTTGGTTCTTGCTTTACTTTTCATCTCAGCAAAAAGTCTTAAAATTCCCCTCATTCATAGTAAAGCTACTTTACAAGAAAAAGTAGGGGGCGGGGAAGAAAGGAAGAGTGTGGAAAGAGACACCTACTGAAGTCACCTTGATGTTTAGGTCCAAATGTAGCATAGCGCCCTGTTCCCAACATCATGGAGACTTCCTTCTTTGCCCTGTAGGCTTTGCTAGTGATGGACCCATACGTGATTCAGATGAACGGCAACGGCAACGGCAACCTCCCCTCAGTTCGGGATGTGCATGTCAACTTCAGCGGGAGAAGCTCCGTGCCAGGAAAAATGAAAAGCAGGAAGGCCAGATGGTGCGTGAGGCCATCAGATATGTCCAACAAAACTTTTAATCCCATCCGGGCCATCGTAGACAGCATGAAGGTGAAGCCAAATCCAAACAAAACCATGATTTCTCTGTCAATTGGTGAGTTGGGGACACAAGACTGAAGGGCTGTCATTGTCCCCATGCCACTCCCATCCTCCTGGGCTGGTTGGAGAAGATGGGAGTGGAGGGTGAGTCTAGTGCTGGATATGGGAGGGTAACCTCTTGGTGGTTCTTTTTGTTTTTTTCCTCCCATGACAAGGGGATCCAACTGTGTTTGGAAACCTGCCTACAGACCCTGAAGTTACTCAAGCAATAAAAGATGCCCTGGACTCAGGGAAATATAATGGTTATGCCCCAGCCATTGGTAAGTTCCTCCATTGGTAAGACTCTATACCTGGTGGCTTCCAAATCTTTAGTGCTCTTATAATAGGACTAAACTTCTACCAATTCTCTTCACTTTCCTGATGCATAATTCCTAAGGAGAGGCTAAGATTAAATGGCCCTTTGGGTTTTGGGAAAGGAGTCTCAGGAGGCTTAATCATAAGGCATCAAAGTCCAACGTCTTTCCTGGCTTCCTTTGGCATACTGGCACTTCCCCTTAAGGCTCCCAAATATACCTATTTCTTAAACAATGCTTCTATCCTACCCTTACAAATTCTAGTATGAAGGACTTGAGTCTGGCTGGAGCTGCTTGCTTACTGGGTCCTCTAAGTCCTAAATTAATTTACTTATTGCTCTTTGTAAATAGCTTCTTTGCTTTATTTCTTCTCTATTTATTTAAGGCTTATCTTCATTACATCCTGATCATTTTGAAATGTAATTGTAGCTGTTTAAGATGAAAGAGGTGAAAAGCCTGTAGTCCCAGCTACTTGGGAAGCTGAGCCAGGAGGCTCGCTAATGGGCTATCATATTGAAGGATAAAAGGTTGTTTCTGATAGAAATTACTCCTGTTTAGCTTTAATTATTTTCTTCTATTAAAAATTTCCACCCTAAAGATCCTGGCAAAATAAGTGATTCTTTGAACTTTGTTTCAGTGTTGCACATTTTTCCCCCTTGTGTATATGTGTACATAGAAACATATTCTTAGTGCAGAATAAAAACTCAGTTTCATGCTAAAATCGTATTTTAAAAACACTTCAAAGAGATATCAGGGACACGGTTTTTAGGGTGATTGCTTACATTTTATAAAGTTTCATACAATTAAAACCAAAATCATGACCAAAAATTAGATTATAAAAAATGTTTGTAATGATTTTAATATCCAAAATATTAGGGAACTAATTCAACCTGAGAAAGCAAAACCAAGTCTCCATTTCACAAATGTTCAAAGGATCTAAACATTTTTATGCCAAAGGAAATATGTCTAGAAAAGTGTTCTTTCTCATTAACAATTAAGGAAGTGCTGATTTACATAATCTCAAGAGATCCATTCATATCTATTAACAAACATTATGAAGTAGTGCCTCTAGCTTTGCTAACTTGTTTTTTTGGACAAAAGTTTTTAAAAATATTATAACGGGCATGAAACTGCCAATACTTCAAGCTTGTAAACCAACATTTGGAAATACTGCACAGGAAAATAATTCAAAAGAAAAAATTTTTACAAAAATACTTATAGGAATGTTATATAATGTAAAAAACTTAGACCACATGTATCAAATGCATTGATTATAACTTTTCAAAAAATACAGTCCTTAAAAGAGATTTAGAAATAATCTAAATCCTTTATTTTACATAGAATAAAACATAATCACAGTAGTCAAGACAGTGCAGAGTATTTTATAGCTTGGGGAGGTCTTCTTACTGTTTATACATTTGAGTTTATACTAAAATTGTAAAATAAAAAGTGAATCTCCTTTATCTACAGTGGCTGAGAGCTAAACTAAATAGAATGTCCTCTGAGCAGGGGCAGAAGGCAGACTGAAGCCCATGTTGACCCTCTGGGGCACAGCTGTCAGCTGAGGAATGAAAACTCCACCTTCCACTTTCTACTCTTCTTTCAGGCTACCTCGCCAGTCGAGAGGAGATAGCTTCTTATTACCACTGCCCTGAGGCACCCCTGGAAGCTAAGGTGAGCCTTATACAAGGTACCAGCTCTGAAGCAATTTAGGGTAAACTATATCCCTTTTCCTTGTTTCTGTCCCACAAGGAGTAAGAGTTTCAAGGGAGAAAAAGTGGAGGATAATTCCCCTTTAGCAATTTGAAGACTTCTAATACCGTTGGGGGTCACTGATTAGTGATTATATTTAATGTCATTATGGTATGATAATGACATCACCTACAACTTATGTGGTGTCTGTCTGAAGGAGGCTCAGAGAACCCAGAAATTGCCTATATTTGATTGTCTGCAAAGGATCATTTGAGAATAATTCATAAACACCAAACCATTAAATTGTTAAATTTTACCAACAGGTTCTTTTCTTATTTGTAGCTTTTCTCATTCACCTTAAGGTCATTCAGACAGAAAGACAGAGGTAGCATGGCATATTGGGTTGATAGCAGTTCCAAGTTTAAATGATGCCCTTTCCTCTATAGTCTACTGTGTGGGGTCAACATTTTCTAGCATAAGAGGTGTTATTTATTTTCTAACGTAAGAGGTGTCTTTTATTTTCTAACATAAGAGATGTATTTCAGAGAAGAGACAGGCTTCAAATCTCTGGCCAAAAGTAAATAAATAACCAAGTGAAAAAAGTCTAAGGTCAGTAGGGTCTCTCATGGAAGTTTGCTGAATCATGGCCAATCTGTCCTTTTAAAAGTGATTTGTATATTAAGAGGCCAGCAGTTTTTAACAGGTTAGATATGAACATACATGCATGTATTAATTTTCTTTGGATTTGGCTTAGTACAGTCCCTATTACTTTACTTAGAACTTGTTAAAGTAAGTTCATTATTGTTCCCAACTCATCCATCCAACAAGTTCTTTTCTTCTGTTGCTGTTGGAACCCCTAATGAAATTAACCTTTTATTTTCTTCACAGGATGTCATTCTGACAAGTGGCTGCAGTCAGGCTGTTGAACTTTGTTTAGCTGTGTTGGCCAACCCAGGGCAAAACATCCTGGCTCCGAGACCGGGTTTCTCTCTCTACAGGACTTTGGCTGAATCTATGGGAATTGAGGTCAAACTCTACAACTTGTTGGTAAATAACTTTTTAATTTTAGACTCAAGTGCTCAATTACTACCCTGTAAAAATGTATGACCACTACCTCTGGAGAGGAAGGTCTGAAAGTGGGTGGCTGAGGCCAAAGACACATTTTATTATTTACATTGCATTCTTGGGTTAAGTGAGTATTTCCCCTAAATTTTTCAGAATCATCTTAGCCTCACTCTTTCTTCTTCCTTAGCCAGAGAAGTCTTGGGAGATTGACCTGAAACAACTGGAATCTCTGATTGATGAAAAGACAGCTTGTCTCATTATCAATAATCCATCAAACCCCTGTGGGTCAGTGTTCAGTAAAAGTCATCTTCAGAAGATTCTAGCAGGTAAGTCTGGCAGACTTCAGAGGAGGAGATGGGGACAGAATCCTTTAGCTCTTTCGTGGAATGACAACAACAAGAAAAAAAGCCCTTCCCTAAGTTTCAAGCATGTGATGGAGGTAGAGGGATTCCGCTGGCATCTCCAGTCAATAGTGTGCCACAGGAGTGGTAGGACTTGCCTAAAAGAAGGAGAAAAAGAAAAAATACTTGCCTTTTCACCACTCCCATCATGTAGAAGGAGAAGGTTGAATTATCTAGTTAATTAAATGGCAAATTTAGGCTCTGTGTCCTGGAAGATTATTGGAAGAATTTTTTTTTTTAATTTTTGGTGCATTTTTTTTGTTGTTTTTTTTCTTTTTGAGGCAGAGTCTCACTCTGTTGCCCGGGCTAGAGTGCTGTGGCGTCAGCCTAGCTCATAGCAACCTCAAACTACTGGGTTTAAGCAATCCTATTGCCTCAGCCTCCCGAGTAGATGAGATTACAGGCATGTGTCACCATGCCTGGCTAATTTTTTTTTCTACATATTTTTAGTTGTCCAGCTAATTTCTTTCTATTTTTAGTAGAGACGGAGTCTCGCTCTTGCTCAGGCTGGTCTCGAACTCCTGAGCTCAAACAATCCTCCTGCCTTGGCCTCCCAGAGTGCTGGGATTATAGGCGTGAGCCACCGTGCCCGGCCAGATTATCAGAAGAATTTATAGTTCTTAAAGAGGAAGACAAAACACACAAACAGGAAATACAAAGCACAAGAAGATCAGGTGAATATTAGGTGATAAGGCAATTCACATCGAAAATAGTTTCAGCATGTTTCTCTCATTTTCAGTGGCTGCAAGGCAGTGTGTCCCCATCTTAGCTGATGAGATCTACAGAGACATGGTGAGTCTTGCTCTGGATGTATCACTATGATATTCTCAATCCCATAAATTATTTTATGGGATATTTAGAGGTAGAAACCAGAATAATCAGAAGCAACTCCTTTCAGTACAGAAAATCAGCATCACTCCAATTTTAGCAAATACAAACTGCTTAGCCAGTTTTCCAAAACACTTTCCAAAGCACTCTGGAAGTCCAAAGATTCTTGGAATTCATTTGGTTGCAAAACCTGATTTGACGTGACATAAAGGTATCTGTAGATTTTATATATCCCACTTATAGATCTATATATTTGTTAAGACTATAGGGGAAGTCGCAGAAATGTTAATATTCTTGATTATGGGTACCACCCTAGAGTGCTCTGGAAGTGTTACATAAAGTATGGTAAATGTCCTACATGGCCTTTCTAAAGTCCAAACCATTCTGCATTCTGCAACATATCTGGGGCCAGGAATTTTGGATAAGGGATTGGGGGCCCATATTTTATTTTTAAATCTGTAACTTTAATAGTCACTGATTTCACAGAGCCAGCTTCTTGGAGTTATACATATTACTGTGCAAGGGTCAGTTTCCTCACTGTAGGTTTCCTTTAATCTAGACCAGACACCAAATTAAATGTCTTTGGATAATGCCCCCTGAAGCCTCTTAGAATCCCAATCATGCTTCAGGGTAGGAATCAGCCATTAACCCGGGCCCCCTGTCCCTAGTGATATAAGGAAAAGGAGGTGTGGGAGGTGTGGGATCTGGAATTCCAGAGGGAAGTAAACAAGAAGGCAACCAGCACCTCTTCTCCTCAGGTGTTTGCGGATTGCAAATACGAACCACTGGCCAACCTCAGCAACAATGTCCCCATCCTGTCCTGTGGAGGGCTGGCCAAGCGCTGGCTGGTTCCAGGCTGGAGGTTGGGCTGGATTCTCATCCATGACCGAAGAGACATTTTTGGCAGTGAGGTGAGAATAACGTGGCAAAATAGTTGGTGTAATTTAGGGTATGCATTTACTTTGTGAGTGACAAGGTAGGCTTTTCCCCCAACTTTTTTCTTCTTGGCAGTCACACAGCAGATGTGTGGCAGAGCTGGGCTATAAACCCAGGTGGTCGAAGAAGGCCACTAGGCACCATTACTTCCCAAGATTAAAAATCTGATAGAAAGAAAGGTCAGAGCAAGAATCCCCCAAATAGGGACGCTTAAGAAAAACTAAATATTTCTTGGGCGAATTTTAGATCCGAGCTGGGCTGGTGAAGCTGAGTCAGCGGATACTGGGACCCTGTACCATTGTCCAGGGAGCTCTGAAAAGCATCCTGCGTCGCACCCCCCCAGAGTTCTACCACAACACTCTAAGCTTCCTCAAGGTAAGGGCAGCCCATGTGCGGCCTTCCACTTGGGGAGTCTGGGAGTTCGAGAATGCCACCAGTGGAATTAGGAATAATTGGTTCTAATTTCTGGAGCACTGTCCCAACATAGGGCTTCCGTATCAGGAGGTATCATCAGTGTAACTATCCACCCATACATTTCTCTCACTTGTGGCAATTCACTCTGCTCCTGGCCAAAAACTTCAAGTGATGGAGCTTTTTCTGGCTGACTCCTTGTGCCAGAAGATCAAAACTAGGTTCCTGGCCTTCAACCTATTTTTGATGACTTGGTATTTCTTTTACTTTCTTTCTTTAAGTAAAAGAAAAGTCATCAAATTTATTTTAACATGTATACATGGGAACCCTCAGAAAATGAAGCTTCCGGTATTTCTTTTACTTAAATTTTGATCCTTGATTTCTCTCTGCCTCCTCTTGTAGTCCAATGCTGATCTCTGCTATGGGGCACTGGCTGCCATTCCTGGGCTCCAGCCAGTCCGCCCTTTTGGGGCCATGTACCTCATGGTAAGTATGCGGATGGCAGGCACTAGATCAATGCATGTTATAGAGCAAAGGGAAGCCAGTCAGTAGGACTGCCACCATTCACAAAGACAACCGGCTAGGATGGTGAGCCAGGTTAGGAACTGTCCTATTCTGAATTTTCCCACTGATGTAATTTAACCTTGGTGCTCATAAAACTCTTAAAATGACTTAATTCTTCAGTACAGAGAATCATTTAATATGTAGACACAGGAAATATATAAGACATAAATAAGAGGCTTTCCATACCATTTTAGTTCTCAATTGGGAGTGATACTGTTTCCCTAGGGAGTTTTGTTTGTTTTCAGAATGACTTGCTGGTGCCATTGCCATTTTGTGGGCCAGGAATGCTAAGTATCCTGCAATGGGTTGGGCAGGGGCGGCGGGGATGGGCAGTCCCATGCAATAAAGAATTGCCTGGCCCTATTGCTAATAGTGTCTCTTTTGAGAAACACTGGCATTCTATTTCCAGCTTTCATTTCTTGGCATCCAGGAAGGAACTCTTCAATAAACTAAAATATTAATATAAATATATCTTCTCTTCCCTGAGAAAAATTTCATGAGTTCATAAGTGCTAGAGCACTCTTAGTTATTGGTGGTAGAGTTCCAAGGTATCTTTTAAAGTAGACCATACCTTAATTTTTAGCATAGGAAATTGGCTGTTTCCTCTCCTTCTGATCAGTATGCCTCTCTCTCCTATTATTGGTATAGGTTGGAATTGAGATGGAACACTTCCCAGAATTTGAGAATGATGTGGAGTTCACAGAGAAGTTACTTGCTGAGCAATCCGTCCACTGCCTCCCATCAACAGTGAGTGCTTGTGTCTCTCTCAGGACAGTCTCAACAGTTTCTATAGCCCTGGGAGTTCTCTCTGACCTGGTTTTTAGCTTGACTTTCCCTCCTCCAACAAAGCGTATTCTCATTTGATAAGATTCAAACTGATAGGTCTCATGGCCTCTATTTAAAATTTGTTTCTCTCCCATCATTATCCCATGCATACTGGGAAGAACAGTTGTAAACATACATTCTATGTGGGAGGAAATCAAGCTTGTCCCACAAGTCCCTTTTAAGATGAGTTAACTCAGTTACTAACTTAGCACCATAGTGATGGGGAATGAATGAACTGATGGCCCTGACAAAATGGCATCACTGCTTCTTGGTGATTAGAGCCCTGGCCATTTTAGGGTGGTCTTAGTACCAGATTCAATTGCTCTGAAAATAACGGGCTCTTATTTTTGCAGTGCTTCGAGTACATGAATTTTTTCCGAGTGGTAATCACAGTCCCCGAGGTGATGATGTTGGAGGCTTGCAGCCGGATCCAGGAATTCTGTGAGCAGCATTACCACTGCGCTGAAGGGAGCCAGGAGGAGTGTGACAAATAGGCCCTCATCCATTCTCCTGAGGATGTATCCCACCTGGGGTGGGCTGGATTGGGCCCTGCTGTTCCTCAGGGAGTCAGGTGGCCCTACTGGGAGAGGGGCTTCAACAGCACCGTGTCAAGTATTCAGGATTGCGCCTGCTCTTCCCGTGACATCCACATACACGCTCAATCCAAGATTCTCCTCTCCCTCTGCTCTGCTGGAGTGACTCACTAATTCATTAATCTGCCCCCCTCCCATGTGATTTCCTCCTTTTTTCCTGAGAGTACCAGGTGAACAAAGTTTACCAGAAAGCAGTTGAGACAAGAAAAACATGAGTTCAGAATGAGAGAAGCAAAAGTTTGAGAGAACTTGTACCCTCCACCATTTCCTCATACACTAAGTAAGAACACACTCTCTCCAGTCAGCTCTGAAGCCCAGCTCTGTTACTGCCTCGCTTCAGGTACACCTCGCTTTATGCAATGGAATTTATAACTGGAAAGAAGTTGGGGACACACATATTTGGTTAATTATATTCTAAACATATTAGGCAAAGTTGCTATTTGAAGGATCCCTGACAGAAACCTTTTTGCTGATGTTTTTTGTAAAGAATTATTTTGTGATGCAAATAAATATCCTTTAATTGATCAACTTCCTAAATTTAGATTTGTGTGCATCAGGCTTCCTTAAAGTGAGGGCACATCTGTATTAGAAAAAGGAGGAATCAGAGAACCTTCCAGAAAGACTGCTGTGTAAGGGCCAGAAATATCCTCACTATTATAGAATCATTATTTTTGCTGTAATGTTAATACTGATTTATTAATATGTTATATTATCTTTTCATATGTTTTCTAAGAAACATTTATACTGACAAGGTCCTTTATTTTGCCAAGGGCATAAATTATTGTTTTTGTTCTTTTTTTTTTAAAATAAATTTTACCAAGTATGCTCTTCTGTGATGTGTTTTTTCTCCTCTGCGGGGGAATTTCTATCCCCAGGCGCTGCTCAGTGTGACTGCTGCATTACCCACTCGGTTTCATTTATTTTTCTGTAAATGTTCTGACATTTGGAGTTACTTAAGAACCACAATTCCTAAAATATTTTATTTGGGAGCTCAACTTCTGACTTCCTACTTACAAACAAGGCAAACCAGAGGCAACAAATTACCACCTCTGGCCTTTGTCTTTACACTTGCAACTTTTTTGGATCCCCAGCCTCTAGTTCCAAATTCCTACCTTTGCCTAGATCCACCACCACTCACTAGGGAACAAAGGTGCACTGGTTCAGCTTGACCCAGCAAATGAAGGGTATCCCAGACCCTCTTTCAACATGAGCTTTTTGTGTGCGAATCCTCCTAGGCCCAGTTGCCTGTTTAATTTTTTCTTATCACCTCCCTTAGAGGAGGGAGCCTGAAGTTATCTTGCAAGGTTGGGGACAGGATTATACCATAATCAGTCCGAAGATTCCTCACCAAGGGAAGTTCTCCTTACTGAGGAGAGGAACTTTAGGTCTCAACCCTGTGAATCACACCCAAATAATTTCCTTTACAAAAATAAACAACAAATGTCCCCTTCCAATCTAAGTTTGAGTTCAGTGAGCTGACACTAAAGTTTACTTTTTAATTTTCCTCAGCAAATCCAGAATGAACATACAGTCATTGAGATGATAAATATTTCAGTTTCCTGTATGTTACCACTGCTGATAATTTTCCAAAAATGCCTGGCTCCTCTTTTCCTTTTCTTCCATCCAAGCCCCCAAAGATTTCCATCCAGAAATAAACAGGAATACTTGGTTTAAGCTAAGACGTTTTAGCTTCACACATGACAGAATTCTACTCAGACCTTTTAAGTTTCCAAATTTCCTTGGTATCTACATTTTGATAAATTAGGCAAATGAACAAACTGTTAAAAAATAATACACGTGCACTGGACAAATTTCAAACGACAGAACCAAACATCACCCTCCTTTCTCATCCCTGCCCTTCAGCACCCAGTTTCTTCTCCTCTGAGGGAATCAGTTATCAGTTGCTGGTTCGGACTTCAAGATTATTCTGTGCACATGCAAGCGTCTGTTTCTGAACTTTTCCTTTTTTTTAAAATCAGCTACCACTAAACTTTACAATTCTGCGCCCTAGGGAAGTCATAGGAGGCATGATATTTCTGAGGTGTCCGTCACGTCCCGGGTGTCTCCAGATAAAAAGGAACCCGGGCACCGCTTCCAAACAAACTTAAAATTCCTAAGAGAGAGACAACTGCCAACTGCTTTGCGGATGGTGGTGTCTGAGCATCTTGAGATAAAAAGGTCGGAGGCGAGGGCTCAAAGCTGCGAATTCACCCGTCTTTCTGTGCCGGAGCACCGCCTCCCGGGTAACTGGCAAGTATCGCAGACGCGATGTGATGCCACAGCACGTCGGACTGCAGCCCACAGCATCCATGAGCTGCGGGACTCCGCGAGACTCACGGCTTGCGCGGGAGCGGATGCGCGGTGGGGTGCGCTGCTCAGGGCGCATGCGTATGCGCGGGCTGCGCATGCGCGGACGCGGGGTTCCAGACACCGACTCTGAAGGGTCCGCGAGAGACTGTCCGTCTCAGTGGCTCCAGCTTTTTCTTCAGGCATTCCGTTTTGTTTCTTCCCTCAGCGTCATCTCCCAGACTCGCTCCCCGTTTCGAGTTTCTCTTCTTCCTTTGGCCCCGATTTGGGCCGTATCTAGTGGAAGGCTCCCGGGAAGTTCACAGATCATCCCTGGGCGTTGTAAACACCTGTTAATCCTTTCCCAGCTCTAGGCCACTCCTGGCAAGTCCGATGAGCTGTGAAGCCGAGCAGAAAATCCCTTTAGCTGGTGTCAGTTCCCAATAGAATGCCTGCCCCTGGAACTCTTCTCCAGAGAATCGTGTCCCTCACGGTCCTGAGTGCCTGCCCTTAGGATCTCTACTCAGCCAAAAAAAAAAAAATTGAACCCGCCTCTCCCTACGCGCTTGTCAAAGATACAGCCAGACACTAAAATGGTAAGGACAGATTTTAATCCGTAACATACTATTGGGATAGGGAAGAGTTCAGCACAAACTGCACACGACTTTGTACAGAGGTGACACAACCTTTTAAAGGGAGAGGGAGTGCTCACTAGAGTCAGGGAAGTGAAAATTTACAAAAAGCGGAAAAAGGGGTTGGTCCTTGTGAAACCCATCTGGGTTTGTTAAGTGGTGCTTGTGGACGTTGGCCTTCTACCCTCCCTCAGGGGCTGGGAAGCAAGGATCCATCTTCAGGTGCTGGCTGGAACAAACAGTGAATTCCTTTGGCTGCCTGAGCCTTTTCAGGCAGGTACTTTAAGGGAGTTAGGGACATTCTAGGGATATGGAGTTTTGCTGTTAGAAACTATTAATGTTTTGTTCACATCTGTTGAGGCCGAGTCGAGAAACAGCTCAGAGAAGACTGGCTAGAGTTTGGTCAAGGAGAGACTCTGTCACTCTACATGCTCTGCACATTACTGTACACATCCACATGCTCTCTATGGGCCACATTGTTTCACAGCACTTTCCGAGGAGGCAGTCAATGCTGACGTTTCAGATTGAAGTATATTATGTAGGAGGCGATGCCCAGTATCTCAAAGAAAACAATCAGCAGAAAAACTAACGTGTGTGTCATAATTTTTGTCAATGTTTAACCACAGGAAAGAATTCTTGCTCATTATTTGATAATCAAAATTCTATGTATTTTTACATGATGTCCCATTTAAAAAGTAAATCCACAAGTGTGCTCCTTTTGCTAGTACATGAATTAAAACTGGAACAATACAAAAAAGATTAGCATGGTACTAGCAAATCAAATTCAACAGTACATTCACAAGATCATTCACCATGACCAAGTGGGGTCTATTTCTGAGATACAAGGATGGTTCAACATATAAAAATCAATATACCACATTAACAGAATGGAGTACAAAAACCACATGGTCTTCTTAACTGTTGCAGAAAAATTAGTTGACAAGATTTGACACCCTTTTGTGATAGAAACCCTCAACAAACTAGGAATAGAAGGAAACTGCCTCAACATAATAAAGGCCATCTATGAAAAGCCAACATCTAACATCACGCTCAATGGTGAAAGACTGAAAGCCTTTCTGCTAAGATCAGAAACACACCCACTCTCACCACTTCTCTTCAACATAGTATTGGAAGCAATTAGGAAAATGAAATAAAAGGCATCTGGATTAGAAAGGAAGAAGTAAAATTATCTCTGTTCACAAATGACATGATCCTATATGTAAAAAAACCCTAAAGATTCCACACACAAAACTCATTAGAACTAATAACTGAATTCAGCAAAGTTGTAGGATATAAAATCAATATGCAAAAATCGGTTATTTTTCTATATACTATCAATGAATGATCCAAAAATAAAATTAAGATACAATTCCATTTACAATGGCGTCAAAAAGAATAAAGTACTTAGGAATAAACCTAATCAAAGAGGGAAAACTTTGTACAATGAAAACTATAAAACATTGGTGAAAGAAATTAAGACAAAAATAAATGGAAAGACATCCCACATTCATGGATTGGAAGACTTAATGTTGTAATGATGTCCATGCTACCCTAAGCAATCTACAGATTCAACACAATCCCTATCAAAATAGCAATGGCATTTTTTACAAAATAGAAAAAAATCATCCTGAAACTCATATGGAATCTCAAGGGACCCTGATCAGCCAAAATAATTTTGAAAAGGAAGAAGAAAGTTGAAGGTGCCACACTTTCTGATTTCAAAAGACATTACAAAGCCACAGTAATCAGAACAGTGTGGTACTGCCATAAAGACAGACAAATGGACCAATGGATTAGAATAGCCCAGAAATAAACCCTCATACGTGTAGTCAAATGATCTTTGACAAGGGTACCAAGACCACTTGGGGGAAAGGACTATGTCTTCAACAAATGGTTTTGGGAAAAGTAGATATCCATTTTTAAAAGAACGAAGTTGGACCCTTATTTTACACAATATAAAAAATTAACTCAAAATAGATTAAAGCATTAAACATAAGACCCCAAACCATAAAACTCCTAGAAGAAAACATGGGAAAAAAGCTTCATGACAGATTTGGCAGTGGTTTCTTGGATATGATACTAAAAGCACAGGGAACAAAAGCAAAAATAGACAAATGGGACTACATTAAGCTTAAAAACTTTTGTACATCAAAGGATACGATCAACAAAATGAAAACACAACCTATGGAATGGGAGAAAATATTTGCAAATATACATCTGATAAGGGATTAACATCTAGAATATATAAAGAACTTCTGCCCCCTCCTCCTCCCTCTCCCTTCAGTTATATAGTATTCTGTACTATATAACTGGTTATACCATAATTTTTGCCCATAAATTTTGCCTATCACCAAAGGATTGGTTAACAGATAATTGCTTAATAAATCCATTATGGTATACTTTGTTTTGTAGCTTTGGAGAACACCAGGAGAGAAGCCCAAGGGCAGAGCAGCTTGCCCAAGAAGCAGTGACAGCAGATGTGGAGGCTGCCCCGCAGAGGCCTGCCTGGAGGGAGAGTGAGAGCACCTGCCAGGTGAGAGCATGAGTCATCCTCTGACACTAGTGGGGATGGCACTGCTGCTGGGGGAAATGCAGTGCAAATGACAGTGAGAATGACACTAGGCTCTCCCCCAGTTTACCACTTCTCCCTGTGTCTCCTCACTCAACTTCTCCACTGCTCGTTTCTAGTGTTTCTGCATCAACTGCTGCCTTCTCTTTAAGAATCATTGAGTCCCAAAGGTTCCCATCCGTGAAATGTGTCCCTTTCTGATGCCATCTTAACCATTCTTCAGTAACCATGAGTTTGTGACTCCCAAATGTGCATCTCTAGTCTAAACCTCTCTTCATTTTTTTTTTTTTGAGACAGGGTCTTGCTTTATCGCCCTGGTAGTGGCATGATCATAGCTCACTATAACCTCAAACTCCTGGGCTCAAGCAATCCTCCTGCCTCAGCCTCCCGAGTAGCTAGGACTACAGGCATGCACCACCATGGCTGGCCAAGGTTTCTATTTTTTGTAGAGACAGGGACCTACTATGTTGCTCAGTCTTGAACTCCTGGGCTCAAGCAGTCCTCCTGCCGTGGCCTCCCAAAGTGCTAGGATTACAGGCATGGGCCACCGTGGCTGGCCTGGACCTCTCTTCCGAACTTCAGACTTGTGGATCCAACTACCTTCTCCCATCTTCGTTTGGAGTTCTCAAATTCATCATTTCCAAGATCTCATTCCTATCTGCTTAAATCTGGTGTTCTTCCATTGAGTGTTCCTTGTCTCAGGAAATGGCCTCTCCATCTAATTGTACAAGCTAGAAACTTAAGCACCATCTTTAACACCTCCTTCTCCTGCATTCTGCCATATCAAATCCTCACAAAAATCCCTTGGATCTGGCCCCTTCTATCTGCACTGCAGACTCTAATCCAAGTTACCACTGGCTACCTCACTTAACTGGTCTAACCACATCCGTTCAGCTCACCCACAATGGATCCATCTTCTCAGCATTGTGGCCAAAGTGATTTTTTTTTAAAACCTCAAATCTGATTTTGTGACTCACTTTGACCCTCTGGTAACTTCACATAGCCTTTTATATGGACTAGAATCCCTAGCGTGGCCCCCAAGTTCCTACATGATTAGGCCCTGCCCTCTTTCTTCCATTCTCATCCTGTGCCACGCACCTGCCAGCTCTTGGGGCTTTCCTACTATAAGGCTGTGCTGCCTCCTGCCTTTGCTTACACTCTTTCCTCTGCCTGTATCATTAACTCCTATTAATTCTTCAAAGTGCAACTCAGGGAAATCTTCTGCTGACCTTTTGCTTTGATCTACTTCCTTTTCTTTGTTGGTTTTTATCTTACTTTATTATTGTACATATTCCTTTGAGTGGTTCCGACATTCGATTAATGTCTGTTTCTATCACTAGACTATAAACTCTCTGTGCCCAGGGACTGCCTGTTCTTGCCTCTCATTGTCACCTAGCAATTAATTTTGCATAAATGAATGACTGACAACAGTGAGGGTGCCTGTTTGCCACCCTTAGCCACTGCCATCCGCTTGGAGACACTGCAGGCCACAGTCCCATCTCTTGCTTCCTGGGTGTTCTTCAGAGGAAGAACCATCCACCAGCCAAGAGCTCATGCTCTGGACGCAGATGGATCTGAGCCCATTTTGGTTCTGCCATTTACCGGCTGTGGCTTCTTAGCCCCTTTACGTCTTCCAACCTTGGCTTTCCTGTCTCTAAAAGAGGGTTACCACTTACCTCTTAAGGGATTTATTGTGTTTTTTTTTCACTGTTCTTTCAAACATATCATCTAATTCACTGTCCATTTTCAGATTTCCTAATTGTTTCCTCAATAGGAAACAGATTCTTTTTTGAATCTAGGATCCAAAATTCACCCATTGCATTTCAATGTCATATATCTTTAGTCTCCTTTAATTTAAACACAGTTTACCTGACTTTTAAAAAACTTCTTGTCTTTCATGATGTTGACAGTTTTGAAGAGTCCAGGCTCGTTACCTGGTGGAATGTCCCATATTCAACATTTGACTGTTGCCCCCTGATTAGATTCAGGTTAAACATTTTTGGCCAAAAGGTATCAATGACGAGGTGTACTTCCCAATGCACTCCACCAGAGGGCACCCAATACCAGTTTATCCCATGATTGGCGTTGCTAATTCACTCACTGGGTTAAGGTGGAGTCACAGAGCTGGGTACACAGGTTCTCGACTATGCTTTCCCACCACAAGTGCCTCTTGATGGAACTGGTAGTTATCATTGACTTCAGACTACTTAAAAAAATATTTTATTATAAAAACTTTCAAGTATACACAAAAATAGAATAGTATAATGAATCTCAAGGTATCATCATCCAGTAACAACAATTACCAGCATTTTTCTTTTTTAAGAGACAGGGTCTCACTCTGTCGCCCAGGTTCGACTGCAGTGGTGCGATCACAGCTCCCTGCAACCTGGAGCATCCTCCAAACTCAGCCTTGCGCCTCAGCCTCTTGAGTAGCTGGCACTATAGGTGTGTGCCACCACTCCTGGTTAATTTTTAATTTTTTTTGTAGAGATGGAGTCTTGCTGTGTTGCCCAGCCTGGTCTCAAATTCCTGGCCTCAAATGATCTTCCTGCCTTGGCCTCCTCAAATTCTGGGATTACAGGCATGAGCCACCATGCCTGGCCTCCTTTTTTTTTCTGGTATATTTTAAACAAATCCAAGACCTCATAGAATTTCACCCATAAATACTTTTGTATGTATCATTAACAAAACTTTAATTTTTTTTATGTTTTTATATACAACCATAATGCAATTTTATCATCTAACAAGATTAAAAATAATGGCTTAGTGTCATCTAATAACCAAACCATATTCATTACTTTTGAGTTCTATGCTTTGAGCCTAGAAAAAGAAGAAGGGCTAACACACAAGTTCCTGAATTCTACAGGGGGCATTTGGGAAAACATTTTACTTACAAGTTCTGCTTGTTCTGCTGGTCCATTTTGGCAGGTGAATGCTAGTGGTAGATGCATGTTGTTGGGGATATTAGACAGTAGTTCAGTAATCCAGAAATTATTGTAGTTTTTCTCAAACTGCACATAGATCACCTGGGGGTCAAGTGAAACTGCAAATTTCGATTCCTGTGGTTCTGGAGTGGGTCTGAAATTCTTCATTTC
The DNA here is from genome assembly GCF_020740605.2 of Lemur catta. Taxonomy (NCBI): domain Eukaryota; kingdom Metazoa; phylum Chordata; class Mammalia; order Primates; family Lemuridae; genus Lemur; species Lemur catta. The sequence continues at coordinate 19,591,081 of NC_059147.1, read as the reverse complement.
CCAACAGGCTTGTTGTGATTTTCCTCTAATGTGGTCCTAGGGTCTCCCTGGGGAGCGGGTATAAACTCCAGCCCTGCCCTGACAGAGCTCCAGGGGAGGTGGTTGCGGAAGTTTACAGTGTGCCTTTTACAGGATGCTTCTTTGTCCTGGCATGTGGCCTAATGCCTAAGTGTCTGCCCCATGACCAGATGTCCCTCTCACAGGAAGTTTGTTTATACTGACAGACGTCATTGTGGCTCTTTCTTGTCTGGCCTGTGTCCAGTTTATTCTTACCAAGATAGCCAGTGTCTAGGAGAGCCCTGACCAGGAGGAGAGTTAGGTTTAGGTGTGTTGGTCAGGTGAGACACAGAGGAGGTAGCACAACAAAACACATGAAATAACAGAAGCAGTTTTGCTTACTTACAGATCCTACAGAGAAGAGGGTGTCATGCCTTGCAGGGCCAATGGGAAGCAGGGAATTGTCTTGGACATGTATGCAACCAGCAGGGAGGGAGCGAGAGAGAAAGAGAGAGAGCGAGGGACCTGTGGGCCAAAGCTTTTATTGGTGTCTAGGGTATTACCTAAGTAGGTTTCCTTTGGGGATTTCTAATTGGTGTGTTTAGAGTAGGCAGACATGAGCTCCCCGGGGTCACACTGTGGCTGAGAGGTGGTCACTATGGCATCTCTGCACAGTCCATGCAGCATATGGTGTCACTGGGGCCAGTCAAGGAGGTTGTATCCAGCTGTCCCATAGGGAGGCGATCACCAGGAGGCAGTTGTACAGGGCAGGTATCTGGATGGACCACTTTGAGGAACTGGGAGGAGGCGGAGAAGAGGAAACAGTATCTTGGGTGACTGAGCCCTGCTTCTGGTGTGAGAAAGTCCAACTTATATTTAAAATGGGTGCTGAGGCAACATAAATTTATAAGAATTCACTACAAAGCTGCTAGGTAATGCCAGCGATGCTGGTCTGCAGAACATGCTCTGAGTAGCACAGTGTTCGTGGAAAGTGAAACCTTGATATTTTGCATATATATGGTAAGAAGGACACATCTGATAAGAAGAAACAGGTTAATAATACCGGAAGTCCCTTCTAGCACTTAAATTCTTTGACCTTTGGTTCTAACCTCTAGCAGCTGCAGAAGTAACTAAGCACAAAGACTCCACTCCTGGGAAGGAAAAAAAGCAAGCTTGAATTAAAAAAAAAAAAAGACAAACTTGAAACCATCTAAAAAGCTGTGGTAGGTTAATTCTGATTTCTCCTGTGTAATTAACAGTTCCAGTGTCTAGTTCCATGCATCCAAAGCACTGCCCAGACTGTCATAGACTTTGTTCTTACCTTTTCCCCTCTCATATTTGGTTCTCCGGGCAGGCAGATAGTCATTAAAAGCACACAGAAACCAATCTAGGGAGGTGATGCCCAGGATTTTGTAACTCTAGCAAGCATCCGAGGAGCTGGATGCCTAGGCACATAGCTGCTTTGGAAGTTAGTTTTAGTCCTATGAAATTGGAGGAATGGTTGGAAAGTTTCAAACAGTTTACTCATGCTTTAATCTTAGAGTTATCATATTGGTGTGGAATTTGGCCAGTCAGCCATCAAATATTTATTGTGCATGTACTATGTGGACAATAAGATGGAAACATTCTAGTGGTAGGATAAACAAAATAAACATGCAAACAAGTAACTAAGGTAATTTCAAGTACTGAGATGTGCTATAAAGAATTGTAAAAGAATTAGAACAGACCCAAGTTTCCCTTGCTTCAATCTTTACCTCCTTTCCTTTTGCCTCTCTCTGCTATCTCTCCTCTTTCCTGTTCCTTTTTAAAATCTCCCCTTTCCCTGATCTTCAAATGGCATTAGACAGCTCTCGAAAGAACTGTTTTAACAGCTGCCAAAATCAGATCTCACCAACAATCACAAGAAAGAGGAATGCAAAACTCAACATATCCCACTCATTTCAACTTCGATGTTTGGCAGCAGTAGTTACAGATAAAGAAAATTGCACATTGGGACAATGCCATAGCCACAAACCCCTCTCTTCTCCTTGCCCTGTACAACCTCAGTCCTTCTTTGGCCAGGCAGTTACTTAATATATTTGTTTATTATTATTAGCAGTCACTTTGCACCCTAACTCCCGCTCTTACCCCAAGCCCTAGCAATCACTAGTCTATTTTCTGTCTCTATGAATTTTCCTATTCTGGACATTTCATATAAATGGATACAAACAATATGTGGTCTTTTGTAGCTAGGTTTTTTCATCTAGCATAATGTTTTTAGAGTTTATGCATGTTGTAGCATGTATCAGTACTTCATCTTTTTCAATGGCAGAATCATATTACATTGTATGGATGTACTACATTTTGTTTATCCATTTATCAGTTGATGAACATTTGAGTTGTTTCCACTTTTTGGCTATTATGAATAATGTTGCTATGAACATTCATGAACAACACTGTGTGAATAGATGTTTTCATTTCTCTTAGGAATATACCTAGGAGTGGAGTTGCTATGTGATATGGTAATTCTATATTTAACCTTTTGAGAAACTGTCAAACACTTATTATACGTCTTTTTTATTTCAACTATCCTAGTGGTTATCTCATTGTGGTTTTGATATGCATTTCCCTAATGACTAATTACATTGAGCGTCTTTTCATGTGCATGTTGGCCATTTGTATATCTTCTTTGGAGAAATGTCTGTTCATATTCTTTTCCCATTTTTAAATTGGGTTATTTGTCTTTTTATTATTGAATTGTAACAGTTCTTTATATATTCAGGATACAAGTTCCTTATTGGATATATGATTTGCAAATATTTTCTCAGTTCTGTGGGTTGTCTTTTCACTTCCTTGAAAGTGTCCTTGGAAGCACAAACGCTTTTAATTTTTATTATTTTGGTGTAATATTTAAGAAACCATTTTCCTAACCCTAGGTTATGAAGATTTACTTAGTCATGAACTTCCCCACATTTTCTTTCAAATAAAGTGAGTCCCCTTAGAAAGAGCCATTGAGCTCTCTGTTCTTATGGCCTCCCTCTCCTCCTGGACAGAATCTCTGTGCCACTGTGCCAGAGTGGGGGGGGGCACGGACTATGGTCCACTTCTGAAGTGGCACACCTGCCTTGCTCCACAGATGGAGCACTGGATGTACATGGCAGCCCCTAGTCTTTTCAGCTTGTTCCTCCTGCCATGGAACCTATGAGTGAGCTAGGGGGAAGGCAGTTGGGACTCAATATTCTCAGCCTTCTGTGCCTAGATAGATCTCTGCAATACAAGGGTGGGGACGAGGTTTTGGACAGGAGCCCTAATCTAGTCCCCTGCCTGGAGAAGAGCTTCTGAATAGTAAATGGAAGGTGAACTGGGGCGGGGGGACAGGTAAGAAGAGGCAGGAAACCAGTTAGGGAGGGTCTTGTAGAAGTTCAGGTGACATTTTAGGTTGGTTTGGATTAATACTGTAGCAGTAGAGATGGTGAGAGGTGGTCTGATTCAGGGTATAGTTTGGAATTTGGGCTGATAGGACTTGCTGATGGATAGAATGTGGGAGGTGAGAGAAAGAATCAAAGATGACTCTATTCCCCCAAGCCATTCCTTTAACCATACTTTGCCATTATGAGAGTGGAGAGGCAATAAAATATAAACCAGAAACTTTCTTCTTGGAAATTTGGCCAAAAACCAGATTATAAAGCAATCAGTCAGTATATATTTGCCAAATGCTTGTAGGTGGCAATTGATTAGTTCATATGCTACATGGTATGAACACAGGCAGCTCTTCAGAGAACCAGCATAATTTGCAGCCTTGCTTGCTTCAGTAATATTACTATTAAAAATACAAGCCAACTTAGTTTTTTTAACCTCTATATTACCCCTCCCCACTTGCCACCCCACTTGACCCAGCACTTCTGAGCTATGGCTTTAAGATTCAACTTCCCTTATTTCTCTTAAACAGGAAACTTTTAAATGTTGGCTCTGTTTTATCTGGATCTTTAAACGTGTCACTGTGTTTCTCAGAATAGGAGGTTCTGTGATTGGTTAAATGTGCCTTTCCCCCCCTAAATATTATAAAAAGAATGAACCCTTTACATATAATGCAATGAGATCAAGGTCTTCATTCATTGAACAAATATTTATTGAATGCCTACCATGTGCCAGGAACTGTGCTAGGAGTTGATTATAGCACAGTGAATAACACAGTCCTTTCCTCACAGAGCTCAGTCAAAGAACATGTAAATTGGTCAGTTTATTACAGTATGATGAATGCTATGACAGTAGAAAACTCAGCAGTGACATCCAACAAAGTGTTGGGAGGTCAAGCCAGGAAAAGCTTCCAGAGATGTTTTAGTTTAGACCTGAGGGATCAAAAAATGAGCCAGAGAAGTTAGTGTGGGGAGAGTAGGATATTTCAGGTTGGAGAAATAGCATGATCTAAGATCCAAAGGAAGATGTGTGTGTGGTATCTTGGTGAAACTACAAATATGAGGTGGGTGGAAAGAAGAGTCTAAGAGGGAATGATAAGCGAGGGACACCAGTGTCAGATCATGAAAGGCTTCTAAACTACGTGAAGAAATGCGGACTTTCCGAATTTTTAATACAGTGTAGATACTGTATTGAAGTGGGTAGGTTGGAGGCAAGAAGACCAGTCCATCATTCAGGAAAGAGATGATGGTGGCATGAACAAAACAGGGAAGAAGAGGATGGGGAAAAGAGATGCAGATGAACTGAAGAAACTCCAACCAGGTAGAACCTACAGTTGCTGGTGGAGGAAGTCAAGGGCAAAGTCCAGGTTTTTGATATGGCAACAGGTTGAAAGGTGGGAAAGAGACCCAGAATAGATAAGGAAGTTTGGCATAGTCTGGGGTGGAGGAGAGGAAAATCATGAGTGAAGTATTTGGACACTGAATCTGGGGGTCTTCTGAGGTGTCAAATCAGGGATTGGATATGCAGATCCGGACCTCAGAGAAGTCTGAGCTGGAGATACATATTTGCAGGTCATCTACATATAAGTGGTGTTTGAAATCGTGGGGCTGGTGAGATAGTCTAGAGAGAAAGCATACGGTGAGGGAAAAGATCTGTGCCTGAGCCTTGAGGAACTCCAACATTTAATAGGTGAGTAGAGGAGACTATTCTACAAAAAACTGAGAGTAGCCAGCGAAGTAGGAGGGAAACCGAGATATAGTGTTTCAAGGGAAAAGTTATCCATAATTGTTGGTCCATTCTTGCTGAAAGGTCAGGCAAAGTGAAGACTGGGAAATGTTTGTCAGAGTGAGTGAGCAACATAGAAGTCAATTTTAGCTGTTAGCTAGAGCTGGTTGATGAAAGCCAGATTGGAGTGGGTTGAGGAGGAAGAGGAAGGTGAGAAAATACAGCCAATGAATGCAGATGACTCTTTAGAGCAGTCCAGTTGTGAAGGTGAGGAGGGACAGGCTGGTGGTTGGATAAGGATATAGGAATGAGACAGTTTCTTCAAGAAGGGAGAGAACTGAATAAGTTAAAAAGCCAAAGAGAAGGATTTAGTTGAAGAGAAGTTAAGTTTGGAGAGAGGAAGTGAATAATAAAAACACAGTTCTTGAGAAGGTGGGAGGGGATGGAATATAAAGCTCTGATGGCGGGACTGGCCTTCAGCAGGAGATGGGACAAAGTTGACACCAGAGCATGACAAACAGGACAGACAAGTGTGAAGGGGGTTTAGACATTGGGCACTGGGAAGTTGAGAAGTTCACATCTGATGGCTTGACTTTTCTCTGGGAAGGACGAGAAGGTATGTGGTCAGAAGATGGGGAGGTTCTGTGGAGAGAGGGAAAGGGTTGCAGGTGAGGATTGAGGGGATTCATACATCGATGTGGGTGACCGTGAATTCCACGTGAAATAAGCTTCCCTGGTATGTGACCTTCCCCATTCAGCACTGGCCTGCCACGGCTTGGGAGCAGGTGTGGAGAAAGCAGGGTGTGAGGTCCATCCAGGTTTATGATTGCTGAGCAACGTGGAACTCAGTTTTTGTTGTTAGCCAGAGCTGGTTCTGCATTTCCCAAACTGCTCTTTCTCAAAACACTGTCCTGACAGATTTTAACAGGTATATTGAGAAAAAAATCCCCACACCTTCCCTGGTCCGATAAGTTTGGGAGAACCACTATACACTCTACTCCTTTCTTAATATGCACATGAACACATTTGAGGTTCTGAGGGTCTTACATTTAGAAACCCCAGTTAAATTTAATATGATCAACTTTTTCAAGCTTATTTGCATCCAGATTGCTTTGTGTGTGCACATGTGTGTGTTCCACCTGTTAAGGTCTCATAGTTTAGTTTATGATGAATCATAAAAGGACAGGGCCCTTTTTTCCTTCTCTTTTGGCATTTTTACATTGTCTGTAGTTAGCCATTTAAATCCACACCAATTTAGAGTGGAGCAATAACTAACTCGTAAACGCACCTCATCCCTTACGAAGGGTACCTCTGTGCGCCAACTGCACTTATCAATTCCTGCCACTAACTTAAAAGTCAAACAATAAACTAGCTTCCTTATTGTTCTGCCAGTACCATAATAAGCCAGCTCGAAAACTGGCCAGGAAAGCAGGGCCAATGACCATCCCAACCGTTAGGGTTGGGGTAGTGGGGTTGGGGCGGGGGTGGGGGAGGGCAGCAGTCAGACTTACTTTTGTACAATTTTTTTTTTTACTACTAATAATAACCAACATTTTCTTAGGCCTTTACAGTTTGAAAATTGTTCTCATATGTGTGATTTACTTAATCACATTTAATTATTGTCAAGCAAGGAACATAGTTTGAGGGGATGACAAAGGAAAAGACAAGTTGAGGAAGAAAGAGGGCCTGGGAAAGGAGCTAAAACTATTAGGGACAGTGGGGTAACTCATGCGTTCTCTGTGGAGGTGACATTACCACTGAGAGGTCAAACTTGGTTCTTGGGGGGCAAAAGCCCTTAGATATTACAATGGTTTGTAGTCCTCCAAAGCGCCATCGTACATAAACAAATGACAGTGTATTTGTGATATTAAAATTTCACGGGAGAGGTGGTGGTGGTGATTAGGGAAAAAAATGTCTTAAAAGGCTCGCTGGAGTGGCAATGTGGTGGGCAGCAATAATGAAAAAAAGGTTGAGAAACGCTGGCTTAGATCCTGTGGTGCCTACAGAGCTTTCTGACATTCATGAATGTTCCCCCTGTTCCCAGACACGTTAGGCATGTTTGTCCAGCACAATTGCTTTGGGCTTCATTTGTTCTGCCCATTTTACCTGAAGCCCTAAATGACCATGTTTTGCCCTTTTAAACACTTTTCTCTTCTGGCCACAGTTGCCTGAATTAGGGTGGCCACAGGCCTTGCCCAGGGAAGGCACAGACTGACCAGTGAGTGACTGGTCCCAGGAGGTCTGGTTGCACTTCATTTCCTGTCTTCACGCTGTTCTCTCTTCACCTCCTGGTATGCAGCTCTGTGTTTTTATAACATCTACTCTGCCACTCTCCTCTCGACATGGCTACCAAAAGAGTCGACACCAAGAAAGCCCTGGTTATGACATCTCCCCATTCAGGACATTTGGGCTGGTGGCACACCCACTTGAAGGAGACTGAACGAGATGGAAGAGAAATCCATCTGAATCACCAACTCTTTACCCTTATCCCTGGTTGATGTAGAGTAGAGTTTCTCAATAGCAGCACTACTGACATTTCGGACCAGAGAATTCTTTGTTGTAGGAAACTATCCTGTGAATTATAGGATGTTTAGATGCTAGTAGCATCACAGCCCCTACTCCCCAGCTGTGATTATCAAAAATGTCTCCAGAGACATACATGCAATATTTAGCAATTAAAATATAAAAATGTGTCCAGACATTGCCCAGTGTTCCCCAGGGGACAAAACTGCCTCTGGTTGAGAACCACTGATGTAAACAACCTAGAAGATCAGAAAGTATCAATCTCCTAATCATATCAGTATGATCAGAAGTGCCATAAGGGTTTGAGATCAGAAATGGTGACACGCCTTGTTACCATGATATTCACAGATAACTCAAGGGAACTGAGACATGGAGATGTTGAGGAACTTGCCTGAGGTCCCCTTGCTGGTAATAGCGGAGCCACCCAGGCAGCACACGGTTCCAGTGCCTAAGCACTCATGAGCGCGTGACCTGTCATGCTGTCCTTACTGTACCATCTGTACTCCTTTATTATTAACACACTACCAAGCATGCAGTAGGTTCTCATTAGACTCTTACCGAGTCTGTCCATATTGACGCTGGCATTTACTGGGGCACTCTGCTCCCAGATCTCTGCATGGCATGCTCCCTTACTTCAAGGGTCTCTGCTCCAGTCTCACTTTTTCAGGCAAGACATCTCTTGTCACCTCTGTGGAACAGCACCCTTCTTCATCCCCGAGCCCCTTCTTCTGCTTTATTCTTCCTTATATTAATAGTATTGAGCATCTGACATATGGTTGTTCATTGTTTGCTCCCCCTTCCCGACAGACTAAAATGTCTTTTGTATGAAAGGAGGGGCTTTGCCTGTTGTAGTCACAGCTGTATCCGTAGCACCTACAACATTCCTTGGCATATAGTCGATGCCCGTTAAACGTGTGGAATGAATGAAGACACCCTTTAGTCGCATGCTAGGGTCTAATCTCCTTACTCCAGTCTTGGTTCCTCATTTTCTTCAATACTGCATCTAAAAACTAACCTTTCTCTGAATGACCAGGGACGTTTAAGCAGAAGAGGGGCATAGTCCTTGACAGAAGGGCCAAAGTACTGGGGATCCTCGACTAATGCCTATCAGAGGCTTATTGTTAATTGGCCTGGGGCACTCACAACGTTCATTTTTAATTTTGCTTTATTGGTCTGTGGGAGTAAGTCAAAAGAGTCATGATTCTATACATAGTCAGTGAAATTAATTTATATTTTGCTTGGATTTAAATCACAAATTATAAACTATTTTTTGAGAAACATATTATGGAAAATACAATGATGGCACATTTTTGTGAAAAATTATCAGAAGTCGATTCTACCTCTCCCTAACCACTATTCATAAATTGAAAAAGAATACAGTTTTAATTGCAATGTATCAAAAACTTAGCATTTTCTCTCATTATATACAAAGTGAAGCCACATGGTAACTATAAATAGAAACACAGTTAAATTACAGCTGAAGCCCCTTTGTTTCAAAAATATTCCTTTCTGACCCTCCAAAAAATTTATTTTGAAATTTTAGGACCCTTTTTTTTTCACCCTTCCAAAACTGTTGGGCTTGGAGTAGTTCCCAGTTTGGCTTTTTGTAAAGACATCAATTGCTGACCTGCAATTAGGCATTTCAGGCTATGTTTACTCTAGATTTGAGAGAGCTCATTAGCCCTGAGAAATTTAGATCACATTCATCCATGATCTAAGTTTAAACATATTCTTCCACCCTTTGCAACTAAAGAGGCTAAGAAAGCAAAGAAATGCCTTTCTGTTGCTGGGGCTTGGGGATGGAACAGATGTCTCCAAATCACAAAGGATGTTTAGCACAACACCATCTTCTGCATTGGTTCTCAGTTCCCCAAACTCCCCATATCCCACACTTGAGTGTACTATCACTCATCCTGAATCCCAGTGCCAGCCACCTGAACACATCACTTGTCAAAAACTGTGCCATTGTTCACTGAAGTCTTGTTCAACACTGGGTCAGATTTTTAAAAAGGTCATATAGCATGATTTTATACTACACAGTCTTATGTCATATAAAAATGCCACAATAATATTATTATATATTCTTTAAACTTTTTGGGGTGGGGGTGGGGGGTGGGTTGAAGTTAGGGATAAGATGTTACACAAATAAAAATGAATTAGACCAGAGCTGTCCAATAGAACTTTTGCAATCATGGGAAGGATCTATCTCTGTGCCATCCAATACAGTAGCTGCCAGGCACACATGGCCACTGAGCACTTGAAATGTGGCTAGTGTGACTGGGGAACTGAATTTTTATTTAATTTTAATTAATTTAAATCTAAACAGCTACTGGTGCCTAGTAGCTATTCTATTGGAGAGCACAGACAGGCTCTTCTTTAAGAGTGAGATTCCTGGATGCTGGGCTTCCTTGAACTTCTGGGACTTGGAATATAGGAAACTTAAACCTGTTGTAAAGTGGCTCCTAAATAAGATCCTGAGACTTCCATGTGGCTAGTCTCTTTTCTTATTTTGGAGAATGACAAGCAGGCATCACAGAGAGGTTTCTAAGGAGGTTGCTAATATTAAAACAATTCAGGCAGGGGCAGAGATGGTCAAGTCTATCAGTCGCTGTTCCCTCGGTCACACTGTCATCTGCTGCTCTGGCCTTGTTTTCACTGCTGGGGAAATTTTACTGTCACATTGTTTTGGAAAGTCAATAGAAGCAATTGCATGGGAGATCCTACACTCTGGAGGAGTTCCTAGTGGCTTGGATTTGGACATTAGAATAAATTAGCTCCTTTAAAGCCACATGTAAATGAACTTCAGCCGACCCTGCTGGGAAAGGTAGTACCCAAGTATCTCAGATGGTGGAGAAGCTCAGGCCCTCCTTAGCAGAATCGAGTGGGGGAATTCTGATCTGACATTGAGGAAGTTTTATGGAGTGAGAAGCATGCCAAAAGGTGGGGAAAAAAAGGAAAGAGAAACTGACAGGATCTCTCAGGTTTGGACAAAGTGAGATATTAAAAAAGTCGGGGCTCAGAGGTCCACGGAGTTCCAGACATATATGGACCTTCTTCCTATTCTTTCCAACCTGAGGACAGCACAGGTGGCAGAAGTGGCATACGTACTCTGCATGTGCTGAAAAGTCACCTGTCTTGGAGCAAGGAGGTGAACAGTGTTGCTGCCCAGTGAACATGCAGAATCCCGGCCCCCACACTGGGGGATTCTGATTGCAGCAGATTTGCACTAGCACATGGCAATCTGCATTTTTAACAGATGATTCTGATGTACAGCTAGGTGAGGGGCTCCTGCCAAGACTGGGAGAAACAACTTTTCTTACTAAGGGAGGTGATTAGGAGGTAAATAGCACCGGTCACACTAGAACTGAGGTCCTCTGGCTGAGGGCTGAGAGTACAAGAACTCTGCCCAGACCCTAGGGTGATGCATACAGCATTATTACAACTTATGCCTCACACAACAAAGAAATGGTTCAGTTGCTGGTTTTCTACTTTCTACGAATTCTTAAGAGGATATAGACAGTTCATCACCTGATACCAAACATTGTCTTAGCAATTTTTTTTATATGCAGGTAACAGATAATAGCAAAGGTATAAAAAATCCATAAAGATGATTGTATGAGTTCTTAGGTTTGGATCCCATGAGTGTTTACTCCTAGTAATGAGAAATCACAAAAGGGGACATTCCAAACAATATTATTTTGGAATTTTAATATTAATGGATAGCAGCTTCAGAGGTCAAAGTCTTCTACGTGATAGGAAAATGCTGAGGGGAAATGATTTTCAAATCAGGCCCATCATCTTAAAAGCTTGTTCTGCTGCCAGAGATTTTGTTTCAGTTTTGTTCATGATAACCCATAGCTGTAACGGGCAGCCTCACAGGTAAGCACCCAGCCCTGTGTCCGCTTCCTTCCTTAAAGCCACTGGGGACCCTGAGGGCTCAGAGTTCGCATCTCTGTGGAATGTGCTGGGGAGCTCTTTGGTGACAGACTCATTGCCCTGGTTTTTACTGTCTCTTCACTTTTCCACTGGGAGAGATGTAGACAGGGAGGTTTATGGATTTACTCCACTGATACTGCTTGGGGCCCAACAGGCCTCCAGGCCACAAAGTCACCCAAGTAGGCACAGATCAGAACTCAAGAAGAGGAGAAAGGCAGTACTCCTGTCACACTGCTGGGATGTGCTGCCCACATGAGGTTCCTGAGTCTCTTTCCTAGGCCCGAGTATAGACACAAAGATTCTTCTGCTTGAGTGTGTGTGGGCACAACTCATGCTCAGCGGAGACAAAGTAAAGGCTCAGAAGCATTCAGAGAAGGTGGATGAGGCTGGGACCTCATTCAGAGAGAGTGGATAAGGCTGAGTGGTTCTGCTCAAACATGGTCCAGGTAGACAGAAGATCCAGTGACAGGTTTCTCTGCTCTTGTTCAGAGCTGACCTGGCGGTAGCCCAACAGATTCATAGTATCACCACAGACTTTCTGAAGTCTAGAAACCTTTTCAAAAGGCAAAGTCCAGCGCCAAGCCTGGGAGACATTGAGGGCGTTCCTGGCATTTGTGTGGAAGGCATGCTGACCCATGCCCTTGCCTCGGGTGATATTGTGCACCCAGGTCTGGAGATGGGGAAAGAATTTCAACCCGGCGAATTCATACATTCGGGATGTCTGGGTCAGAGGGTCCCGGGCAAGGTCCTCATAGCGCATGAGCAGGTAGCGTTGCTGCAGGGCTTTGGGCAAGGACTGGATAGCCTTGTAGATCTCCAGCTGGCTTTGGCAGATGACCTGCATTATGTGGTAGGGCTGGTCCTCCCTCTTGAGTTTGTACCTACTCTGCCCCAGCACAATGTGACTGTCAATCATGAGTTCTCCCTCAGTTCGTTCTCGGGAACGGAACACAGCCCGGGGGTCCCGGACCAGGTGCACAATGTGTAGCTTGAGGGAAGGGTCTGTCAGCAGCGGGTAGAGGGAATTCAGGTTGAAGAAGCGCACCTCCTTGAGCACCACATGGCTGTAGGAGTGGCAGGCCTTATCCACCACCTCAAACGGCTGTCGAAAGCACAGGGGTTTGCATTGAGCCTGGAGGATGATCTTGTTCCGTGGGAAGGCATTGCAGGCAGGCGGAGAACACAGTGCTCGGCTGTCATCCCACTGGAAGAGGCTGGACTGTCTCCGGGGACCAGGCTTCATGTAGGCATCAAAGACACTCATGTCACACAGAAAGACTGACCGTATCAGGTCCCGCACAGCCATGTGCAGTCTCTGGGCAGTGCTGTCTTTGAAGGACATCCACACATGCCAGGCAGGCTCCATCAGGTAGAAGACATCTGGGTGCTGCCCAAAAAGCTGCCCCACAAAAGAAGAGCCAGAGCGCCATGAAGACAGGACCAGCACGTGCGTTTGCTTAGACAACTCCTTCCTGGGCAGGGGGCTGACACTGTGGCTGTACATGTGGAAGAACAGAGTGAAGATCACTATCTGGAAAAGCAGGAGCAGCAGTAGCCTTGCTTTTTTGGGAAATGTCATTGTGCCAAAGTAGACGACCTTTAAGGAACAAGCAGAAGAGGCTGAGTTAGGCTGCTGTTGTAGTGTCTGCCTTCCATTCCCTTTCTAGACAAAGCCACCTGCCCCCTGACCCCCACCAAGGAACAAGATAGAAGGTCAGAACTTTCCTGCAACCAATTGCACACATCCCTCTCCAAATCAATTCCTGTCTCTTACAGTTAGAGTGTCAATAAGCTCTATTGATTTTAGGGGCTTTCATTCTTCCCTCCTGGTCCTTCTTGTCCATTGGACTCAGCTGTATTTAATCAATATAGGGGAAATATCTTCACCATGGCACCCTGGTGATGAGCATGAATGCACATGGGCCATGTGGGCGAAGCTTAACCTCAGTCTGGTCCAAGTCTTGGTCGAATGCTTTGTGATTCCTCCAGAAACTAAGGGAGATAAGCTACCTAGTGAGGAACTGCCTCGAGGCCATTGCTCATAGCACCCCCCATCTTGAGGGAGATTACCTCAAAGCCATTTCTTATCCCCTCCCCCTTTGCAGTTAAGCACAGGACTTTCCACTTCAGTCCCCCCAAGGATAGGGCTGCAGGCTAAAAAATACAACCAGTGGCAGAGTCAGTGTCTCATGGCACCTATCGTCTGGTCTCCTCTGATTTGGTCCCATCCTGTGGGACTAGGAACATGGGGAGCTGATCCAGTGCTGGCCTGTGTCTGTGTAGGTCACAAACAACTGGAATCTATTTGAGCTGAATCATTGTCTCCTTACCTGCTGACTGTACCCAAGGGTGGCAAGCCCACCTAAGAGTTTCAGGCCTCAGAGCTACATCACTATCAGTAGTGACACTTGTGGCCTGTTGGCTACTGTGCTGCTGCCTGAGGAATGCTTGGCCACTGCACACAACCTACTCAGGGCTGCTCAGTATGGTTGGGCAAGTTGTGTATTGCACAACCCTAGGGAATGCCATCTCATCAAGAATGGAAAAACAAGCATCACATGTACTCACCAGAAAACTGGTTTCCCTGATCATCACCTAAATGTACATCAGGGAAGGATACCAATTGGATATCAGACTGGGGTGAGGGGTGGGGGGAGGGGATGGGTGTATGCCTACATGATGAGTGCGTTGCACACCCTCTGGGGAATGGTCATGCTTGAAGGTGCAGACCCGGGGAGGTGGGGGGGGGAGGGGATGGAGGTATGACTACATGATGAGTGCCAGGTGCACTGTCGGGAGAATGAGAACGGACGCGCTTGGGACTCTGACTCGGGGGGATGGGTGGGACATGGAAAATGTATATAACCTAAACTTATGTACCCCCATGATGAGCTGAAATAAAAAAAATATATATAAAAAAAAAAAAAAAAAAAAAAAAAAAAAAAAAAAAGAATTTAGAAATTTATTATAAAAAATCATTCTGTAGGTGACAGTAAAGTATCTTGGTCCAACAAAATAGGTATATTAAGGTGGTTTGCCAGTTGTTACATGTTAAATATCTAGAGAAAGGTGTTCCACTTTGTAAGGCTCATACTGACTGGTGGCAACCCGGAACTTACTCCCTTCACAGTCAGGACTTGCTTCGTGTGAAAAGACTACAGTTCCCAGTGCCATGTTACAGTAGTATTCCAAGATAAATGTTAACCCTCCTTCTCACATGACTTTGAATCATTTTGGGTGACTTCTTGACATAACTGTTGAGAGATATAATGGCTATTACACATAGTCTAAATATTAATAGTGGCAAGATGCTAATTTATATATTACTGTGTACCCAAGAAAGTCTCTGTCCCATCTTTAATAAAAAAGAGAGACTATATTTCCAGCCATTAATCAGAGCTGTATTTGGGGTCTGCTATTTTCCTGGTGGCAGGTCTTATCACCAATTTTTAAAAAAAGTTTTTAATAGATAATAGTCACATGCTTCAAATTGTTTTGAAAAGTATCTGTAGACTCGGAATTTAAAATAAGGCTTTTAAGCATCTGTAGACTCGGAATTTAAAATAAGGCTTTTAAGCCGGGTGCAGTGGCTCACAACTGTAATCCTAGCACTTTGGGAGTGTGAGGTGGGAAGATCACTTGATACCAGGAGTTTGAGACTGGCCTAAGCAAGAGTGAGACCCCATCTCTACAAAAAATAGAAAAGTTAGCCAGGTGCGGTGGCACACAACTATAGTCCCAGCTACTTGAGAGGCTGAGGCAAGAGGATCACTTCAGCCCAGGAGTTTGAGGCTGCAGTGAGCTATAGATGTCACTGCATTCCAGGATGGGCAACAGAGCAAGACCCTGTTTCAAAAAAAAGTAAACAAAAGCAAAATAAAATAAAATAAAATAAGGCTTTCCTAAGATTCCACATGCAGGAAGGAAAAATGGAGGGGTGTTTGCCAGCCGGCAGCCCAGACTTACACATTCCAGGTCTTTAACATCTATGACAGGGAAGGGAAATCTTATGACAAGCATTTGTGTCTGTGAAGAGCCTGCAGTCAGAAGTGAGAAAACTTACAGAGTTCTTTGTAAACAGGGTTAATGACATGTCTTTAAAGAAGTCACAGTATTTTTTCCAGGAGAAAACCTAAGGATTTCTCTAGCTGCTAAATCAGTAACCTCTTCTCTATTTACTAACAGCCAGTATTTATCTACTAGCTGGTGTTTTGTCTTCAGTATACAGTGAAAAGTCTGCCTTCAACACCTCTCCTCCCTCTGCCCATTTCTCAACTTGTCCCAGATAACAACTGAGTTCATTTTTTGTGTGTCCTTTCAGTTGTTTTATGCATACACAAGAAAATTCAAATGTATATGTATTCTTAATTTTTTCCCTCTTTAAAACACAAAAAAATAGCAATTTATCCATACCATGTTGCAACCTTGATTTTTTTTTTAACCTGTCACTGTGTCTTGGGTAGCTTTCCAGGGCAGTACATAAAGCATTTCCTCATTTCTTTTTACTTCATGGAATTATTGTATCGATATACTACAATTCATTTAACCAGTTTTCTCATTGATAGGATTTTGGGTTGTTTCTAATCTTTCGCCATTTCAAAGACTTCAATAATGACCTTCATGTTCACACACAATTGCACATGTATGTAAGATAAATGCCCAGTGGAATTGCTGAGTCCAAGAGTGTGTGCATATGTAACTTTGGTATCTGTTGCCCAGGCAGCCTCCATACTGGTCATAAACCATTCTCTATGTCCAGAGCTCCAGAGGTATTAGAGAGTGGATTTCAGAGGAGAAATTGGGCAGCCACAGATGTGACTCTCAGAGCTGATAGCTTTCTTCCTGAGAAGGTAGAGCATGCTTTTCCAGCTCGTGGGCTTTCTTTGGAAGTCCCCTGAACCTTCTGGGAAGTGTATCATGACTCAAGCCAAACCTTGGGTGGCAGTGGCAGAAAAACCCCTTCTCTTCCATTTGTAACACAAAGCTTTTCCTCTGGATGTGCCAAAAAGATACAGTAAGATCATCTCTCTTTCTTGGCCAAGAACCACTTCACTGTGTAGCAGGGAAATGTCAATGTGTGGTAATTCCTGCCTTGTAGTCTTGGCTCTGTAGATTACAACAGGATCAGCTAAGATATGATCCCAGTTCTTAAAATTTGAGTCCAAGAGGAAATGATTAGAAACTAGGCTATTCTTGATAATGGCCCAAGGATATCCCCCAACCCTCTCTCAAAGACTGAAGAGATGAGTTAGACATTGCCCTTCTCCTAAGGGCAATGCAAATACGAGAAAAAGTTTGGAACAAAGGCAGGAAGCAATGAAGCAAAAGAGACAGGAAAATAAGAGAAGAACTTAACCTGTGTACAATTATAAGGAAACTGTGGCAGAATTTTATAAACAGGGCATATAATCACTTCAGGAAAAAGCTAACATTTCCTAGGGATTAGGAAAATAGACCTTTCAAAGTTCCCCCCACTCTCTTTTCCTCCCTCCATCTGGCTTTCAGCCAATTCTGCATCCTGTGCAGGTCTCCATGGCTCTGTGCCCTGCTAGCCTGCCAACTGCTTCTGGTCTCAAGCCCATACCCTCCCTGAGCTGGAGCTGGGCCTCCTAAATCTGTCCCCGGTTGTTCTCAGGCTTAGCTGTCCACAGTGCTCAGGAATTCCCATGGAAACCCTCTGGCTTCTTTTTCTTTCCATGAGTACTTTCCCCAGCTAGAAAAAGTATGCTCTTATAAAGCAAGTCCTATCCTTTGCCACTGGGATGTAGCAGTTCCTGGACTAGGCAACACGTGATGGGGCTGACCATATAGCCAGGGAATACTTTAGGGTGTGTCTTGGGCAAAGCTTATCTCTGCGAAGACTATAATCAGTAGTAGAGGCAGAGGCTCTTGAAGCCCTGGCAGAAGGGAGGTGATGTGAGTCACCAGTGTGCTCAATTGAAGGAGACCCTTCCCATTGCATCCTTGAATCCCACTCTCCTATTGCCAGAACTCCCAGTTGCTCCTGTCCAGCATGGCCTTTGACAGTAGCCTTTCTCTTCTCTCTCCCAGCATCTCTCTATCATTCATGGCTGCCCAAATTGATCTTAGCACACGTTTATCCCTCCTCTGCTTAAAATCCTCCAATAACTTTCCAATATACACAGTATCAAATCAAAATCCCCAGGCCTTGCACCAGTTGTCCTCTATGGTCTGGTCTTTGATTTCCTGTCAGTCCCCTCCTTTTTAAACACCTTAGGCTCCAGACCTAACTTTCAGTTCTTCCAGACTTGCCCTGTTATTTAAAAGCCCTGAGACATTTGCAAGACTGCCACTCTTCCTTCAAGAGTCTGTTCATGGGTCGCCTTCTTCCCTAACAAATTTATTTCCCTTCCTCCCAGGATTTATTTGTTCCCCAAACTTTCCATTAACACCCCACTCTATAGTAAACAGCTGTATATGAATGTCTCTTCCCACTGGGCTGCTGCAACTTAGGGAACGGCTATGCCATATCTTGCTGACAAGTACATAACCATTCTACATGTGATCAGCATTCATTAAACACCTCTTGAATAAATGAATAAGTCAGTAAGTAATTGCATGTAGGAAGAGGCATAGTTGCTAGAAAGCAGATAACCAAATGAGCACCTGCAAGAATCTGAAACTTATCCTTTTCTAAAATGCACAGGGACAAGCTTTAGCATCACTTATTAAAATTGAGGTGATCCTCTTGAGGGTTGAGCACATAACCAATACTGTCTCAGTTGCAGGGAGCAAGCTATTAATAAAGTCAGAGGCTTAGGTTTGATGCAGTATGGTACAGTTAACCTTCAAAAAATAGTTTCTGCATTGAGCATGTATTAATTAAAACTGGATGGGGGTAGGCTATGAAAATGATTTTTAGAAAATATTTGTTAAAAAGAAATAAAAGCCCTATTGCCAGGTAACAGGCTATCTTCCTCTAATTAGCTCAGTTACTAGTTACTAGGTAGACAAAGCAAAAGCAAAAAAACAAAACAAAACAAAACAACACAAAACAAAAAAAACCCCTCAGCAAATCCCATCTTCACCGTCCCCCAAAATAACTTAAAAACATGTTGCCCCAGTGATGGGTAAGTGGTATCGTCTTAGAACACAAAGGACAGTCCATTGCTGAAGAGTAATGAGAACTCGAGGATCTTGAAAACATCACCAAAGGGGTGGCGATAAGGGAGAGCCTATGTTAGGCACAGGGACCACCAAGGCACCAGGATGGGTGACCTCGTGCAGTGTCCTGCTTATAGAGGGCTGAATTGTAGGTGTCTCCCAAATTGGTACTGTGCAGCCTTTTAGAAACAAAATGGGGAATGCTGAGAAAAAACCAAACATATCAATTTAAGAACCTGGATTCCAGCCGCTCAGAACATTCTTAACTTAGATTTCCCAGTGAGATTGTGACCCTGCAACCAGAAATTAGAGATGACAAAAGATATCTTGCACAGAGAGATGCGAAGCTGGGTTGGGGAAACCAGCATCCTAACGAATGGCCCATAGACCTGGGAAACCTGGGGAGCAAAGCACCTGGGCAAAGGTGCCCACATAACAAACTGTAACTAGACTGAGAGCGCCAGGAGGACTGGACCAGGGTCCTTGCCAGTGCTGTGTCTCTAGTGCCAAGGACAGTGCCTGCCACATAGTAGATGCTCAAGAAACATCAATCAACAAATGCCATGTGAACAAACTTTTGTAAAGTGTTTTTTCACTGTGGGAGGTACCCTTGTTGACCCAGAAAGGAAGATAGTGCAAGATATTATTTTTATCTTACACATATAAAAGAATTTCAGTTCTACTTAGAAATCCAGACTTGTCCGAGGGCAAACAAGATAGAGGTCTCCTCTACCTTAGCTGATACGTTGGCCCCATAACTTAATCATATTTTACATCTGCATGGTGTTCCACACTTTTCGAAGCCGTTTTAGGGGCAGTCATGAAAACTATCCAATTAGATATTTAGGACTGTGATGAGCCATTCCTTCATTTTTCAGAGCTTTAATTGATTGACGCATTGGGTATAACAGCCTTGCGTGCATTAGGTTCCAAGTCTGAGAGTTTTCAATGATCACACTACACCTCACCTGAGCTAGAGAAAATCTGCAGCTCATTGCAACTCCTGTCTTCTGCTCCCCAGCAAAGAACAGAGGAGAAGCCGCAGCAAACACAGAGACTTGAGCTCCGAGGCCAGGATCTGAACAAATCAGATGCACCAGGGACTGTCTATAAAATATACATCAGTACAGTCCTATCCCTGTTCCAGGCTCTTTGGGACCCATTCAGAAATGGAGCCATGGCCGGGCACGGTGGCTCACGCCTGTAATCCTAGCACTCTGGGAGGCCGAGGCGGGTGGATTGCTTGAGCTCAGGAGTTCGAGACCAGCCTGAGCAAGAGCGAAACCTCATCTTTACTAAAAATAGAAAGAAATTATATGGACAGCTAAAAAAATATATAGAAAAATTAGCCGGCATGGTGGCACATGCCTGTAGTCCCGACTACTTGGGAGGCTGAGGCAGGAGGATTGCATGAGCCCAGGAGTTCGAGGTTGCTGTGAGCTAGGCTGACGCCACGGCACTCTAGCCTGAGTAACAGAGTGAGACTCTGTCTCAAAAAAAAAAAAAAAAAAAAAAAAAGAAATGGAGCCAGTGTGGGTTAGGGGATGCTGCTGAGAAGCTTGTGTTTTTTCCCAAAGATTCCCCAGGTGATCTGATTCCTCCCCCCTCCAATAACCCCTCTGCCATGGAAACCCCCAGCTTAGCTGTCAGAGGTTAGCTCCAGCAGCCTCGGGATAATGGTCTCCACTGGAGGTGTACACAGAGAAAATTCTCTTCTTACCTTGTTAGGGCTTAGGCTTCCCTGCTGCTTTTGAGAGGCTCACTGCTAGCCTGGCTGCACTTTTCTCCTCTGACGCACCAACTTCCCTCTTGGCTTCCTCCTCCTACTTGATTTTGCATAACTGTCTCTATTCAGAACATATTTCACTGTCCTCCCCCTTTTGTCAAAAAAAAAAAAAAAAAGAAAGAAAGAAAACCCACCTTGCAAAGACGGGCTTGAGAAAGCACTTGCTCCCAGGAAGAGGCGACATTAGCAGCTCTTACACCCAGGAGAATCCAGGGGTGTGGAGACTACTCGCAGTGGGCAGGAGAAGCAAAGGAGGAAGAGATCCCTTTCTGATCGGGTGATATCCTGGAATGTTGACTTCTGGAAGATAGCTGTGAAGGTCAACTCCCTTAGGGCAGAGTGGGGAAAAAAAAAGAGACCCTTGGAGAACTAGGAGATGAGATTGATGGGGAATCTCATGACAGTTCTAACTAGAATGCCCACAAGATCTTAAACCTGACTCTTACATCTTATTCTCTTGTCTGAGGCGAAAATGTCAAAGTTATTTCTGCATCGCACCTGCCTGCTCGCCCCACCCTGGCTGTACTGAGATAACATTTCTCAGCCTCTGTGTCATAGTCAACACCTTCACCTTTCTTGCAAGAGGAAATAAATATTTTCTGGGAGGACATAAATGCACTGGTGTTTGTTTGGGGTGTGGTGGGAAAATCCCCCTTAAGAAAAAAAGAAATACGGAGGAATAGCCTCCACATATACTCGCTGTCAAATTGGCACTAACTGATCAACACTATGGTGCTCACACGGTAGTAATATTCTCCAGGGATTAGGGGGTGGGGGTGGGATAAACTCACAACTAATGGACACGGTGTCCATTGTAGAGGGGAAGGGCAAGCCTCTAAACCTCACTTGGGTGAGGCAAAGACATAAAATGTAACCAAAATGTTTGTACCCTCATAATATCTTGAAATAAAAAAAAATTAAAAAAAAAGAAAAAAGAAATGTCATCATTAAAGATTATGATTTCTGCCTAGCTGTGTGCCTTTGGGCAAATCACATACCCACTCTGAGCTACTTATATGGTTGTCATGGGTCTAAACAACAGGTGCACATGAATAAATGTAAACTGTGGTGTAGTATAGAAGCTACAGCCTTTCAAGTCAGAGATGTAGCCGGGCAACTCACTTCATCTCTTTTGAGTCCTAGAACATCAGTGTAAAACAAGGGTAACAATATCTACCTTATAGCTTTAGGGTGAATGTTAGGATTAATGTCCATAAACCCCTAACACAATATTATGACGATAATAAGAGTTAAAAGGTGATAATTATTATTGAATAATAATACTTTTTTCTAACTCAGCTGCTGGCTCATTTCCCAGGCCTTGGAAGAGAGCGCAGGCAGGGAGTTAGCTGTTTGAGTTCTGGGATAATCTTTGCTGATTACTGTCAGCTGAGTCCAGGAAGGCTTCAGCATTGGTACAAATGACAAGAACCTGTGGCGCTTGCCTGTCTTGATTTCAATTCTGTGGCCCTTCTTCCCCTCCTGTTTCTGGTAGAGAGAAGAGAGATTTCTCTTCTTCCGATGAGCAGAGATATAAAAGTTGTGCAGAGAGATAAAAGTTGAAGCACCAGTATGTCTTCTGGTGATCACCCATGTCTGTGTATTCTACCTCTAAATAGCTGTCAAATTTGCCCCCTTCTCTTTATATCAACAGCTATTGTCTTTGCTCTGGTTTTCAATGTTTCTTGCTTGAATTTCTGCCAACAGCCCTCCTAAACTATTCCGTTATCTCCAGTCCTGCCTCCTCCAGCCTTCACTTTCTCCTGCTGCTAGAATGATGTATCTAGTATGATCTGATCCTTATCACTTCCCTGATGAAAACACCACAGTGGAACTGATTATAGACAAAGTACAAATTCGTTGACATGCCATTAAGCATCTTTTTTTTTTTTTGAGACAGAGTCTCACTCTGTTGCCCGGGCTAGAGTGCCGTGGTGTCAGCCTTGCTCACAGCAACCTCAGACTCCTGGGCTCAAGCAGTCCTCCTGCCTCAGCCTCCCGGGTAGCTGGGACTGCAGGCATGGGCCACCATGCCTGGCTAATTTTTCTACAAATATATTTTAGCTGTCCATATAATTTCTTTCTATTTTTTAGTAGAGACAGGGTCTCGCTCTTGCTCAGGCTGGTCTCGAACTCCCGAGTTCAAATGATCTGCCCGCCTTGGCCTCCCAGAGTGCTAGGATTACAGGCGTGAGCCACCACACCCGGCCCATTAAGCATCTTTGAAGAGCTGGTGTCTCTCTACTCCCCATCATGATCTCCTTCATGCAATGGATTCCAAAGATACTTGTTGGGTGCCCGTTACCCACCGGGCTCTGCTTTAGGCACTGATAACAGCAGTGGGCAAAAGAGACCAAATTCTCTGCCTTTGTGGAGCCTGCATTCTGTTGGGTGGGGGACAGACACACAAACCGTGTAGTGTATCAGATGATGGAAAGTGCTATGAAGAAAAATGAGGAGAGAAGACAGTAGAGATTGCAGCTGGGGATGAGGGTTCTAATTTTAGATAGAGAACCCAGGGAAAGTAATATCTGAGCAAGGACCTGAAGGAGGTGAGGGCAAGAAAACGAAGAAAATGTCTGAGGAAAGACCATTCCAGGCAGAGAACAGCAAGTGCTGAGATGGTAAGCCAGGAATCACAAGGAAACAGTGTGATTGGCCACATTAAGTGGGGAGAGAAATAAAAGAGAATGTGAGGGCTGACAGCAGGTGGGTGGGACAAATTGGGTAGCAGTGCTTTCGTCCATATTAGGGGACTTTGGCTCCTACTTAGGGAAAAATAGGAAGCTGTTGGAGGGTATGAATATAGGAATGACGTATATTCTAAAAGATCATTGTGGATACTGTGAGGGGAATAAACTAAAAGAGCATCAGGGCAGAAGCTGGGAGCTCAGCTAGGAGGCTGGGCAGGAGACCAAGGTAGCTTGGATCAGGGTGGTAGCAGTGGAGAAGGTAGTGGATTCTAAAATATGTGTTAAAACATACATTTTAGCAGTAGAGTGAAATAATTCACAGGTGGATCAGATGTGGGGATGTTAGTAACAGAGGAGTTAAGGCTGACTCAAGGATATGGTGCCATTTTCTGAAATGGGAAGAATTAGGTTTTGCGGGAGAAATCAGGAGTTTAATTTTGGACATGTCAAGTTCAAGATGCCTATTGGTCATCCAGGCAGGCAGTTGGGTATATAAATCTAGAGTTCAAAGAGAGGTTTGGGCTGAAGATAGACATTTGAGAGTCATCAACATAGAGATGGTATGACGAACCACGAGGTGGATGAGAGTGCTCAGGAAGAGTGAGATGATGGAGAAGAGGACAAAGGAAACCAAGAAGGAATCACCAGCAAGATAGGAGGAAAACAAGATTAGTGCGGTATCCTGGAAGCCAAGAAAAGAAAGGGTTTCAAGGAGAAAGGTGCAGTATACTGTGCCCAAATCTCCAGAAAGATTAAGAAGGACAGAGACTGCATGTTGACCATTGGATACAGCAACATGGATATCATTAATGATCTTGACAAGAGGGCATTCTTGTGGAGTTCTGAGCATGAAAATCTGATGAGAAGAAAGGAATTAGAGACAAGGAGGGTGGCCAACTCTTGATAGTGAAGGAGGAGAAAATGGAGGAGTTGGTCCAAAATCGGAGTGCACAACTATTTTAATTGGAGGGAAGGCAGTGTATATGAGCACAGATGCAGGGAGGTGGGGAGATGATGTGCTGGGGATTTGTGGAAATTCTCTTCTTATTGCTTGTATTATTCTAGTGAGCTAGGGGACAAGGTTGTCAGCGAAGTCTGAGGATGGGGGAGGTGTTATGGGAAGTGTGAAGAGAGAGGGGACGGTATGGAATGGCCATCTGTGAGAATGGGTTAGTGACTGTGCTGGGGTAATTCAGATAAATGAGTGACACTGAAGGTCTTTGCAAGGGGAGTGGTTATAAATCTGAAGTGAGAGCAGTTAACATAGGTGTGTGATTGTTTCCAGCCATGTTCAGCTGCTATACTTGCACAGGCATGGGCTGAGATTAGATTTAAGTAAGGCTTGTGCTTTTTTTTTTTTTTTTTTTTTTAAGAAAAGTACAGTGAAGTGTTAGAGGGGCAAGGGAACCAAGGAGGCTATTCAAAGGAGTGATCATAATAATGGACTGTGGAATCCAAACTGGATAAGAGGAGAAACAGGGACACAAGGAGTATAGCTGAGCTAAGGTGGAGGACAAGCTGTCTGGAAGTGAGGGGGTCAAGGATTTGAGACCCGGGTGTTTTAGAAGGATCATCTATCAGGATATTGAGATCATGTAGAACTGTCCCAGAAGTAGTGTTGGAGAGTGACAGGAGCCATATGACTGTAATGAGGGTAATCTTAGCCCTGTCTCCACTAATGTTGGGAGAGAGCCACCTTTTATTTATGTATAATATATTCACCTTTTATCTGGGAATATCCATCACCCAGCACAGTGCCTGGCACATAGAAGTGCTCAGTGGAAGCCTGTGAAAGGAATGAATGAATGAACCCTTGTTCAACCTTTAGAAAGGAACTTACAGCTTTGTGCACAACAGGTGCAAATTCCCCATAACCAAACAGTGTAATCAAATGAACACACCCACAGAAAACCTGGTTCAGTAAGTTATGTGAAGCAGTAAAATAAAGTAAACTGTCATCACAGGTTAAAGTGCTTTACCACCTTGAGTATAATGGTCGTTTTTCTAAACGTTAGGCAATTGATTTTATATTTTATTATGTTTAATAGGTCAAAGATAATCTAAATCCCACAAGTGCATTTTAAAGTGTGGAGTATAAATACGTAAGTATGACTCAGACTTGATATTCTTCCTATTATCTTCAGTACACACAATACTAAACCATTGTAACTGTTGATACTTCCTAAATAATGTCAAGAAACTTACATTGCTTTAAAAAAACGTTATTTGCATTAATATAAAAAATAGAATTTCCACTAGGAGTCTGCAGAAGAAAAATAGCATATCTAGTAGCCTAGTCAAGTATGTGGGTGGGACAATAAGAATATTATCTTTATGAAAGGTCAGAGGTCACATGGTATGGCACGTTTTGGGGTACTGAGAAAACTACTTTTGCTGAAAAAGAGGGTTTCTGAAGAGAAATAGTGAAAAAAGACTGGGAGTGGAGGGCAGGATCGAGCTCAATTATGGAAGTCCATGAGTGTAAGGTTTGGGCATTTTAACATTGTCTTTTACTCAGCAGGAAATAGTTATGACTTTTGAGCAAGGGAATGACATAATAAATGAAGTGTTGGGTCAATCTAGCTGCTAGATTCTAGCAGTATGGTGGGATGGTTTTTGCAGAAACACACTTAGTAGTCATGTCAAATAACTTAACACTAAAATACTACTAAGCAGATGATGTACCCATTTATTTGAAATTCACTTGTCTCCTTAAAGTCTAGATTTATGCTAGGTGCAAATGCCCAAAGAATCATTTTAAGATGATAAGGGTTGCCATTCTCTTCCTGATAGTCATTTAGTCTGTTGCCCACTGGGAGTCCATGAATTATTTGTTTTCTCTAGATATTGGGTGGTGCTCACTTTCTTTTGTTTTGTTTTTTATACCCTGGCTCCTGGTGGTCCGGTTCTATGAAAAAGTAATTATAGCCAGGGTTGGAGGTTAGAAGTAAGAATGAATGAGACTCGTGTAGCCAAACCCAGAATCAACATTGGGATAAACTGTTCTAAGCCTCCTTTCCAAGAACACAGCTCACCTGAGTTAGGGTAGCGTTTACGTTTTGGGTGTGAGGATGTCAGTTTTCCCTTGAAGTGTGTTTTCATAATCTGCCAGTTGGATGCCAATTGCTTCACTGGCATTACTATTTCTTTTTACTCAAGAGGAGCTTAGAGTCAGGAAGGATAAATAGCTTTATCCAAACTCTTATGTCATGTTAGTGACAGAGCATGTCTTTTCACACTCGTTGCCTTTATACCTGCTGTTTCCTCTAGAATGTTCTCCTCCCCATCCCAATCCCATTCCATTTGACAACAATTCAGCTTTCTAAACCCTGTGCAGAGCCTTTCTGTGCAACCTTCCCTCCTCCCCATGCTCAGTACTGTCACCTGCAAACTGCACCGCCTCCCCTCCCACGGTGCAAATGGCCATTCCTTCAGTTGTACAAACCTCTGTCATTAGGCATGTGCTTTTACATCTGTGTCTCCCTATAGAAGTATAGAGGTCTTCCCTTTTGTGTCCCCTGCACCAGTGTCTGGTACACAGTAGGTGCTCAGTTAATGTCAGATCCAAGGGGAGATACTCTAAACGCAAAGAGGAAAATTCTACACTCCTGTAAAATCTAAGCAAAAGATAAAGGAGCAGCGCCTCAAACCCTCCCCACTTAGATTAATTTTTTTCTTTGAAATGTTTGGGAGAGGAGGTTTCACAGCCCTCCCGCAGCTGTCGGTGGGGGTGGGGGGTGGGGATGCGGTGCGGCCCCCCCAAGGGGTTCACTACGCGCCCCAGTGTGGATCCCCGCGGTGCGCCCCGTCCCCGTGACCGTGACCCCGCCATCGTGACCCCGGCCCCGCCCCGCAGAGTGCGGTTGCGTTTCTCATGTGGGTGTTCCCCTTCTGCTCCTCGCTGTCCTCCTTTTCTCACACTTCCTCCGCCCTGGACTTCGCTTTCTTACTCCAAGGAGATCCACCTTCCTCGCCACGTCCTCCGCCCACCAACTCCCGGGACGGCGGGGCGGAGTCGCGAGCGGTGGGGCAGGAGGGGGCCTCCACCTCTGGACCCCAGGTGTGTTTTCTTGTAAGTGGTGACAATGTTCCTCCCCACGTCTTTAGACTCAAAATGTTGACAATGGTTGTCACAGTCAGGGTTCCCCTAAGAAACAGAAGGCACTCTGAGTTGGAATTTAGGGATGGGGACAAAAGTGACAGTTTACAGAAGTGTAAGCAGCATTAAAGAAACCAAGGAGAGAAGGGGAGGCACCCAGCGTCTAGCACCCCAAGGCCTGAGGAAGGAAGGGGAAGCGCTGTGAGCACCAGGGCTGCGGGAGAGGGGCTGGGAAGGAGCTGCCAGAACTCAGGTGATGTGAAGGGCGAGAAGAGGGGAAGGAAACGCCCCCAAACGTCTCTCCTCCCACCCTCTGATTTCCTACACGGGCTTCCTGTTGACTGAATCCAGGGGGAAAAGCAGCCCACAGGGGCAGTGCTGGGACTCAGCCACCAGGACCCAGACAAGGGCAGAGAATGGATCTGGGGTTGGGAGCGGGGAGAGGGCCCCACGGGAATAACCAGCCCAGTCAGGCCATGGCTAGGTTGAGGTGAGCGAGATTGAGCAGGGCAGGTGTAGGGTTGGATTTTTGCCTTTACTTAAAATTTAGGCATTGTGTCGTCATGGATTGTTTGCAACAATTTTGATTTTTAGAAAACATAACATGAAAATGTTATTTATCTTTATTACTGAAATTTTTTTGAGTACTGCGCCCCCCTATGTTTTGCACCTGAAAGAAATACAAAATTGCCCCACTCACCTCATCCTAATCTTAGCACTGAAGTGGTTCTCTCTGGACAGGAGGATCATAGGTGGTTTTTATCTTCTCATTTTTGCTCACCTGTATTTTCTAATTTTTTAAAAAAGTAAGCATGTATTTCTTATGTAATAAAAACAGTTAAATGCAAAAATCTCTTCTTGGGAAGTACGAATCCTTTGTGCATGCAGCCAACTTGGCAGAAAAATAAAATGTTTGTTGAATGAGTGTGTAAAAGAATGTATATGTCAACTCCATCCCACATTGTACCCATTCTCAAGGTCTGACTCAAATGTCACCTTCTCATAAAGTATTTCCTTATATCCCCAAGCACACGGGCACGCAGAGCCCTGTGTGATTTGGCCACGCTACAGCCCAGCTCTTCCTGCTTCCCTTACATCTGCTATTCCTCACTCCTGTGGCCCCGCTACCTTGGCCGCCTCCTCACTGCTGCTCCTGGCACACAGGAGGCAATAGATTAACATTTGTTGAATGACTGAATGGATGTGACCTCTCCCTCTTTTGCATCATTCCGGAAAAAATCTGTTTTGTTCTGTAGGTGTGTATTTGTCTTATCTCCTCTACCATTAAGCAGCTCAGGCCATCTTATGTGTTGTTATACGACCCATGTGGTGCCTGGCACAGTGCCTAGTATGTAGTAGTAACAGATATTAACAATACTAGTAGGAAGAGCCATTGTTTGAGTGATTACTTTGGGCCAAGCACTGTATTAAACATTTACAGGTGTCACCTCACTTATATTAATATTTTTAGGTGACTGTGAGGATGCCTACATTTATAGGAAACCACATGGTTGTAAAAGGGGCCTTCTAGTATTAGTCCTACTTTGCAGTTGAGGAATCTGAGGCTTAGAGAGGTTAGGTAACTCTCCCAAGGTCACATTACTAATAAGTGGCATTTTAGGAAAATGCAACCCTGAATTATATCAGATCCAGAATTCTCAAAATGTGGTCCAGGAACCACTGGGGCCTTTAAGACGCTTTCGGGGAGTCTGTAGGTACAAAACCATTTTCATAATAATACTAGGACATTGTTTACCTTCTTCATTCTCATGTGTGTGCAGTGGTTTTCCCAAGGCAATGTGTCATGTGTTATCACCTTGAATATACAAGCAGAAAGGAAAATCCAGCTGTCTTCTATGAAGCCAGACATTAAAGAGATTTTCAAAAATGCAAAATAGTGCCAATCATTTCACCTATTTTTTTGTTTCAGATAATAGTTTTTTCCTATAAAACATTTATTTTAACATGTAATGTGTTGATTATTGTTATTTTAAATAAATTAATATTTAAAAAATGAATTAATATTTTTAAGATATTAGTTTAAATTTCTAATATGGTAAATATTGGTAGGTAGAATCCCATATAAACAAAAACTCTGTGGGGTTCTTAATATCTTTCAGAGTATGAGGGGGCCCCCGCAACCAAAATGCTTGAGAATAGGTGGATTAGATAGTATTTAAGTTCCCTCTCAGCTCTGACGTTTAAGAGTTCTCTTGAGCAGTTTAGATCATATGTAACTGATCACTCTTAGTTTCCGGATTAGCTCCAGAAGGAGGGGCAGCCCAGGGTCTGTCTTCATGCCTGGTCTTGACTGGTCTTGGTTACTTAGGTTTATTATGTCTTAACTGCTCTGTGAACTTCTGGAAACACCCGTTCCTGTCTTGGGCTCACACATAGCTCCCAGTTATGATTCAGTACTCCCAGACTCATTATTCCATTCCTGTGGCCCCCATCCTCTTTTATGCTTTTGTGATGTGTCACTTTTTACCTTGACCCTTGAGTAGATCTTCCTCCCAACTTTCTATTCTTAGTGTTAGAGAACAAAGGTTTTTACAATATCTAAACGCTTCCTGGACTGTGGATGGGCCCCCCAAATGGTTTATTTCATCTTGTCCTTGGCGAGTACAGAATTACAACGTAGTTTATATTTTAAATTATTTCTCTTTGATTACCTCTGGGGTTTGGAACTGGATGGCAGGAGAAAAGGAGTAGGAGGGAAACTTAACTTTTATAATAGCTTTTGTATCACTAGCCTGTAATCCTAGCACTCTCGGAGGCCGAGGCAGGAGGATCGCTCGAGGTCAGGAGTTCGAGACCAGCCTGAGCAAGAGCGAGATCTCGTCTCTACTAAAAAAAATAGAAAGAAATGATTTGGACAGCTAAAAATATATATAGAAAAAAAAATTAACCAGGCATGGTGGCGCATGCCTGTAGTCCCAGTGACTCAGGAGGCTGAGGCAGAGGATTGCTTGAGCCCAGGAGTTTGAGGTTGCTGTGAGCTGGGCTGATGCCATGCCACTCTAGCCAGGGTGACAGAGCGGGACTCTCCCTCAAAAAAAAAAAAAAAAAATTTGCTCGCAGTGAAGCAAAACCAAAATATTTCCTGAAATGTAATTATTTTTAGGAACTTTCTTGTTTAGCTGGCAGCACTCCTTTCAGAGGAGGATAGCCTTGCAGGGTGGATACGGAAGTAGAAATCATGTCATAGATCAAGGGACAGAGGGAATGAATGTGCGGTTTAGGGTGGAGACTGCCATTAGGAACTTCAGGTCTTTGTTTTTTCCCCTTCAGGTGTCTTAGTCACAGTTTGGTGGAATAGACTAAGTATATTAATTGGCCTCCATTACTTTAGGAAAATGATTTTTATAAAATATGTGCTATAAACTTAGACATATAGTACTACATAAACTTAGATGCATAATACTATTTTATATATATAGTATACATGTTGGGTATACTTCATACTTTCTATTTATTTGCTAGTGTTTAATGACTGAACCCTTTAGGTTCTGATTTTGCTGTTTTCTTGGTATTTTCCCATGCTGGTGCATTTGGAGAAAGAGGGTAAATGTAGGTGTTATTTCCAGCCACGTCACTTACTTGCTGTGTGATCTTTGGTAAGTCTTGCCTTGGGTCTCCATGACTCACATCTGTCACACAAAGGTAAGACTTGTCTTTGAGCAACAGTTGGGAGAGAAACACAAGATCCAGGCAGCAAAGTCTTTGGTAAGTTAAAAGCACTATTCAAAACCAAACTAATATTATTAACCATTTGTCATGCTTAATTCTCAAAATACCATGAGAAAGAACCAGAAAGCTAGGTATTGGTTGCACTTTCCAGGTTAGAACAAGAAGACTAAAGAATATTCTCAGATGTTAAGCAAGTCAGTGGTCGAGCCTGCTACATCTGTCTTTTCCCAGCCCTTTGAGGAAATATCCTCAAAGCTAGAGGTCAGCGGTCAGTGGTCTTCCGAGTGGGAACAGCAGCACAGACAGTTCTATGGGAATCCAGTCCCAGATCCTCAACTTCATGTGTGGTCTTCTGAACACAGGTTCTGCTTTCCCAAGCCCGTTTCATAATCTGCCCTTCTCTTGCTTTACAAAAGGAGTGAACACTGTTAACCTGCCCAGAATTGCTCCAGGGAGTCAAAACCTCTGGGACACCAAACAAGGGACATTTCGAAATATGGATTTCTGAAAAGGCTCCTTTAATAATTAATCAAAGGAGGAGGAAAAAAATCCTTACCTACACCTACCATTTGTCTTCCATTGTCTTATACATTTTCCTCTTAGAAGGAATTGGCCTGCAAAGGGAAATTCTGAATTGGATATTGTGGAGTAGGATAATGGAGTAGAAGTCACTTCCCCTGTTCCATCTCTAGTTTGTTGTTGAAGAAAGCTTTTCTCCTTCCAAGAGCCTCTTGAAAGCAAAGCAAACATCACATCCCAAAGATGCGTTTCCCATTACATATTTAAAGTAAACCATTCCATTCAGTACATTCTTAAGACTTGTCTATTGTAGAAAGAGAAGTACTTGCAAAAGGGTAAAAGTTGACAATGCCATTTCTTTTCAAGGAAACTGGAATGTGTTCTGGGACTAACAGATTATTCATGATATACAGGATAAACTTGCCAAGAAAAATTTTATGAGATTTCTTTCAGATTTTCAATGCATTGATCAATGAAGTAGTTAATAAGGTAGTTTTATCAAATCATGATATATTTATTCCAATAGCAGTCAATCCTCATTTTTTTCTTATAAAATGTTTAATGATGCAAGTGCTAGACCAATTAGTGCAATATATACCTTTCTCTTTTACAGGAAAAGTTCAAACAAGATGTCTAGCAAAATTAGTAAAGTTGATTCTGATATTTATACATCATTTTATTTATTGTCAAAAGCTGAATATCTGATTTTGATAACACACGTATATCAAAGGAATATCATATCTCTGGTCATATTGTTTTTTTTTTTACGAACAACACATTCCAAACCTACTCCCATCCTATTTCTTACTTTGGAAATAACTTATTATGTTAGCTGCACATTACATTGGAGTGTTATAATTAAGTGATGGCAGGTCACATAATTATCTTGTTTTTATAAATTATTCTATATGTGAATAAATTAATCATATAAGAGCTACATTATTTGAATCTTGTCTGCTTTTAGTAATGTATCTTATAAGATGTGTTCCATAATTTATTTCTCAGTAATTTTTATAATATTCCTCAAAAATGCCTATTACCACATTGCTATAGTTTGGTTTGTTTGACCCCTACAAATATGTTGATATTCGATCCCCAGTGTTGGAGGTGGGGCCTAATGGGAGGTGTTTAGGTCATGGGATGGGATGGATCCCTTATGAATGGCTTGGTGCCATCCTGGCTATATTGAGTGAGTGCTTACTTTACTAGTTCCCGAGAGATCTGATTGTTAAAAAGAGCCTGACTCCCCTCTCTCTTGCTTCCTCTCTCTCCATGTTTTTTCTGCACACACCAGCTCTGCTTCACCTTCCACCATGAGTGGAAGCAGTCTGAGGCCCTCACTAGATGCACATGCTGTCATCGTGCTTCTTGTATAGTCTGTAGAACTGTGAGCCAAATAAACCCTTTTCTTTATAAATTATCTAGCCTCAGGTATTCCTTTATAGCAACACAAATGGACTAAGACACACGTTTATTTGAATTTTATTTGCTTATTTTTATTTTTTAATTTGAATTTTAAAAGTCAGACAGAAATTAACTCTGATTACTATTATTGGTTTGAAAACGAGGATCTGAGTTACCAATTAGATTAAATGGTGGGTAGTTTTCATAGATGAAATGAGATAAATCTTCAAGGCTTTTACTAAAAATGTATTTAAAACATGGGCCAAGATAAAAATATTTTTATTGAAAAAATATTGAATTGGTGATGTGTTTTGATGTTAATATTTTGATTTTTCAATATTTTCTGAATATATGAAATTAAACAAGGGGTATCTTCAGTGAAATAATAACAGCTATAATTGATTATAATTATATAAGTCTCAAAATTCATAATTATTTAGTATGATAATGATATTTTTGAAATTTTTGGACTATGCTAATTTTCAGAAATTAAGGAATGAATGACTCTACTAACTAGGCAACAAATTCTTTTACACGTTTCCAGATATTTATTTTCACCAAAATTGAAGGAGGAACTCTTAATGAAATGATGGATCCAGGCAGTGATCATTAATGGCTGCTAAAACTATTAGATGAAAACCTGATAGTGAACTTCACAATGAGCTGATTCAGCTGATAACACTGAACCCACTGATCAATCGCATCACAAAAAGACACACAGACTTTATGTACCTCTAATTAAATAGGAAGTACACACACCACCTTCGAAGGATTCTTGCCAAGGTATAACATTTGAATTGGACCAAACCTTGAGATCTACATAGCAATTTTTAGAAAATACAAGAGTCAGAGGAACATGTTGAAGCAGGCCAAGGAGAAGCAATTAGCAAAATTCAGAATGTGGAAAACTCTACAGGACAAATGACCCAGGTTTTCAACAAATCAATTGCAAGGGAAAAGAAACATAGGGAGGAAGAATCTACAGATTAAAAGAAACTTAAGAACAGTATCAGACAAGTACAACTCGTGGACATTGTTGGGATTTTGAGTTTTAAAAAAACAACCCTAAAATCTAAACCAAACCAAAAGAAAAACATGCATGAGACAATCGGAGGAAATCTGCACATTGGCTGGATATTGAATGACTTATGTTTTTTAGGTGCACTGGTTGATAGTTATGCTCAAAAGCATCCTTATTTTTTAGAGATATATACAGAGGTATTTGCAGATGAAGTGGTGTGATAACCTGGGATTTGCTTCAAAATAATCCAATGGTGATGAAGTGGTGAGGGGTGGAGAGCAGCTAGTGGGGAAGGGTGGAAGTGAAACAAAACTGGCCGTGGGTTGATAAAATTGTTGAAGCTTAGTGATGGGCACACGGGGACTCGTTTTTTATCCTTTTTCTGTGTTTATGCAGACTTGAAATTTTCAATAAGAATATAAGGATAAATAAAAACAAACCTAAAAAATAAATTAATGCATTGAAGGAGTACCTAATCTAGTCATCAGCTGGTAGATCACTAAAGATAATTTTTTTGATGATTAACCACTGTGTGATTTGGGGCTTAAAGCTTGAAAGGACTGAGCGACTTAACATTGTTACAACAAAACTCTCCATTCTCATCTACTTATTTATGTAGACAGTGCTTATATCTCTAGAAACAAAATCAAGCAATAAAGTTGGTGCTGAACTATCTTATTCTATCGAGCAGTAGTATTTATCCATGAATGCATGAACAAGCAGGAAAAAAAAAAGCCCCATCCAACCTATTAAGAGATTTCTATTTTTAACAATTTTTTTCTTTAACAAACATTTTTCTTTTTGTTTTTAATAATTGTTCATCTTATTTATCAAAATTTGTAATGGTAATGCTGTTTTGATCAGTTGTACACTAATACCAATTATAACAATCCAATCCAGATGAAGTTTTTAATATTTGGAGTCTTTGGTATCAGGAAGTTTTAAATTTAAATTATATACATATTTTGTACATGATAAAGTAATTGCAAAGAGACTTTCAAACCTAAAAAATTACACAAAGATAAAACTTTGTGGGTAAATGCGATGGAAACATAATTTCAGGGAGGAAAAGGAATGATATAAAATATCTGACAGTTAAAAAACTTGTTTATGTATTTTTTAGAATAGGAGACCAGTATCAAAGTACTGGGACATTAAGATTATATGATTATATTTAAAAGACTGATGTAATAGTTTTATTTTAAACTACATCCTTTGCAACTATTTACACTTATGTTAACAATGTCAAATATTAGCTAAAAACATGTAGGAGATCTACTTTTTTTTAATTGGAGTTTTTATTGAGTAAAATTCACATAACATAAAATTAACCATTAACCATTTCGATGTGTTCAATTCAGTGACATTTAGTTCATTCATTCACAATGTTGTGTAACCGTCACATCTATCTGTTGCCAAGACATTTTTATCACCTCAGAAGGAAGTTCTGTACCCATTAAATGGTCACTCTGCATCCTCCCCTCACCTCAGACCCTAGCAACCACTTGTCTGTTTTCTATGGATTTACTTATTCTGGATGTTTCATAGAAACGGAATCAGGTGTCTGGCTTCTCTCACTTAGCATAATGTTTTTAAGGTTCATGCATGATATAGCATGTATCAGTACTTCATTCCTTTTAATGGCTGAATAATATTCAATTGTATGAATATACCACCTTGTGTGTATTCATTCATCAGCTGATGGACATTTGGGTTGTTTCTATCTGTTGGCTATGGTGATGAGTGCTTCTGCAGACATTTGTGTATGAGTTATTTATTTGAATACCTGTTTTTGGTTCCTTTGGGTATACAGTAGACCCCCTTTCTGTGATTTCAGTTATCCTCTGTCAACTGTGGCCCGAAAATATTAAATGGAAAATTCCAGAAGTAAATAATTAATAGGTTTTCAATTATATGTCATTCTGTGTAGCGTGATGAAATCTCTCACTATCCCACCCTGTCCTGCCCAGGATGTGACTCACCCTTTGTCCCTATTGACACTGTAGATGCTACTTGCCTGTTAGCCATTTAGCAGCCTTCTTGGTTATCAGATCAGCTGTTGGAGTATCACAGAGCTTGTGTTCAAGTAACCCTTATTTGACTTAATAATGGCCTGAAAGCACAAGAGTAGTGATGCTGGCATATTATTATAATTGCTCTATTTTATTATTAGTTATCATTGTTAATCTCTTACTGTGTCTAATTTATAAATTAAACTTTATCATAGGTATGTATGTATAGGAAAAAACATAGTATATATAGCGTTTTGTACTATGTGCTGTTTCAGGCATCCACTGTGGGTTTTGGAATGTATTCCCTGAGGATAAGGGAGGACTACTGTATACCTGACAGTGGAATTCCTGATAATTCTATGTTTAACTTT
Organism: Lemur catta; assembly: GCF_020740605.2. Lineage (NCBI taxonomy): Eukaryota > Metazoa > Chordata > Mammalia > Primates > Lemuridae > Lemur > Lemur catta. The sequence continues at coordinate 19,554,784 of NC_059147.1, read as the reverse complement.
TGGAGGAACTGCCAAACTTTCCCACAGTAACTGCGTGGTTTTACATTTGCACCAGTAATGTACAAGGGCTCTAACTTCTCTACATCCTCCACAACTCTTGTTATCTTTCTTTTTATGGTTAAATTATGGCTAACCTAGTGGGTATGAAGTGGTATCTCATTGTGGTTTTGATTTGCATTTCCCTAATGACTAATGATATTGAGCATCTTTTCATGTGCTTGATAGCCATGACTACCTAGTTTTTAAAAAACTATTAATATTTTAGGAGGTATGAAAGCAAAAATGTTTGCAGACCATGGCTCTGAGTCAAAGCCACTGGGAAGATCTTGCCCAAACTACCCCACTGTTCTCCAGTAGCATCATGCTGTGACCCCAAGGCTTCAGGAGAGTTTGAGGAACACTTTCCCTTTCTAGAAGTGCAGAACTAAAAATTAAAGAAAACAAAACAAACCCTTTCCCTCTCAGTGGGGTGTCACGAGAGACTGAAATTACAACTTAAAAAGCAAACTCATCCCATTTTTCTCCTACCTGGTAAATTAGCCCTCCTTTGTTCTGACGACATTATTATAAATGCCAAGATTTCAAGCCTCTATGATGAAATTTGAATGCCAAACCGAGTCCCTTGCACATAGGAAGCACATTCCATGATGATTCATTGGTTTGACATGACAACCAGAAGGGCTCTTCAGCTGCAATTCTCACTGATATTCTTTGGTGGGAGTGCTCTGGGAAAGGCGCTTCTGTGTCTGGCTGGAGGAAAGGGAGAGAATGAGGAAGCCTCTGGGCAAATGAAGTTGTGGCTAGGCAGGGAGCTGTGAAAGTGACAAGAGGAGAGTCCTGGGACTCTAGGAGAGCAGGGAGAACTGTGCTGGGCAATCTCCCCGGATATACTGCTAGGTCATTGATCAGTATCTCAGTCCTATATCCTTACATGTTCCCTAACACAGAATCTGGCATACAGCAGGTACACACGTGATGTTTGCTGACTGGGGTTGTTCACTGTTGATGCTCTGTCCCATGAGGACTCTGCCTCCCTGGTGGGCATTGAGAAGTACACATCCCGATGCTGCTCCTGCTCCTTGGTCATTCCTGTCCATCTAGGTCCAACATTTTCCAGCAGTTCCCCATTATCTCCTATCACTGCACCTTGATCTGCAGTTTTAACATTAAGTATCCCCTATATTCTTGATCAATATTTTAAGAAATTTCCCTCTATCCCCTTGTTATTTCTACTACATTTGCACTACCTTGTAGGCATGGCTATGTTTGGGACCTTAGAATCACATCCAGTCCTCTGTAGTAAAGAAGAATTCATGGGACTATCACATATTTTGCTGATGAACTCTTACCTGAGATGTCTTCTAGGTTTATCTGGGGTTATTCACTGCCTCTAAAGGCTCCTGTGTGGAAGGTATAAGTCTGCTTGATAGTGTTTTGAGAGCCAGGTGGGAGAATGGGGCTGGAGTGGTGGTGAGGATTTTTGATGTATCTCTGTTCATTATACAGACTTTTGTCTCCTTGTTTTAAATCCACTGTCTCAGTCTGCCCCTCTGCTATTTACACACCCCCCCCCCACTCCAGAAAATAAACCTCCTGTGTTGCAGAGTTTGGGAAGAGAGATCTCCAGGCTTTGCATGTGGGAATGGGATCTGTGGGTCCAACTGCTCCTTATACATCTGTCTGCCCAATTCATGAGCCTTTCCACTAGGTGAATCATCTTGCTTCCTGGTATGATAATACCACCGTCCCAGCCACCCTCCTCCCCAGCCCACTCTCGGCAAGGCTTTCTCTGGTTAGTGATTCTCCATCCCTTTCCATCTTCACAAACTGTGTTGACATCTCTCATCTGTTTTCATCTCCTTTCTCCTTCTCTTGTCCTTGTGGATTTGCATCCTTTTTGTACTTTTAGTGTCATGTTAAGGGGTTCAGGAAATGCCTGTGTTCAATCCACTCACATTTAATGAGCAACTGATCTTTAAGATAATAAAATTCCATGAAATGTAATATTCTGAAGCTGTTAAGTGGAATAGCATATCTATTAATATATATCTGAACATGTAAAGTGGTTAACATAGGAGGTTAAATGAAAAAAGCAAGTTGTAATTTGGTGTATATAATATGATACCATTTACATTAAAATTTTTAAATAGTGTATATAAATACACATATATATATACACATATATTGTATGGATGTAAATATATTTTCCTTTGCATTATCTGAGATAATATAAATGTCAGAGTAAATATGGAGAGCTAGTTGGGTATTTTCATGTGGCAAAAATATTTAAAAGGGACTGATTTAAAAGTCTAGTTATTCTGGTGAATTCAAAATTTACTTTTGGGGCCACAGAGCCAGAGAGCATCGTTCACATTGTGTTCTTTGTGAATGGTACCCCCTGGAGTTTTGCAACTTCAGTGACCCTTCCTGGGGGTCCCGTAAAGGGAGAGACTGTCACCTTCCCACACATCAGGGAGTGTTTACTTGCAAAGGAGGAGCTTCTCTCATATGTAACTCCAAGTGACCTATCCCACAGGATGTGTTTGTTTGACTGTGGTTAATGATCTTCCTGAAGTGTACCAGGGAGTCCAACTCCTAAGGTGAATAATAAGCAGCAAAACTTATATTTGTGGAGTTGTCCATTCTGGCACATTGTGGGAAACCTAGGCTTTCTCACGAAAGCAACTAACTCTTCCTCCTTCCAACCATCCCCAACTCCCAAACTAACTACAAAGCAAAAATGAGAAGATATGGAAAATTTTAAGTTCAAGCCCAGTGGCACAGGGTTGAAAGGAATTTAGTCACATATTTGAATATCCTCTAGCAACAGGTCTCTAGCAGTGGTTCTCAAAGTTTGCTGCATAATAGAATCACCTGGGAAGCTTTTAAAAATCCCATGCCTAAGCTCAACCCATGCTGAGAGTTGAAACTTTGGACAGGTTTTCTCAACCTTGGCAATGTAGACACTGGGACCAGATAATTTTTTGGTATGGGAGGCCGTCCTGTGCATTGTGGGTTGTTTAACAGCATCTCTGGGCTCTACCCACTAGATGCCAGTAGCACCCTTCCCCAGTTGTACCAACTAAAAGGCATATGCAAGTGTTACCTGGGGGATGGGGCAAATCACCCAGTTAAGAATCATTATTCTTCGGGGTGGGACCTAGGCATTATATTTAAAAAAAAACTTCCCAGGCAATCCCAATGTGAAGTGAAGTTTGAGAACCAGTGCTCTGATGGAGTTTCCCTTGGGATGTGTACCCAGGTGGAAAGTCCCTGGAATTTTGGAATGGGTTTTCATAAAGTGTGATTTAATATTGGTTGAGTAAGAATGGATATATTCGAGGAGCCCAGCAGTAGCAATGGATGAATAGCACTTAAAAATCCTTCAGGAAGATGGCGGACGAGAAAAACCGCCAGCCAGAGTGTCTCCGCAAGAAAGACAGATTTTAGAAGAAAGTGAAAAAAAATAAACAGGCAGACAAACATAGATCAGACGAGGGTCGGAAGGAAAGGTGCCTGAAACTACCGGAGACTCCACAGGAAGAAGTTGCGGAGGAGAACTGCAAGGAGAAAGGCCCCTGAGAGGCTGGCTTGGAGACCAGCAACAAGGGTAGGTGGAGCAGCTACATTTCCCCTCCCTTGCGTTTTGGACTGCGGGTGGGCTCCTGAGCGGAGAGACCTGCCCACTCCAGCCCAGGGACGGCCACCGCCGGTGAGGCGTGAGCCTCTTGTGGATGGGGCACCTCCCGGTCCGCAGACCCGAGTTGATCAGCAGGCTCCATGTTGCTTCATTCTCTCCTCCCCTTTTGCCTACCAGCCACTGCCGAGAGAGAAATTTAGCCACCACCCGGAGGCATCTGCAGGGAACAGGACCTCTCCTTTTGGGGACCTACAGCAGACTGGGGGGTACTCAGATTGTGAGCTCCCTACCCGCCAGCCCTCCCAGGTGCTGCTTGCCTGGTGACTCCAGGAGAGCGGGCCAAATCCTGAGGCGGAGAGACATTGATCCAGCTTGGGCACCCTGTGGGTGACTTGAGACCAGCACTCCTCTCCCTGGAAGGGTCAGGGATTGATTTCCATGGCCAAGGGGACAGGCCTGCAGACCAGATCCCCTACACCCAGGTCTTGATTGCATTGCCCTGGGGCACAGAAGGGATATTTGTGAATGACCCTACTGCATGTGTTTGCCTTCAGGGGCAGATCAGCGTGCTTGAGGGGCAACCCTCCTCTCACAGGAAGGCAGTGCGCCCAGCCCAGGCTGCGATCCTGGGCAGGGAACCTCCTGGCCTGCATGACAGCCAGGGTAGATCCACTGGCTTGAGGCCCTGCCTGCTGGCAGAGGCCCGGGAGAAACTGTGGAATAGGGGAGGGTGGAAAGGAGCAAGGCCTGCTCTAGACTGTAGGTCTCAGACAGCCCCACCCCCACAGGCAGACTTTCCTGCTGAGAGGGGCCATTCCAGCCCCTCCCTGGCAGCTTTGCCCATAGGCAAAGAACAGAACTTTGACCCCTGCTAACAGCATTTATGGAGCTTGAGGGCAGGCTCACCCAACCCAGCTCTGCCCAGACTCATTCCCCAATCTGCCCCCACTGAGGTGCAGAATAAGGACACACCTGGAAGTCCCAGGGCCCTACCCACCACTTGAGGCACTAGAGTGCCTCTCCAGAGGAACAAGAGCTGCTTACAGGACCCAAAAACAACACTGCAGCCTGCCCTTCCCAGCAAGCGCCACCTACTGACAGGGAGGTCATTCTGGACACCCTTTTACTGCATCTACTGACTCACATATAGGGTGTGGTCGAATCTCACCCACAAACACCAACTACTGGCTCAGAGACTAAACAGAGTGTGTCATCATCCAAACGAAAATCTAAAGGTAAGAAGCAACAGCTGATCCAGATGGGAAGGAATCAGCGAAAGAACTCTGGAAGTATGAAGAATCAAATGGAAAGCACACCCCCAAAGAGGAACACCAGCTCTCCAGCAATGGACATTAACCAAATTCAGAACACTAAAATGACAGAAGAATTTCAAACATGGATCGTAAGAAAACTCAACGATATGCAAGAAAAAATGATAACCAACACAAAGAAACTACCAAAAAAAAAAAAAAAGCCAGGACTTGGAAGAAAAATGGAGATAACTTAAACAGATAAAGTAGACCTACCATTTGATCCAGCAATCCCATTATTGGGCATCTACCCAAAAGAACAAAAGACATTCTATAATAAAGACATCTGCACTCGAATGTTTATAGCAGCACAATTCACAATTGCAAAGATGTGGAAACAACCCAGGTGCCCATCAATACATAAGTGAATTAATAAAATGTGGTATATGTATACCATGGAGTACTACTCAGCTATAAGAAACAATGGTGATATAGCACCTCTTGTATTTTCCTGGATAGAGCTGGAACCCATTCTACTAAGTGAAGTATCCCAAGAATGGAAAAATAAGCACCACATGTACTCACCATCAAATTGGTTTCACTGATCATCACCTAAGAGCACATTTAGGAAGAACATTAATCAGGTGTCGGGCAGTTGTGGGGGGGAGGGGATGGGTGTATACATACATAATGAGTGCCATGTGCACTGTCTAGGGGTTGGACACGCTTGAAGCTCTGATTCGGGGGGAGGGGGGAAGGGCAATATACATAACATAAACTTTTGTACCCCCATAATAGGCTGAAATAAAAAAAAGAATGGATATATTCTGAGCCAGATGAGCAGATTCACTCATCCTATCTAGTTTGCATCTGTTGCTTTCCATCAGGAGAGTTTGGAAAACAAAGCCTGTGAACAACTTGAGACCCTACTAAAGCCAGCTGAGCTTGTAGCTTATAGAGAGCCTTTAAGGCAAACAAGGGACCTGAACTAATGAAAGATCTAAACACCACTAGAAGACCACAGGGTTACATTATTGGTGGCAAGGTAATATCTACCATTGGCTCGAGGTTGCCTGTGGACTAAGGTCCTGTGCTAGATCTATTTACATGTCATCAATAAGAAGATATGTAAGTTAATAATGTAATAATAATAGTAATAATAAAAAATAGGGCTGTATTAAAGAACAAGCATGCCAAACTTCTGAAACATATTTTAAACCTAACTGTTATATATAAGGTTCACACATTTTGAGTATATGCCTCTCTGTCTCACTGTGGCAGGAACTGTAGGTTGACTCACACAACACCCTTCCCATCTTGTTCCTACTATGGAAGCAAGAAAGTGAAAAACTTGCCTTCCAGATTCCTCTGCTGTTAGGAGTAGCCATGTGACACAATTTTGACCATAAAGAATGTAAGCTTTATGAGGATAAGGGTTTTTGTCTATTTAGTTCTCTGCTGGTCAAAACTCATCAAATTGTATGCTCTAAAAAGGTCCAGTCTATTGTACATTAGTTTTATCTCAATAATGTAAATAATTAAAGAGCAGTTTTTAAGGAAATTAAAAGGCAAATTACAAATTGGAAGAAAAAAATCTTGGCCCTGCAGGAAATTGAGGTGAGGATCCTGAGGCACTAAGATCCTGCCCTTAAATTTCAGGTAAATTGCAGAGCTATCTGAAATTTATTCATCTGACACTAGATGTCATCATTGTGCTATGTAAATGTAGTTGTCGCTCAGGAGTGCTGTTTAATATTCAGGACTGGGTCAGTTCTTCAAGTGATTGAAAAGTGTTCATTTTTCCCCTCTTGATGTCAGAATATGGTCTGATTCAACAATGACAGCACTAATAGGGATCATATAAGTTTTCACAACAAATAAGATAATTTTGCCTAGTATGAGACCATATCAGCTTACATTATTAAAGAAACCAAATATGCAAAAAAGATTCAGGATACATTAGAAAAGACACAAAATCAAATGTTTAAGATGAATTAGGACATAACATTGCAAAACCCAAACTAGATGCAAACTTTGGATCTGCTTGTGAAGAAAATGAAAGGGAAAGACCTCAGGAATGAACAGTCTCAAGAGAAAAGTAGCTCAGAACACCATCAAAGACAATCAAGTAAAATCAGAAAAAGCAGGAGGACAGTTAATTACTACTCCAAGGCAACAGGCTTGGGGAAAAACAGATTGAAATGATATGTTGAAAAAATCAATCAAGTTGGTGAAAAGCTTGAACAAAGACACAATCAGTCGATGGAATTGGAAAGCTTTGTGCTTAATGAGAAGGGAGAAGACAACAGTGCTAGAAACGGTGTCTTTAGAAAACAAGCCACTGGAACCCAAATTGGATTCCACACGTGCTCACTCTACAGGTACTGCTAGTATCTTCAAGGAGCCAATCTCTCTTGCAGTTTGTGGTTTATTTCCAGCATCCAAACCTGCACAAGATGGGAGGATGAAAAAGAAATGTAAAAGAACAAGATAAAAAACTTGAAAATCTAAAAGAAAATGTTAATGTATTTGAAGCTCAGAACAAAGAACTAAAAACCAAGGTGGCACTTTGGTCTGAAATTTGGAGGGGAACGGTATGTAATGAAATCTCTGCAAGTGAATAGAACAAAGGCTCTTCCTCCTATTTGGTGTTTAGCCTGCAGAAATGATCAGGCAGATGATGATCTCATTATGATGTTTTTAATGGTCATTGTATCATTTTCCTTGAAAAATAAGGAAGCTTGTTAAATTGTTTCTCCTCCATATTTAAAACCAACCCATGGTCAGAATTTATTACAAGGATGCTTCAACTCTTTGCAGGAAGTTGATATTACAAGTAGTCATCCAAGGAGTTCTTTCTCTAAAATTGTCTTTCAACCCTACTAAGTACGTGGAGAAACCAAGTATTTAGGTTATTAACTATGAAATGTCTGATTTCCTTAAGTACTGAGTTTGACAGTTGGTATCTCTGACATTTCACTCTGAAACTTGTTTTATTTTTATTGTGAAGGTACATCCTCATTCTTTCAAATGTACATTTGGCTTGTGATTATCTTTCAAAATTTTTTATAGAGCAATTTTTGTGAAACCATGGATAAGTCAAAAATTCATGTGATTTTCTAATATGAGTTCCATCATGGAACCAGTACAGTGCACAAAGCTCGAAATATCAACGAAGCGTATGGGAAGGATGTAGCTAATGAATACACAGTTACATCCATGGTTTGAGAACCATTGCTTATGAAAGCAATCATTTAGAGGGGAGCAAGGGCAAAACTCTGAAAGGCCTTTAATGTTGATTTAGATTCCAGGAGTAGTGGCAAACCCTTGAAGTTACAGTAGAGAGGATTAAAGATGTCTTGAATGGTATTTTATCTCACTGGTTCATTTTATAGAAAACTGCTGCCGAGAGAAACAACGGCCTCCCTCAAAGGAAGGTGGAAAGTGTATCAGGCGCGTGGCTGGTCTTCCTTTCTAAGGTGTAACTTGTCCGCATCTTAGTGTATCGCATCGTCCATCCCCTCGTTCCTTCACACACTTTTCTCTTTCATCAGGAACCTCACACCTGATAATTCTACCATTGGGTGGGGCCCGAAATGGGTCACCTCCGCCCGGGAGCAGTTGATGTGTCAGGAGAGAAGAATTTATGAGAAAATTGCGAACACCACAGGCCCACGTGGTCCCGGTTGTTTCCTGGACGCCTTACTCTTGGTCTCTGAATTGTGGTCCACTCCTCACTGATTCAACTTCTTTCCACCAGATGGCAAATAAGCACATGAAAAGATGTTCGACTTCATTAGCCATCAGGGGAATGCGATTTAAAGCCACAATGAGAAACTACCACACATCTATTATATGTATCGCATATATCATTATGAAAAGCATTATGGTTTAATGTGTAAGAGAATCACAGGGACATATTAAAAAATGGATGTTTCTGGGACCCACCTGCAAGCGTTCCTTCTCCTGTCTTTCCTAGTAAGTGTTCAAAAGCATAAGCCTTAGGACTGAAAGCCTAAGCAGGACTTGATTTTCTCTACTCTGCTGTTAATACAGTAGCCACCAGCTATGTGAGCCCGTTAAACTGTTCAGTACTTGAAGTGAGGCTGGCTCAAATTGAGATGTGTAGTAAGTATAAAATGCACGCTGGCTTTTGAAGACTTAGTACAAAAATATAAATGATCTCATTAATTATCTCAATAATTTTTATATGGATTACCTGTTGAAATGGTAAATGATACTATTTTGGATATATTGGGTTAAGTAAAATATATTAACATTAATGTCACCATTTTAATTTTTTTTAATGTAGCTACTAGAAAACTTAAAATGCCATAACATTTAAGGGTCACATTGTATTTCTTTAGGACAGCCCTGCTCTACTACAGAGCATGCTCTTCAGCACCCTTACCTAGCCAAGCATGCATAAGCATTGTCAGTGCGGGTGGAAAAAGTAGAACACAGTTATGGCAGACACAAAGAGTTCTGTCTTAGGGAACTCATGGCGTGGGAACAGGAAATGAATGAGAGAGCAGACGGAGCACAGCATGGAGCAGGAGCAGTGACCTGGCCACTGTATCATGATGCAGGCTTGTGGTGTTTACACGGTGTGTGGTTTGATTGGACTGAGGGGAAAATGAAGGCATAAGGGAGGTCTGCACAAGGGTGGGCACTGGGTAGTACAGGGCTGGAAAGGACTGTGAGCAGTGTGGTGTGGCCTTGACAGAGCTCAACACTAAAAGTGTAAATGAGTCTGATCACAAAGGGAGGTCATGACATAAGAACAGCTTTTATGGTGAAGATGAGGTTTCTTTGGGACACAGAACTCCCTGGGTATAGCAGGCTGTTGAGAATACACCGCTGTAATGTTAGGTGCCTCAAGTCTGGAATTTTACAGGGTGTCACAAAGTCTGGATACATAGGCAAACATACATAATGGTGTCAAGCACATCTTCAATCTATTAAGAAATATTATCTATGTTTCCAGACTGTGGTCACTCTGTATACCTGGGCATCCTCTATATCAGTGGTTCTCAGTTGAGAGCAGTTCTGACCCCAGGGAGATATTTTTGGTTATCCAGATGGGGGAAGGGATGCTACTTTATAAGGGATGGTGCTGAACATCCTGCAGTACACAGGACATCTCCCCACAGTGAAGAATTATCTGGCCCCAAATGTCCCTAGAGCTGAGGTTGAGAAACCTTGCTCTGTATAAAAGATTCTATGTAGCTGAAATGTCCCCTGAATAGAGAAGCGAAGAGGATGGGGAACAGAATCTTATGGAATACTTAGGGTTAAGGAGAGGAGGAGGAGGAAATAGTGATAACTAGAGAGTGAAATGGAGCTGTGTGTGGAAAGATTTTCAAGGAAGATGGTGTGTGCCATGGCAAATAAGGCAGCTGAGGGGTTAGATGAGTGAACATATATTGAGGCAGCACTTGAAGTCCCTTCTTTTTGTTTTGTTTTGTTTTTAGAGACAGGATCTCAGTCTGTTACCCAGTCTAGAGTGCAGTGGTGTCATCACAGCTCACTGTAGCCTCAAACTTCTGGGCTTAAGTGATACTCCTGCCTCAGCCTCCCAAGTAGCTGGGACTACAGGTGTGCACCACCATCCCTGGTTTATTTTTCTATTTTTTGTAGAGACAGGGTCTTGCTCTTGCTCTGGCTGGTCTCAACTCCTGGGCTCAAGTGATCCTCCCACATTCGCCTCCCAAAGTGTTAATGTTACAGGCATGAGCCACTGTGCCTGCCCAGACCCTTCTTTGGTGAGGTTTAGGAGTGAAAGGAAAGACTGTTAATAGTAGCGTTAATGCAGTGTTTTGCAAACTGTTTTTACTATAACCTATAGTAAGTAATACATTTTCTGTCATAATCCAGTATGTACACTTCTACATATAATTGAAACCAAAGTTTCAGATTAATACTGAACTTTCCTGTGTGCTCTCACCTCTGGTATTTTTATATAATTTCCTACTGACATTATAAATCCATAAAGTAAGAAAGTATACTATATTAGTAGTTGTCTAGGTCTGGCGGGAGAGAGAGTGTGTGTGTATTAATTTTCTATTGCTACTGTAACACATTGCCACAAACAGTGGCTTAAAACAACACAAATTTATTATCTCTTAATTCTGGAGGTCAGAAGTCCAAAGTGGATCTCACTGGGTTAAATTCAAGGTCTGGGCTAAGGAGAGAATGTATTTTCTTGCCTTTTCCAGCTTCTAGAGGCCACCCACTTTCCTTGGTTCATGGCCTGTTCCTCCATCTTCAAAGCCAGCAACATTGGGCCAAGACAGTGTCCTTCCTGTACTGCCATCTCTTTCAATTCCCCCTTCCCCTTTCACTTTTAAGAACTCTAGTGACTACACTGGACCCACCTGGATAATCAAGGATACTCTCCTTAAAGTCAGCTGATTAGCAACTGTAATTCCATCTGCAACCCCAATTTCTCTTTGTCATGTAACCAACATACTCTCAGGTTCCAGAAATCAGGACATAGACATCTTTGAGGGGAACACCTTTCTGTTTACCACAGGGAATATGGGGAGTGACTGCTGATGGTTATGAGGTATCTTTTGGGGATGATGAAAATGTTCTAAAATTAATTGTGTGATGATTGCACAAATCTGTGAATATACTAAAACCTATTGAATTTTACACTTTAAATGGATGCATTGTATGGTATGTGAATTAAATTTTAATAAAGCAGGGGCGTGTGTGTATATTCAGAATTTCTAAAACCAAATTCTATAACCTTTTTGCCTGAAACAAGCTTCTCTTCCTGAATTCCTGATCTCAGCTAATAGCATCTTTATCAGGTCATTCAAACTTCATGGCTATCATAGATTTGCTCGGGCTCCCTCATATTCATTCATTTTTTTTTTTTTTTTTTTTAGTGTCCACTGTTTTCACTTCCTAAATAGTTCCTTAATATATCCCTCTTCAGTCCTGGTCTTTTCTTACTGTGCCTGGATCTTTACCTCTAAGGAGGGCAGGTTTTTTGCCCAACGACCACTTTGGCACTCTGGTGACAACTGTGAACCCCTTCAAAACCAATTAAAATACAGTTAAATAATTTTAAAAAACGAATTTGTGATACAGAAATAGAAGTGCATCCTTACCAATGTGATAAAATGAAATGACAAGATCTAAAGGTGGGCCCAATAACAACTATGATAATTTCAAATTAGTGATCAGACCAGCCCTATTTTGAGATTTGCATCAACCGTAATATGATACGAAAATATATGATTTCTACTGGTGACAAAGTCACAGGTACAGCAATTGTGCAAACTCAGTTGAAGGAAATGCTGACTTTCAGTTAGAGATTAGCGAAAACAATGGCATACTTTCTTTTCTGTTTAGGGTCTCTGAGGATCCCGGCTTAAAAACTCATGCTTCAGCGAGCAAAGCCAGAGAACCACTGAGCGGAGCGCTCTGGCATCCTAGAGAGGAAGCACGCGCGGCTGGGGCGCGAGGCCTATGTAGTGACGCACTTCCGGTCACGCCGCGCTTTTCGCTTTTCCTGAGGTGAGTGCTGGGGTTTGTCGCCCGGGAGTCCTTAGGCTCGGGCGTTTCTCCTCTAGGGAAGGCTTTCGGCTTCATCCCTGAGGCCGCGGTGGAGCGAGTCAGGCGGCGCCTCCGGGTCCGGGCAGCGGAAGCAGTTTGCGGGCCAGTCCCGCTCTCTCTCGGGCGCCTTCGTTCCCCTCCGCCCCGGACGATTTGGAAAATGGAGACTGTGAATGTGGGCTCCTGGGTGGAACGAGACGCCCAGCGGGCCTGACTTTGCCAGACAGCCCTTCTCATCGGGCCAACAACTAGTTACGGAGCGGCTAAACGCCAGTTTCTGCTCTAGGTTCCGGAGATGCTGCTGGGAATGAGAGCGGGCGCGGGCCCCGCCCCCGGCGGCTTTCAACTTAGTGGGAAAGTCGCATATCAGTCAGATCTGATCATTTCAGTTCACATCTTCATGACCTATTGCTTGTAGGTGGAAGACCAGGTTTTTGACGTGAGCAAGGTGTGGCTTTGACCCTTGTGACTTATAAAGCATCATCTTGTAGCATACCCCCCTCGGCTGTGCTACTACAGTCTTCTTGATCCTTCCCTTCTAGAACATGCTTTTGCATATGCTGTTATTTTTGTAAAGATTTCTTTTTTCCTAATTTATATTCTTAAGCCTTCCCATTTAGGATAGTTTTCCCCCTGGCCTTAATCACAGTTGTGCTCTTAAAGTTATTTGTGAGAATCCTTGATTAATGTGTGTCTTTCATTTAGACTAAGCTCCATGGGGGAAGGGATCATGCCTTTTTTGTCTCTCTCCACTGCACTCCTGTGTCTCAAACATGGCCTGTCATGAAATATGTATGTGGGAAATGTCTGTTGAATGGAGAAAGCCCAAATCAGTGTATAATCTCAAACTGGGATAAGTGGTATATAGGAAAAGGAATAAAGTGCTAGTGGAGTGTGTTAACAGGGACTTGACCTGGTCTGTAGAGATGATGATCTGAAGGTGAAGAGTGGACAGGTTGCTGGAGAGTATGGCAGACAGAGAATATCAGTTACAAAGGTTCTGAGGTTGGAGAAGAGTAGTTCACACAGAAGAAACAGCAAGCATGGAGGTCCTTAATTAGCATAGTAGAGGAAACTGACAGAAAGCCAGCATGGCTAAACTAAGAGAAAGGAGGAGGGTGGCGTAAGATGAGGCTTGCAGGAAACTTAGTCACGCATTGAGTCTCTCAGGGAAGATTGCTGGCTTTTTGTAGAACATCACTGTTTAACAGGAATACGAAGTGTCTGTAGGGGATGATAAGTAATAACCCAGATGTTTTGGCATGTTGAGGTGGCCTTTCAGGTCATTTGCTGATCTGTTTCTGATTATCACTGGGTCCTAGATTGGGACAATGAACAAAAGAGATGCCTGCCCCCAGGTCCAAGTAAAGGAATATTTACTCTAAGATTCTTTATTTTTGTTTGTTTGTTTTTAACTGGACACCATTGATTGGAACTCTTAAGATTGTTTTTCTGAATTTTCTTGGATGTTTTTATCTATTCTTCTATGTTAACCTTAAAATGACTTTGGCAGGTTCTAAAATAAATCATGTTGGGTACAACTGGAAGCAATTGAGTGTAGTTATTATAAACAAGGCCTTTGGAGTCTGGCATACCTGGTGTGGAATCCAAGTTCATCCATTTATCAGCTGAGTGATCTTGGTAGAGAAAATTATTCTTTTTGCCTTGTCCTCTCGTTTGGGAAAAAGAAAAGGTTCAGAAGATCACTGTGAGAACTGAATAAGAGAATGTGTATTTTTCATCCAAAAACATGATACTTTCTAAGTTTTAACCTTTTATGTTTCTAAGTAAAATTTTGTTTTTAAAAATAAGGGTCTGAGATTCCTCTTGTTAGGTTTTACTGGAAGTTTTTTGGTGTCTTTTGCTTGTTTTACTCTTTGTTTTGCCTGATGTTGATGAGTACAGGCTTTGGTGACCTAAGGGCAAGTTACTTACCCTTTGAAAATCTGTTTCCTCAGAATTACAAACCTCATGGTATGGTGTGGATTAAAAGAGGAAATATTTATACACCACTTACCCAGTGGGCATTTAGTGATTCCTGCTCATATTATTTGAGGGTTTGTTGGTTTAAGGGAGACCCTTTTACTGGGTGGGACTCACTTTGGTTATTTTTGTTTCCTTTCTTCAGCCCCTGCCTCCTAAGAGGGAACCCAGGTGATGGCGGCCATGCCCATGAAAGTCCAACACCAGGTGAGCCTTACGGAGATCTGATTTGAAGGAAATGGGGGATTACAGAGGTGACACTGGCAGGTGTTAGAGCCAAAGCAGTAGGAAGACCCCTACTGACTCCCCCAAGTAGGACCAGGTGCTGGGGAAAGAGCTGATGGTGAGGAGCTGAGCAGCCAGACGTCAGGGCCAGTGAAGATGGAGTCAGGAGAGAGTGTCCTAGAAGCAGAAGTACAGCCTCCTGTGTGCTGAGGGTCTCTGTGGTCAGAAGGTCCCCAGGTTCAGTAGCTCCCAGCCACAGAGGGATCTGTGAGGATGAGGGACTCAGACTGGTGATGTAGGAACTCTTAAGGGTGGGAGTAATCGAGATCAGCAAGGTCACAAGGTTCTTGGGAAGTGGTGGCAGAGGATGACAGTAAGAAGGCAAGAAAAAGGGAGCCTATACCATTTGTCCTCCAAAAGAAAGAAGTTTGGGCTTCAGAATCAGGGAACATGTATTCTTCTTGAGGTCCGTACTGCTGGCTGTGCAAGGCAGTTGGCTGCGATAGGAAAATCTACATTAAGCCAGGGCACCTGAAGTTAGGGATTCCATTAAACCTCAGTGGCTTGGTGACCTTGACCTCTTTGCATCTTAATTAGCTTCATTTGTAAGGTGAACATAAGTACTTCACATTTTGGGGACAGGGAAATTTATTTCTTGAATATATTTCACTTTTTAAGACTGATGAGTTGCTGGGTGTTGCTTTATCATTTCTTTCTTTTTGAGACTTACTTATCCAGTAACTTAGCATCCACGAACCATATCCCAAATCCTAATCCCAGATTTCTCAACATCTGTCAAGTTTCTCTACCTGACTGTCTCACTGCTAAATCATCTTCCTTTTGGCTCTGACCCTCTTCTGATTTTCTACAAGTCACTGACATCACTATATCACAGTCCTGATCATTCAGTTTCTAGATTGCTGGTAATTGTTGACTCTGTTCTCCCTTGTTACCCTTGTCAGACAGCCACCAAATTTTGCTGTTTTTCTCTGTTATTTATTCCACTTGTCCAATCTTATATTACCCTGATTGAAGATTTGTCATTCCTTCTCTGGGATTTTGCTTGCAGACCTTCCCAGATACTAATAGTTTCTGTGTGCATAGTCATGCATCTCCCATCACTTTGTACTTGTCACCTGATATAGCTCAGTTTTTTAAGCTTGCATTATATTTTCTAATCCAGGGTTCTCAAACTTTAGTGTGCATGAAAATCACCTGGAGGGCTCATCAAAGTATAGACTGCTCTCAGGGTGGGTCCTGAGAATTTGCCTTTCTCACAAGTTCCTAGCGGTGCTGCTGCTACTTACGGTGGTCAGGGACCACACTTTGAGAACCACTGTTCAATTTAGTGGTGATTCATTCAGGAGTTGACCAGATCAGGTTGTCACCTGGGCAGAGGATGGATTCAGTGTGGGATAAGCCTGGAATTGGAGCTGTTTAAGTGTACCCAGCTGTTGAACTAGTGTACTGATTATACCATGGTGGAGAAGAATCAGATTCCAGAAATATTTAGATGATAAAATTGGCAGGACTTGATTACTGACTGTTCGTCAGCCATGAGCAGTGTCAGGGGTGAGATGGTCTAAGTTTCTGGCACTGGAGACTGGGCTGAAATTGATATTACTAACTGAGAAGGGGGGCGGAAATTGTCACTCACTGTGTCAATTAGTTTATGTGAATTAGAAAGGGAGCCAGTTTGGGGGAAGATTAGTTTGGTGTTGGGTCATCCAGAGGCTGAGGCAGCGCTGGGATGAGAGGCGAGTGGAGATGTGTGGAATCACTGAGGCATCAGAAGTTGGAAGGATATTCACTGAGGCTTTCAGGTAACCAAGTTTGATATGAAAGTCTGAGGAGTGAATAGAGACTCTAAACCAGATGCTAGAACTTTCTAGGAAGGAAGAGTTGGGGCCATCAGGGAGGGGAAGGAGTGGCTATTGAAAAAACATGAGGCTTGATTGGCAGAAGCTGTTACCAATTGTCTTGAAGGCATAAAACACATTGGCTCACACCTGTAGTCCTAGCACTCGAGAGGCCAAAGCAGGAGGGTTGCTTGAGGTCAGGAGTTCGAGACCAGCCTGAGCAAGAGCGAGACCCCCCCCCCCCCCAACCCTTAACTAAAAATTGAAAAATTAGCCAGGTGTGGTGGTACACACCTGTAGTTCCAGCTACTCATGAGGCTGAGACAGAAGGATCGCTTGAGCCCAGGAGTTGGCGGTTGCAGTGAGCTATATGGATGGTGACACCACTGCACTTTAGCCCGGGCAACAGAGCAAGATTCTGTTTCAAAAAAAAGATAAGCCCCTAAAAGAGCTACTCAGCAGCAACAATTTGATGTCAGAAGCATTTTCTCCTAGGAAGACCCGTCAGGAAGCAGAATGGACTGCCCCAGGTGGCTGAGTTCCCTCTGCTGGATGTTCTTGAGCACAGGCAGCACAGCCCCTTATTCAAGCATCGGATGGGGTTGGATGAGACAGGCTTATCCAGGCAAACCACGAATCAGTTATTGTTATGTGGGAGTGGCATTTGGGGGAGATTGAGCACTTGTGGGACAGATGGATTGGCTGGGACTTAAACAGTAGCAAAGTGGGAACAGGTGGGTCCTGAGAGGCCACTTGAAGCTAATTGTCCACTTTTATGTGCAACAATGAAAGACTGAAAGTATTTATAGAATCAAAGAAATTTTGCTATACGTAGTTTAAATAATGGGAGACTTTTTTCCAGGGTTTTCAAAAATGTTAAATCATGTTTTATGATAAGTTTTGTGTCCTGATGTTAGCTCTTCTGGTAGAGAAGCTCCAGATTTTTGGTTGTAGTAGTAGTCATGTAATGATCTAATATTCAGTTCTTTCACCTTTCTCATTGCTGACCCCTCACAGGACACTCCCTTAGGCCCTCATTACTGTCCCCTCTGCCCCACACTCTGGCCTGGAGCCAGAGGATTGGCTCTGGGGCAGTAGGAACCTGTTGTTTTAGGAGGTGGTGACCTTTGAGGACGTGGCTGTGCACTTCACCCAGACAGAATGGGCTGGCCTTTCTCCCACCCAGAGGGCCCTTTACAGAAGTGTGATGCTGGAGAATTATGAGAACTTGACTATTGTGGGTAAGGCCGTTTTCCTTCTGTGACTCAGATCTGTGCTTTCCTGTTTCCTTGCTTTTACAGGCTGGGGGTGCGGTGTGGGGAAGGAGGGGTTGTCTCTGATATTCTCCACTGTGTGGCTCGAGGGCTGAGACTCAATGACCAACTTCAGAGATTGCAGGGTAGGGAGAGGTCTTGGGTCAGTTTGGTCCCAATGAAGGGACTTGCTGTCCCTGGTAAGAGTGTGACCCCCTTCCCTGTGTTTGCCCATGCCTTGCAGAATCTCACTAAGTTTCCTATTGATGAAAATCTCTTTGGCCTTCCCCAGTCCTGAGCCATCCTCTATGGGTCTTATGCTTTCTGAGACTCCTGGGGTTTTCCTTCTTTTGACACAGCAGATACAGGGCTGAGAGGTTACCATTTCCTTACCCTTTTTAGGATTCCGAGTTCCCAAACCTGCACTGGTCTCACTTCTGGAGGAAGGGGATTTGCCTTGGGGCCTGGAGGCACAGGATGAACCCCTTACAGAGAGGACCAGGGACATCTATAAAGGTAAGTGAGTCAGGTTTAGAACCAATAAGTGTAGAGTTTTATGGAGCACTGTACTGTATTTTTTTTTTATTCCGGAGACAGAATGTTGCCCTGTTGCTCAGACTGGAGTATAGTGGCACAATCATAGCTTACTGCAACCTGGAACTTCTGGGCTCTAATGATTCTCCTGTCTCAGCTTCCCAAGTAGCTAGGACTACAGATGTGTACCACCACGCTTGGCTAATTTTTAAATATTTTGTAGAGATGGGGGTCTCACTATGTTGCCCAGGCTGGTCTCAACCCCTGGCCTCAAGTGAATCTCTCGCCTTGGCCTCCAAAAGTGCTGGATTACAGGCATGAGCCACCATGCCCGGCCCTGGAGCATTGTATTTTAAAAAGAACCATACTGGGCAGGATTTAAATATAATAGATGATTTCTTCTAATATATAAAATATGAAACTTTCCCACCAATCTTAACTCTTATCAACATGTAACCACTCAGTCCATCTCATCTGCAATCTTGAATCCATCCTTTGTGAGTTTCAACATTGCCCACCTCACTGGTCCTCCTTCCTTGGATGGGACAGATTTATTCAAGAACAGTTTTTGAGCACTTGCCATGTGCCAAGCTTTGTTTAAGAAGCTCTGGAGGATACAAGTTATGGAGACAGATATAAAAAGCTAAAAGGAAATGTATTGAGTGCTGTTGGGAATGGGAAGGAG
This sequence comes from Lemur catta, assembly GCF_020740605.2. NCBI lineage: Eukaryota > Metazoa > Chordata > Mammalia > Primates > Lemuridae > Lemur > Lemur catta. The sequence continues at coordinate 19,535,786 of NC_059147.1, read as the reverse complement.
AGTATGGAGGTAAAATTGAACAGATCTTACCAAGATTGGCCGTAAAAGAGGTGATTTGATTCAGATAATACTGGGAAGTCATGACATGGTTGGAGCTTTTATAATTCATATGAGCACAGGGTGTGCAGTGAGCGGATGGCTGGAGCAGGCCGTAGAGAAGGTGGTGGAGAGTCCGAGGTAAAGGTTGGGTCTGAAAGGGTACTCTGCCAGAGTTGGGTTGAAATGACCCCCAGGGATTTAAAAGAAGAAAAAAGAGGGCTGAATCTTTAATATGAAGGGATATTTAATTTCAATGAGAAAGGGAAGAGAAAATAGGTAGTCAGAGGAGGGCTACCGAGAGTGAACAGTGAAACCGAAGGCAGAGACAGGAGTTTCAGTGCAGGTGGTTTGCAGGGAGCAAGTAAATGAAAGATGGCAAAGGTGGAGTGGCACTTTAGCCTCCTATTTTGATAAGTTTAGGAATGAAAGAAAATACAGTAGGCACAGCAGCAAATTTTTTTCAATTTTTTTATTATGACCCTGAGTAGGCATTGTTTTGCAGCAAAACCCTCTGCAGTCATATGTACTTTGAAAAGAGTATCCAGAAACAAAATTTACCCTTACTCTTGCAGTGTGTGTGAATATTTTGTGTTATATTTTGTTCTAATGTAGGCTAGCATATTTCATTTCAAAAATTGTTTTATAACAATAGTGGCACACTGTATCAGTTTATGACTAATGGCTAGGCAGTTTGAAAAACACTAAGAAAAAATTGGATATGGTGGGGTGATCACTAAGCTCAAGTGGATTTGAAGGTCTAAAGGAGCTTGAAGATGAAGAAAGAAGATACAGCTGCTAGGGTGGTATGTCAGAGGATATGGGAGGAGGTGTTGGGGAAATGTGAGACTTGAGAGGGCAGTTTGGGATGGGAGGATATGGAAATCGAAGAGAGAAGTCCAGGGCACTGCACCTGGGCAGCCTTGGTTTCTTTCAGCAGGAAGGAGGTCACAGTGACTGGAGAACTAGGGAGGTGGGGGCTCAACTGGGGTCTAGGGAATGTTGGTTGCTTGGACCACCTGCTGCAGGGATCTTGATGAAGATGAATGGCAAAGTATGGGACAGCAGGGAAAATAGAGAGTTTTGGGGTTATCTATTCCTCGGTCCTGATTTTATGATGTTTGCATAGCCTAGTAGCTAGAGAGAGGAGGGATGTGAGAACAGACCACCAGGTTCTCCATTCTGTGATCATTCTTTTTCAGACTGTTGGTTACTGTGTTTTACTTCAGTCTCAGATCTCTCCTCTCCCAACACTCTCCTTCTGAGGGCTTTTGCTCGTTTAACTCACATGCATAGGATGAACTTCGTTAACCAGCAGATGAGTCCCAGATAATCAAAATAATGTTAAAACAAAGTCCAACATTATAGATAAAATAGATTTTATATAAAATGTTTAACTTAGTTCAAGTGTCATCCAATCTTTAGGAACACAAAATCCATTATATGGGCTATTGTTTATCTCCTTTCTGCTAATATAAGAAAGAATACTCTGTACTCTTGGTGTGTCTAAGTAAACAAGTTCTTCCCTTTCCAAATAGGCAGAGAGTCTAGGACAGTAGTTTCCCTGCATGTTTGAGGTTCAGACTTTGAGAGTCTGATGACAAGTTGTGGCAGTTGCCAACAGTTTTAGGGTATTTCCCTGTCTCCTTAATTGTAGTCTGTCTGTGGACTGCAGTTAAGAACCTCTGGACTAAGTAATCATGTAGCATATTGGTGGTGATGTCCTCTAAGCACTGCTGTGACTTTCTTTCTCTCTGTTTTGCCACAGCCTAGTGCCCTTAATGCTCAGTGTCTACAATCTTTTATGACATCTGAAGAGTATGAATTTTCAAAAAGAACAACAGTTCATCCATTGCCTTTGCTTTCTGACTCTTTGTTTTACTTCCTCTGAGTCTTACCAGCCCCAGTGTCACTACTTTTTCTTAAAGCCTGTGTTGTCTTTGACGTCTTGTAGGCCTGTAAGTACTGTAAATTGAAAAGATACTAGATCACACCAGGGATGACCAGAAGGCATTCAGATTAATATTAGAGTGGAAAAGCTTAGGAAGCAATCTGCTATGTGCTGTGCACACTGGTACCCTGTTCCGCCTTGGCTGTGCTCTGCCTATGTGATATTTGGCATTTTCATATTGGCAGCTTTATCTTCTCAGCAGGCTGATGTGGAGATTGGAATAATGTCTTCCAGAGCCACCTAATTTTTGATGCTTTGTTGTTTCTACTGTAATTCTCCTGTGGCATTTGTGTTTTCTGTTTCTTATGTCAGGTGCTGAGACCAATATTGATGGTGAGTCCACGTCAACACAAGGAGTTTCTGAAGAAAGAGATACGATGATGTCATGTGGGCTGAAGAAGAGTGTCCCTAAGAGAACCGACTTCCCAGAAACATGCAAAGAGGAGAAGCACCAGAAAATCCCCACAGTGAAAAATATTCGAGGAAAGGTTCCAAGAATCCACTGTGCAAGGAAACCTTTCAGATGTGAGGAATGTGGAAAATGCTTCAGCTATTTTTCTTATTATGTTAGACACCAGAGAATCCACACTGGGGAGAAACCCTTTGAATGTAATGAGTGTGGAAAAGCCTTTAATGGCAATTCTTCATTAATTCGGCACCAGAGGATCCACACTGGAGAGAAACCCTATCAGTGTGAGGAGTGTGGGAGAGCCTTTAATGACAACGCAAATCTGATCAGGCATCAGAGAATCCACAGTGGGGACAGACCCTATCACTGTGCCGAGTGTGGAAACAGTTTCACCAGTAGTTCTGAGTTTGTTATACATCAGAGAATCCACACTGGGGAGAAACCTTATGAGTGTAACGAGTGTGGAAAAGCTTTTGTTGGTAATTCACCACTAATTCGGCATCAGAAAATCCACACTGGAGAGAAACCCTATGAATGTAATGAGTGTGGCAAATGCTTCGGAAGGACTTCCCATCTTAGCCAACATCAGCGTATTCACACAGGGGAAAAGCCTTATTCTTGTAAAGTATGTGGACAAGCCTTCAATTTTCATACAAAACTAACTCGGCACCAGAGGATTCACAGCGAGGAGAAACCGTTTGACTGTGTAGATTGTAGAAAAGCCTTCAGAACTCAAGAACAATTAAAAAGACACCTAAGAATTCATATTCAGAAGTCTTCCTATATATGTGGTGAGTGTGGAAAAGTCTTCACTAGCAAAAGAAATCTTCTTCAGCATCAAAGAATCCATACTGGAGAGAAATCCTATGAGTGTAGCAAGTACACAAAAGCCTTTCGGACTTCTTCCCAGCTAGGTCATCTTGAGCATGTCCAGTCTGGAGAGAAGCCTATGCTAGACATTGGTCGTTTTGGCCTTCCAGAATTTTTTACTCCTTTTTACTGGTAATAGTACACCCAGTTTCTTTTTAGATTCTGTCTTCCACTCAGAAGTAGAATGTGTGACACAGACCAGGCTCAGCCTCAGATCCTTCCCTCAAGCCACAGTTATTGGTTCAGATGTCGCTAGGTGACCCAAGGTGGTCCAGTAAGAGTCCCGGGACTTGGCAAGAACAAGAGCTGATAGAAAGAAATACTCTTTTTCTTTTTTGTTCCATTGGTTTTAAAGCTGAGAAGACCTCCTAGATTTTCACAGAGGCTGAGAATAAAGTCAGCACAGCAAAAGATACCTGAGAGTTGAAGAGCAATCAAATGTTGAAGATATTGTTTGAACAGCTACATTAAATCATGTCTAAAGCTAGAAATACATGTGGGTTTTTGGATTTCAGTAGCCAATAAATTCCACTTTTGTTTTTGTTTTGTTTTTGGCTTAGGCAAGTTTGAATTAGGTTTTCCCTTGGAACAGCATTTTGACTTATACAGAGCATTATCAGTGTAACAATTATTTGAAAAGTCTTGAGGGATAACATTCCTGATGGTGGAGAAATGTCTTGTGTGTATAATATGTGGAAAGTCTTTAGCTATAGCCATGGTAGCTCCCAAACACCATGACTGTAATGAGACTGGGAAACACATTGCAACACTAGAGAGCACAGTCTACATCAGAACACCACCAGTGAATAGGAATTCTAACTTAAGCTCTATAACAGAAATCTTGATGTCACTACAAAACCGTCTGTATCAGTGAATCCATTCTCAAGAAGAGTCTTAACTGTGAAACTGAAAATTTTCACTCTTAAATCTTTCATTTTCTGTTTATACCAAGTTTTTATTTTGAATGAGTGCTATTCTAGGCATTAAGCTGACAAATGCCAGGCTGTTGTACATATAGCCTGATATTAATATTTGCCAGCTTAATGCCTACAATAATATGCCCACTCTGCTCTTTGATCTGGTTAGTGGGCCAAGGAAATGCTGTGGTTCTCAGTCATAAGGCAGTGCAGAGACATCTCAGTAGGGAAACAGCTGGCTCTTTTGTTTGGGTGATGAATATAATCTGCACCCTCTTTTCCTATGTGTCTTTCTGCTGCGAGCCACTGTTGGAGTCACCCTACCCAATTCCAGACTACGTGCCCCGGAGTGTAGCCCCTGGGGGGCTCTAACACCTCTTCCTTACTTGCCAGCAGTTGGGTGAGCAGCTGCATCAGGTACTTGCACTGACCAATGAATAATAGGCTGGGGTAGTCACTGAAGTAGACGTTTTTTAATTGAAGTATAACATACACAAAAATACATGAGTCATAGTTGTACACCATGAATTTTTACAAAGGACATAGTCTTAAAATTGCCAAGATCGAGAAATAGAACATACCAGCACCTCATGTCTCCGTGTACCCCCTTCCAGTCACTACCTCTCATCATAACTTCTATTCTGACTTGTGTCACCATAAATTATTTTGCCTGTTTTTGTACTGTTATGCAATGGAATCATCAGTATAGATTCATTGTCACTGCTAGTGATGATGTAGTATTCCGCTACATAAGTTGCTTACTGTTGATGAGCATTTGGGTTATTTCTAGGGGTATCATTTTGAGGGCAGAAAATCTAAAAGTCACCCAGAAAAGAAACTGGTTAAAGTAACTGTGGTCAGGAACTGTTAGTTTCACGTTTCATCAGTTACAACTGCCCTTTGGTAAATTATAACAGCAGTAATTTTGGGGGGGACAATTACCGTATGCCAGACACTTTCCTAATCACTACACACATTTACTCAGCACAACTCTATGAAGAAGGGGTGTACTTAGCTCCATGTTACAGCTGAGGAAGTCAATTAATTAGGTTGCCCAAGGACATAGTAAGTGTAGGGATTCACACGTGGGCAGCCTGGGTCCAGAGCTCATGTTCCAACCGATAACATAGTACGCCCTGTAGAGGTTGGACGTAAAGTCTGCGTCTTGGCAACAGAAACAGGGTTGTTGCGGGAAACTGATAAGCTCATTAGGGGTGGAGGAGAGGATCAAGAACAAGTCAAGACGGGGACTGTGCTCAGCTTCACGGAGGTAGATGGGGGATTTGCATTGTAAGGGGAAGCCTGAGTTGAACTAGAGTAGTAAAATCTGTCTAGTACAGTGTCCCAGTATAGCTGTTGTGGGGGAGGTAGCATACGTCTATAGATGAGGCAGGGGATCTGGTTCTTAGGTTCTCTCACCTTTAGCAGCTGTGTAGCATCGGGAAGTTAAACATCTATTCCTCTCAACACCATCTGAAAATGGGTGTCTTCATATCAAGTACCTGAGTCAGTGAGCTGGCTCCCCTGAGGTCTTTCAGCTTTGAGATGGGACAGCTGAGTGAGGTTGGTTTTCTTTTTTCTGATCTTCACTGTCGAGTAGTTAGCACCCTGTGCCCGGTACCACTGTCAGGAAGCCCCCTCCAACCGATAACTGTCCTTGAATCAGTTATGATTACTGTATTAGTTTTCTGTGCCCTGGTCTGAGCCACCAGCATTTCCTGGACTACTGCAATTGCTCCTTAAGTGGTCTCCCCACTTTATTTTTGCATCTCGGTAATCTGTCTGCCAATCAGAGTGTGCTTTTAAAAAACATAAAGCACATCATAACATGCGTTTGCTTAAAACATTTCAGTGATTCCCATTGCACTGGGAATAAAATCCAAACTCTTTAACATGGCCTGCAAAGCTCTACATGACCTCATGGTGTGCCACTTCCTCTACCCATGATGTGTCAAGCTTTATTTCACTGGAGGGCCTACACGTTACTCCTCCTGCCTGGAATGCTCACCCCTTGATTATGTGCCCAGATACCTCGTTCTTTCAGGTCTCAGCCCAAGGTCATGTCCTCAGGCCTTTCCTTACCTCCAGGTTAAAAAATGGTATTCCCTTGATATTCTCTCCTAAACACCTTGCTCTTTGTTATTATATGAATAAGTTTACATGATGTATTTATTCAGGTGCTGATTTATTTAAAGCGTGTCTCGTCCACTATGTTCTATGTTCTAGAAAGGCTGTAACCTGTAAGTTGTTTTTCATTATCTATAAAATAGATATAATATCTCTGCACCTTTCTCAGGATGATGTGAAGAAAAACACATAATAAACACAAAAGTGTCTAATAGTAAAGTTCAATTCAGTTGAAAGATGTTTTTATAGCTTAGAACACCTGCATGCAAGGTAACTCAGGAAGGGAGTGTAATGTGGTTAAATAAAGCAATTGGAACATAATGAAGTTTCCAATCTTACTATACTTTCATTATGCTTAAATTGAGTTGAGGTAATTTATTGTTACAAACAAGAACAATATCTAGTCCCTGTCTTTTTAAATTTTCAAAGCCAATAACTCATGTTTATAGAAATCTTTAAGACGCAAGAAAGCTTTCCAGAAGAGCCTCTCTTGGCCATTTGTGTCCACAAAAAAATTCTCATCCTTAGAATTTTCTGGAGTTCGAGGCAGGGTGACAGGCAAAGAGAAGCAGGAACAGGGTGGCTAGGTGAGATGTGTCAGGTTCTGGCCAACGAGTTCAAAGGAAGAGAGAGGATGAGGCTTAAAATATAATCAGAGGGACCAGCAACAGGTTGGAGAACAAGGGTTCCGAAGCCAGAGCCAGGACCTTGGAGAGCTCCATGGACACCCGAATGAGGTAGAGCTAGCACGTTGGACAGCACCACAGTCGCCCTGTTTTCTGCTGTAGTCCCTTTTACTTGAACGCCAGTGTAATAAACACACATTGCGGTGGGCACTGCTAATTTCCTGGGACTATTGATTCCTGTGCGCCTGGCAATTGTAACCCCCTAAAGTCAGCCCTCCTTTAGAAGGCTCTTTATGACAAGATGGGGGTTGGGATCCTTTCTCTTCTAGGACGGTGGTCCCCAACCTTTTTGGCACCAGGAACCGGTTTCATGGAAAACAATTTTTCCATGGGCATGGACTCATGGATTAAATCAAGAAAAATACCCTTCTACTGAAAGATTACCTGTGTCTTTCCATTTTTACAAGCTTTTTTCATTGGTTTAGTTCCTGAGTATTAAAATTTTTCTTAATATATGTCTTAAACATTATTAAAACTTATTTTTATATATGCTTGCTTGCTTTGCAAATATGATCTCTCTGTACTCTAGTATATTTCTTCACATAGTAGATTGAATGCTCTGTTAATATAATTCACAATATCAATAACTAAAGAAAACTTTAATAATATTGAAGAATTCTTGAACACCTTGCATGAATCCCAACCAGACTCTTATTGTTTCACCACAATTTTTAAGAGAAGAAGCAGGTAAAACCATCTTTACTCTGTTATATTAAAACTGGAAATGCCAAAAAAGATATTTTAATTTGAGAAGATCATCAGTTTTCCCTGGTGGTTACGTAGGAAGGGTTTTAGGGAGGCCTTGGGACTGTGGGGACAGAGGGTTCAGGAGAAGCCTTAGAGCTGAGCAGGAGGAAACCGAGGCATCATGGCTGCAGGCCCACCATGAAGATGGACTTGCATAATGCTGAAATATAAAAGCCAGCTTAAATTTTTAACTATTATGTTCTGTGATTTTTCATCTTTCCTCATTTTTGTGGGGATTAGTTAGGCTATGGGCTTGGGAATTAATTTAAAGAAGCCAAATAAATGTGGTTTAAATCTGATGAAAGTTTATCTCTTGCTCGTGTATCATCTGGAGGTAAGCAGTCTGGGGCTGATATAGCAGCTCCGGGACTCTGTTTAGCTGCTCTGTCATCGTCAGGAGACATGCCCTCATCCACATGGTCGAAGAGGCTCACCCTGGTCAACATTCCACCCAGCTGATGGAGGTTTGGGGCCAAGGAGGGCATGTCCCTTGTCTTTAAGGACACAAAATCACATTTTCTTACACCTGTTTGCCAGGGTCACCTGGCTGCACTTTCTTTAAAGAGTGCTAGGAAATGTGTGCCTTTTTCCCAGGCTGTCCTGTGCCTTGCTAGAGATTCTGATACCATATAAGAATGGAAGAACAGAGCTTGACAGACAACTAGAGGTCTCTGCCTCTCCAGACCTACCATAGAGCTTTTGTAACTCAGTTTGTGTCTGTCCAAGCACTCTTAGGAGTAGGAGTTTTGTGGTTTTTTAGGGGGCCTTATTTTCTTATCTGTAAAATTAAGCAACTGATTTATGATCCAACTATTCGTGGCCAGCATTTATGTGATGGTGTGATCTCCTAATTCCTTCCTATTTCTTTCAATAAGCCCTCACTCCTACCTAGAGGTCTGATGTCTGAGTCTAGAAAGAAGTGAAAAGTAGCACTTATTGGTAAGAGCAGTGTAATCCCACTCTGCCCAATCACAGGGACCATTTTTCTATCCAAATGAGAGCAGCCACATAAAGTGCTTGTTTTAGAAAACAGTGAGGATCAGGGTCAGGGCTAGGCAGAGAAGGGCTGCTAGCCATGGTCAGTGCCATGATCCCAGGCATAAGACATATCCTACCCCCAGTGGTACAAAAGTGAAGTAGGGTTCTACCTAGGAGTTGGGGCTGGAGCCTTTGGACCATGCCAGCAACAAACTTTTATTGCTCCTCTTCTTTGTGCTCAGTTTTGTGCTCTAGCTGAGGATAACAGTGTTGAACAAGATAGGTATATTAATAGTCCCTGCTCTCTGGAGCTACCAGAGAAGACCTAGATATTTAAATAAAATATCACCATTAAATAGGTACAGGTGTTCCAAGTCCTGAGAAATGCCGTGATGGCACATAAATGGGGGACCTGCCTTATTCTGAGCGGTGAGGGAAGGCTGGCTTCCCACAGGAAATAGGATTTGAGCTGATGCTTCTGGTAACAGTCAAATGGAGGGTAAGAAGAGGAAGGGGAGGGCATTGTAGGTTTAGAGAACAGCATTTCAGCAAGTGGGGCTGAAGTCGGGAGGGGAAAGAATGGAAGTGATAAGAGGCTGGATAGGTGAGTTGGGCCAACCACCACCTTCCAGTGCAGCAGCATTGGAGGGATCAGAGCTGGAAGGAAGAAAGGGCTACATGATCAGGGTTGAGGGTGGGAATGTAAAGGTGGTCCAATCCAGTGCTTTTAGCCACCAGGAGGGGAGGTATTTGGAAATTATGGGAGGTATTTTGTTACATTTGGTGGTGGTGGTAGCATTACGGCTAGCATTATGGATGGGAGCGAGGAGCGCCACAAGTCCTGCACTGCACAGGATAGTCCCACCTGTCGAAAACATTTTCAGACTTTCAAATGTCTTGCTGGACATTCATGTAAATGAAAACCCTATTTGTGAATTAGTTGAACCTAGAAGCTAACTATTTTAGATAAACACAATGTATTTTTGCACAGTTTTAACATACACTGATGTCCCAGGACTATAACTAGTATATAATCAGTAGAATGTCCTGTGTTTCACTCAGAACTTCATCAAAAAGTGTTTACCATTCTGGATCACACTTTTGTGATTTCTGAAACACCAATATAAGTCACAGCTTGTGGCTGTGGCAATTTAGGCAAATTTTGTGTGTAAAGACAAATATCGGACCACTTCATTAGGTTTCCTACAGCAGTCATGGCCAAACATTTGCATATTGAAGTATGTGCTTTTTAATTATAAATTATGTTCGTTTTATTTCTCCTTCATTACACTTAAGGTATAACATTAGTTTCTAAAATGTAGATTCTTTATATTATTATTTTTTAGGCCATTATTTATTAGTTTCAGGTCAGGAGAATTAAGTGAACATCATAGAATATTTGCTAGAAAAAAGGGGCAATGGAGCCGGGCGTGGTGTGCCCAGCTACTTGGGAGGCTGAGACAGGAGGATCGCTTGAGCCCAGGAGTTTGAGGTTGCTGTGAGCTATGATCGTGTCACTGCCCTCTGGCCTGGGGCGACATAGACTCCGTCTCGAAAAAGAAAAAGAACTAAAGGAAGGGGCACTGGATCTGGGTCTGGCAGCGTGCGAACCACTGGTCCAGTCCGGAGGCTTCCATAGCTGCACCTGCGGCTTTACCAAGACTCAGATTCTTGGCGCGCCTCCCCGGGCTGGGCCCCGAGCTCAACGCTGATTCGTGCCTGCCCCAACCCCCGGAAGAGTAACGACCCTCACGGGTCGGACCGGAGGGAGCAGGGCAAAGGGAGCAAAGCTGTGAAGGACAGGGCTGCGGCCGCAGCGGGCGGGCGAGAGCACCATAGAGAGGGGCGACTCTGCTCCTAGAAAGGCGCGGACGCCGCCTGGTGACGCATTTCCGGCAGCGCCGCGGAGCCGCGGGCGGCGGAGGTGAGTGCTGGCCTGCGGGCCCCGTGGGCGGTGCCCCGGCCCCAAGGCTCTGGGCGCGGTTGGGGCGCGCCTACCCTCTGGGTGGAGCTGGGTCTCCCGCGGACTCCGCTGCCGGGAGGCCCGGGCTGGGGGACGGGAGCACGGCGGCGGCCCGGGGTCCTTTTCCGCCCTCCTCGGCTCCCGCTTTGGTCTTGGAGTCCGAATCCGTTCCGTCCCGTGGAATGCAAAGCCCGTGTTGCTGTCAGAGCCACGAGGCCCCCAGCATTTAGTACTTGTTCTGTTCGGGGAAGATACATCGGTGCAGCCAGGGGATGAAGATTGGCGGGAGTGAAGCAGCCCGAGGTGATACCACAAGTTTTTTGACACATTGAGGTCTTGCATCTCAGGTTTGGACTGTGTGCTCCCAGCCTCGCGACATAGGGTCATGAATCAGGACCGACCGGGAGCGCAGAAAAAGCAGATCCCCTGCCAGTCACCCGGGAGCAGAAGAAGCCTGGCTTTTGGTGGCCACTTTCTCCTGCTGTGTTGCCAGTCCCAAAAGGTAACTCGGCCCTACTCCTCTTGGGCTGTAGGGTGACAATTACTTGGAAACGACATCTGCAGTGTAATTACGAATTTGCACAGTTCTTGAATACACATAAAATAGTTTAAGCATTGCTAATTCAACCCCTTGCAAAACAAATTTACTACCTAGCCTACAGTATTCGAATACAAGTCTTTTGGTCTTTAGCCTTATAGTGTTGAGTAAAAATACTGTTTTCCAAAATTACTTCGTTCTTTTCCTTCCCATCACTTTAGTGTGGTTTTGTTATTCAGCTGTACTATAGAGAGGCTCTTTTGCTGTTGTTAGTATTCCATTTTGGGTACTCACCTTCTCTCCTGGCTGGTTTGTGCGTGTGTATTAAATATATGTTTATATGTTTTATATATATATATTAAAATGAGCACCTATGAACACACCCAATTAAGAATGAGAACATTGCCAGTACTGTGCTTCTCCTCAACCCAATTCCCAGCCTCCCACCCCTAAAGGTAACTACTGTCTTAAATTTGGTGTTAATCATAGGCTTACTATTTTTTAAAAGAATTTGTATAACATATGCATATATCTGTAAACAATGTTTAACTTTTTTATTTTTGAGCTTCATATAAATGGCATCATTGTGTTTAGTCATCTGGGATTGACATAATTCCATATGAATTTCCTAAATTCATTGGTGTTGTATGTAGCTGCTGGGTGATGTTCCATTGCAAAAACTATAAAAATGTATTGATGTATTCTCAATGGATCTGTGGGTTGTTTACAGTTTTTTGCTATTTAGATACAGCCGATAATGAATATTTTTGCACATGTCTCCTACATATGAGAGTTTTTCTCGGGTGTGTTTATTTAGTTAGTTTTTGTAGAGATGGGGTCTCGCAGTGTTGCCCAGCCTGATCTCAAACTCCTGGGCTCAAGCAATCCTCCTGCCTTGGACTCCCAAAGTGCTGGGATTACAGGCATGAGCCCTGCCACCGCACCTAGCCTGAGTGTTTAAAATTAGGCATGAATGTTGAATTATTTCAAACACCTTTGGCATATGTTGAGATGGGTAATATGTTTATCTTTCTTTGATTTATTAATGTGGAAAAGATACTAATTTGTATCCTAATATTGAGCTTTACTTGAATTCATGGGATGATCTACTTAGTCATGATACATTACTGTAATGAACTACTGGAGTCTATTCCTTAACATTTAAAATTTTTGCATCACTATTGATAAATGAGACTGGTCTATGGTTTTTGTATTAGTATTGTGCTGGCATCATAAAAAGAATTGGGAAACTTACTTTGCTGTGCTGTGCTACAGTTTAAATAGTGTTATAGGATTATTCTTTTTTTTTTTTTTTGGAGACAGGGTCTTACTCTGTTGCCCGGGCTAGAGTGCAGTGGCGTCATCATAGCTCACTGCAACCTCAAACTCCTGGGCTCAAGCCATCCTCCTACCTCAGCCTCCTCAGTAGCTGGGACTATAGACTCAGGATACCACACCTGGCCAATTTTTCTATTTTTTGTAGAGATGGGATCTCTCTATGCTTCTGAGGCTGGCCTCAAACTCCTAGCTTCAAGCAGTCCTCCCTCTTTGGCCACCGAAAGTGCTGGGATTACAGATGTAAGCCACCACGCCTGGCCCTAAAATTATTCATTTCTTAAAGAACTGAAAGGACTTTCTCATGACATACCTGGGCTCAGTGTTTTGTGAGTGTTAGCTCTTCACTGGCTGTCTTGGTTTAATTAGGTAAAAATAATCAAGGATTATGTAGAAAATCTTCATAGTGTAATTTGTAGAACTGATTTATTAGATTCGAGTAGAATTATATATTCTGTCATCATAGAATAAGTTTTCTTTGTAAACACCACGTAATATTTTTTTAAATAGATACTTAGCCACAAAATAACGTGAAAAATCTATAAAGTAGCACTTAATACATTAGATTATGTAAACATCATACACTAAAGCCAGAACTTATCGACAGAGAAGAAATGAGCACCAACACACTATCCTAAACAAGTGTTAAGTCAGAGACAAAACAGAGTTGCTGACTGGCTATAAAATAGTAATTAAGACATAAAGTATAAAAACTCCTGAAATGTGTCTAATAGCATATTCAGCAGAAAATTCATGGCCTTACAAGCTTTAATTGCCAAGGGAAAGAATGAAAATAAATGAATAAATGATGCAACTTCAGGAAGGTAGGAAAAAAACCTTTTGTAGTCTAACTTCCCCCCAAAGCAGAACATTGAACAAAGATTTGTGCATAGGAATTTCCTTAGTAATATGGTTACAGGAGCAGCGTGAAGGACAAGGGGAGCAAAACAGAGAAGGAGGGACAGCCAGTACAAGGATGTGTTGTTAGGCTCAGCCCTCAACAGGCTCTGTCTCTGAGGGTCTTTGAGGATGGTACTCTGTCTTGCAGCGTCTTTGAGGAGCCTTGGAGTCTCAAGGCTGCCCACTTGGGGACTAATGGGGTGGGGTGCAGAGGGAACATTTAACATTTATCCCTTGGCTTCTGTCCCCTATTGGTCGAGGGTGCCTCTGCAGTTGTTAACTGCCTTGCACTTCAGGGCCCAGCAGGTGTCCACAGGTGTCCCACACGGGGACACCAGAGAAGCCCCAGGGCAAGAACCAGGCATGTGGTGTAGGTTTTTGCAGAGACATTGGTAAGCTGAAGCTTCCCAACGCTGGTCAAAGCCTTTATAAAACTGGTCTGAGGATGGGACAAGAGGATTTGGAGTGGTGCTTAAACTGTCCCTTACAGAGCTAAAGGAACAACCTAATAAAGCAGAATTAGTGAATTAAAAACAAATAGAAGAAAGTAGTGTTACTTAATAAATGGAAAAGCTGGTTCTTTGAAAATAAAAGAAAACCACGTTAAAATATTAGTAAATAAACTACTGGTCAGCCTAAGTATATTAGTCTGCCTGGGATTTATTGGCAGCCCATGACAAAATACCATAGACTGGGTGGCTTAAACAGAACGTATTTATTTCTCACAGTTCTGAAGACTGGAGTCCAAGGTCAAGGTGCTGCTGATTTCGGTTCCTGCCAGGGCTCTCTTCTTGGCTTACAGGTGGCAGCCTTCTCATTGTGTCCTCACAGGGTGGAGAGTGGCAGAGTGAGTGGGTGTGAGCATGCGTTCCGGTGTCTCTTCCTCTTCTTATAAAGGCACTGGCCCTGTTGGTTTAGGGCCTCACCCTTCGGACCTCATTTAACTTTATTACCTCCTCACAAGCTCTATCTCTGAATACAGTCACATTGGGGGTTATAGCTTCAGTATATGAATTCGGGGGGTACATAAACATTTAGTCCACAACACTAACCCTGGGGAAAAGGTCTGGAAAGTGCATACATTCAGAAGAAGAAGTGGGAACAGCAGAGTAGTTCCAGATGGGGAAGAAATGAAAAGAATCATGAACCAGTGTTTTCTACAGCTCTTTACTGGTAAAGTTGAAATCCTGGAAGAAATGGATATTTTAGGAAAATGTAAAATTTCTTCTTTTTTAATTTCAAAAGTAATATTACTACTTATTCTATAAATTTTAAATAATAAAAATAGAATATTAAAACTTTAAAAAAACCATACTACCATACTACCAGGCAATGATTTTATCATTTTGTGTCTATCTTCTGATTTTTCTATACATTTATATTGCATATATGTGTTTCTTAATGAATAAAGCCATGTGAACCTGCATAATTTTTTTCATGTTCTATACCATTTAATTTTTTTATTCTAAATGTACTTGGATGATATAATTTTAAAGATTAAATAATTTTATGTATCTTTTTTTTAATTTGGGGAGGTACAAGTTGAATTCTGTTACATATGTATTTTCTATAGTGGTGGAGGCTGGACTTTTGGTGTACCCATCACCCAAGTGGTGTACATTGTACCCCATAGGTACTTTTTCATCCTTCACCCCCTCCCAGCCTCTCTCTTGTGAGTCTCCAGTGTCTATTATACCACTCTGTGTGCCCTTATATAGCCATAATTTAGCTCCCACTTAGATTTTAGAAAAATGTAAAATTTCAAGACTGACTTTAGTAACAGTAAAAATCAGAAAATAACCAGTCCATGTGTTCTTGAATATAATGAACAAGAGGCGCTGGGTCATGGGACTCTAGATACTGTCGGGATCTCTTCTGTCAGGGGCTGAGGCAGAGGTCCAAGCCTTGGCTTATTTGCTGTCAGAGGCTGGAAAGTATGAGGAGGTAGCACTTCCAGCCCAGCTTCCTCAGGGTGAGCCTGGTCCGTGCAGAGGCTGACCCAAGATCTCTTCAGAGGCACTAGAATTCTTGAGGACGTCCAGGGCTCTGCAGGAACAGGGCAGGATGTTGGGCAGCAGCTGCCCTCTTCTCCAGGCACTGCCTCCCTCCCTGGGGCCTGACTCCCCAGGCCTGTGCGCTGGGGCTGCAGCCCAGCCAGCCGAGCGTCTCATGCAGTGTCATCGAGGGTGATGCTTGTTTAGAGAAAGAGAAGTAAAAGATCTTGGTAATGTCCTATCTCTTGAACTGAACCACTGATACATGACTCTTTGTTTCATTATTCTTCAGGCTCTGCGTACGTAGTATATACGCTCTTTGTATGATATGTGTCAGAATTGCAAATCCACAGGGCTCCTGGCAGTGAACGTCAGTGTCAGCCGGAAGGAGTCCTAGGCACCGAGCCAGTGAACAGATCACACTCTTCTTCCTGTGGCAGCTCCTGTTCACACTCCTGCTCGGATGCAGGCTGCCTGTGTCTCACATCTGTGAGGGCTGTGCTGCTCCTGGTAGGGGTGGCTTGCCTCACACTTGTCCCCCTCTCTGTTTCTCCTCAGCTCCAGCCCTGCTCTGAAGGGGAGACCAGGTGATGGCAGCCATGCTCCTGACAGGCTGGCCCCAGGTGAGCTGTGGGTCCTTCAGCTCTTGCTCTGGCAGTTTCCAACTGAGAAGTGAGAAGGGCTGGTGAGCCTTGGGCTGAAAGCTGCGTCCACCTGCTGGGCTGGAACTTGGGGGAAGGAGGTGGCATGGAGGCAGGGCGGCAGAGACCAGGGTGGTGCTGAGTAGGAGGCAGCAGGTGGTCTTCTGCACACCTCAGTGCAGGTGCGCCCCCAGCACAGGGCTCTGGGGCGATGGGGATATGGAAACTGCCCATGTAGGATGCTCTGTGCACAGGTGTGGATGGAGGAGAATTGCAGAGGACTGGGAGTCTCAGTGGTGGCGGTGCAGGGGAGAGGAGTAGCAGGACCAGATCAAAGAGAGGGATGGCTGTGCCTCTAATTCAGGGGCAGGGGGAAGATGATGGTGAGTGGAGTCAGGGGAAGGGACAGACAAGGAATCCTGTGAGACATAGTATCTCATTGTCCTCCTGAGGCTTTCAGGGCTTGGGGTGCAGTGGCTCAGACTTTAGGTCTCTGATGAAAGCTCTCCATCCTCTCCCCCAGAAAAAGAAACCTGCAAACCAAATTTTCCATACACTTTCAGGGACTTCATGGACCCCCTGAGGCTCATCCATGGACCTCCATGGACTACAGGTTGGGAATAATCATAGTCACAGTAACACCGTTTGAGGCTTCCTATGCTGCAGGCCCCACACTAAGCCCTTTGCATGAGCGTTCGGTCCTGACAGCCGCCCTCTTTGATAGGTGCTGCGTTGTACTTTCTACCAAAAAGAAATGAAGGCAAAGGGGAGGAGAGTAACCTGCTCAAGGTCACAAAGTTATCGTGAGATTCGTACTGCTCGGCCATAAGACAACTGTGAAATCAGTGATGTTAGGTTGGTTAGATTTGCATTGTGTTTGGAATAATTTTTAGAGAAGATTCAAAAGTAATGTGAGCACTTGAGAAGGAATCCCACCAGTCCAGGTGATGTGGGCTTCATTAAGGAAAGTAGCTGTTGAAGAGGAGGGATCCAATTTAAGTAATGCTTAAGACAAAAATCTTTAGGACAAGGAGAGTCAAGGATTAGGGCTAGGGATAAGGGACAGGGGAAGTCAAGAATGAGCCCCAGGTTTCTAACTGAGGTTTCCTGCGAGGATCGTGCTGACATCAGCTGAGGTGCAGGTTCAGGAGGAAGTGCCAACTTACTGGGGAAAAGGGTGTTGGCACGCAGTGAAGGCATTTAATTTTGTGCAGAGAAGTTACTCGACCTATCTAAGGCCACACAAAGAGGACAGAAACACCTAGAGGTTGGACCAGAATTGTTGACAGGTGGAGATCAGCAGCATCAAGGAAAACAAGTCCTGGCAGAGAGGGGTTGAGAGGCAGATCCCTGCCAGTGATTCCCCTGGGTCTCCATGGAAGGCTGAAGTGGGCAGAGGTGAGCCAGCCAGAGGCCGTGGCTGCCCAGGAGGGAGGAGGAGGGCCTGGGAGTGACATGCAGCATCAACCCTGAGTGGCAGGGCTTGTGCTGACCTCAAAGCTTAGTGACACAAAGAGGGGAAGCCAAAAGCGTGGCAGAGTGGCCAGCCATTGGGAAGGCTGGTCTCCATTCTTTCCCAAGCCTTCTTGGAGAAACAGTGAAGTCTTGGGAGCAGTTGGAAAGGATAAGGCTTGAATGGGAGAGGGTAACAGAAAATGCTGGGTTTTCAGGGAGAGCCCCCAGCCTGGGCAGCACTGAGTCCCTTGGCTGGAGGTGCTCAAACAGGTGCCGCACAGCCCCTTGTTGGCGGGTCTGTGATGGACACAAGGTGGCAGATGGGGGCCGGCTGAGACAGAAGCCATGACTGTTCTTAGCAGGTGGCTTGAGGTGTCAGGATGAGGGTGAGGTATGGGGAGTGGAATGGGGCTGAGATCAGGCACAGGGGAGCCAGGACCTCAAGGGGATGACGTGGGGACTGCTGGTGGATGGGTCCTGAGTCTGCTAGTGAGGGAGTGGCCTATTCAAAAGAGCAGGGTGGCTTTAGGAGAATTTGCTTATGGAAAAAATTTTTTATCTTTCAGCCTGTCTTACGTTATCTTTTATAAGTGTAAAAAATGGCATGAGGTTTCTCTGCTGTGGGAGAAGTCGGATATTCTGTGGTTTACTTTCCTGGTGCTTTTTCTCATGTCTTTCCCCTGTTATAAATTTTGTGCTCTCACGAGCTCCCTCCCAAACCCTTATACTGCCCTCTGCCCCCCACTTAGGGCCTGAGCCATGGAATTGGCCCTAGGGCAGCAGGAACCTGTTGTTTCAGAAGTTGGTGACCTTCGAGGACGTGGCTGTGTACTTCACGCAGACGGAATGGGATGGCCTATCCCCTGCACAGAGGGCCCTGTACAGGGATGTGATGCTGGAGAATTATGGGAATGTGGCCTCCCTGGGTAAGGCCTCTCTCCCCCTGGGACCCAGACTCTGCCATTTGGGGTTGCTGGCTTCCTTCTCCCCTCCAGGCTGCAGGTGGGGTCTTTGGGTAATGCTTTACTGAGTAGCAACCCCAGTGCTAGTCTAATCCCCTGGACTTAGGGGTTGCTGGGAAAGACAAACCCCACACCCTTTGTGGGCCTGTAAAGGACTTCGCTGGAACTCATGTGCACTTTTGATCCACCCTACGGAAGCTGTGTTTTGGACACAGTGTGGAATACAGTAACTTCCTGTTCCACAGTAGCATCTTCAGGTCCCCCCATCACCTCGCCTGTATCTTGAGTCCTTTTAAGGATCTCAGTGGACTCTCAATATTTCAGGCCAAGATCAAAAAGTATTAGTTTGGTGCAAAAGTAATTGCATTTTCAGACAATTTTAAATCATTGTAACTAGGCTCAAATACATCTTTATTTGTTTTGACCTTGAGTTCTTCCGCAATTTCTCATGTAATTGTAAGAGGATTGGCTTCAATGGTTGCTCTCAGTTGGTCGCTGTCAACTTCCAATGGCCGGCCACTGTGCTCCTCATCTTCAAGGCTCTCGTCTCCTTTGCAAAACTTCTTGAACCACCACTGCACTGTACCTTAGTTAGCAGTTCCTGGGCCAAATGCGTTGTTGATATTGTGAGTTGTCTCTGGGACTTTACGACTGGAACTCAAATAAGAAAATTGCTTGAATTTGGTTTTTGTCTAACGTCATTTCCATAGTCTAAAAT
Source organism: Lemur catta (assembly GCF_020740605.2). Classification (NCBI taxonomy): domain Eukaryota; kingdom Metazoa; phylum Chordata; class Mammalia; order Primates; family Lemuridae; genus Lemur; species Lemur catta. Next base: position 19,516,559 of record NC_059147.1, on the reverse strand, counting down.
AAATATAAAATAAACAGCAAGTAATAGGTCATTAGCAAAAAAACATAAAGTGAGAAATGCACATTAAAATGATGTATAACATAACCACATTTATTTAAGAATGTATTCCAGTATCAAATGGCAAATTTCAACAATGCTAAAACTGCCATTACTTTTGCACCAATCTAATAGTAACCCTTTGTGCAGAATCTCCCTGCCTGCCCTGCATGAGGTCCTGGACCCACAGTCTGGGCCTTTCCCAAGCTCCCCTATACCCTTTCACACTTCCCGAGCCCCCCAACACTTTCCCATGGTCCTTAGGCTTGGGACCCCTGGGGCTCTTACCTTCCCTCCCCATTGCTGAGATGATCTGAGAAGAGGTTTAGGAACTTATCTGTAGAAGATTATTCATTTATCTGTCCTGTTTACTTTCCCTAAACCAGGATTTCCACTTCTCAAACCTGCTGTGATCTCACGACTGGAGGAAGGAGGTGAGCTGGGGGTTCCATCTCTGCTGGCCGCTGGAATAGGAACCGACCCCCAGGGCCTCTGGACTGGTAAGGGAGGCACATACTGCCCACTGCGTTGGAAAGTTTAGCTCTTTAGGAAGAAGGCCAAGTTCAGCAACATGTAAACACACCACGTTTATTGACCAGCCACACAGAGTAAAGTTTGAATAAGTTTTGTTGATTTACAGAGATAGGTACAGTCCTTTCTATCTTTGCAGTTTTCTGTGTCTAATTCCAAGAAGAGATCTTTCTTCAAATGCCTTATTCTGACTCTTTTCAATTCTAATTTTGGAATCCCGCCTTTCTCAGACAAAATTAATGGATTCAGTAATTTTGGGGGCCCTTGCCATTTTCTAAGCATTGTCCACTTAATGTGGAGGATACAGAATTTACAGCTGTTTCACATAGAAAAGGAGAAGTGAGCCTGGGCAGCATAATGAGACCCCATCTCTGTAAAAATTAGAAAAATGAACTGGGTGCGGTGATGCATACCTGCAGTCCCAGCTACTCAGGAGGCTGAGGTGGGAGGATCACTTGAGCCCAGGAGTTTGAGTTTGCAGTGAGCTGTGATGACACTGCTGCACTCCAGCTCAGGCAACAGAGTGAGACCCTGTCTCAAAAAAAAAGGAACGAAAAGCAGAAGTGGTTAAAGTGGTTAAAAGCATAGTCATTAGAGTAGACTTTCCTGAGGTCCAGTCCCGACTGTGCTACTTCCTAGTCGTGTGACTTTGAAGTGGCTTAATTCTTTGAGTTTTCTAAGATTCAGTGTTCTTGGCAAAGGCCTGCTTCCTGGTTAATAGACACCCATCTTCTCACATTGTCCTCACAGAAGGGAAGGGAGCTCTCCAGGGTCTCCTATAAAGGCGCTACTCCCATTCATGAGTGTTCCGATATAGGCCCCATCTCCTGATATAATCACATTGGGGATTAGGATTTCAACATACGAATTTAGAGGGAGGACAAACATTCAGTAACAGATGAGTGTTATTTTTTAATTGGGAAAAGACTGATATTATTTTGAATTAAAATGCTTGCCCAGACCACTTGGGTTTGTTGAGGGGACTTAGAGTGAAATATTGGGGCAGGAGGCATATTATATGTGGTTAAGGAGAGATGAAAGATGAAAAAATAGAGGCATCATGTTTGGGCCAACCTTTTGAGAAATTTGAGAACAAATGCAGAGATCAGTATTTCTAAAGACTGTTGGGATTATAGAAAGAATTTTAGGGAATGATCAATTTCAGGATTGAGGGAAGAGGGGGAAGAAAAGGCAAGGATAATGCAGAAGTATTCTGGAGGAGGGTGGGAAGGGATGGGATGAAATGGACCTTCAATACAGCCTTCTGAAATAGAGAAAAAAGGAAGTAGATGGAGGAATTTTGGAAAGCCTGGAGTTGAAGTCCTAAGGAAGGAAACAAAATTCTTTCCCTTTGCTTCCTGGTGCTGCTGACATTTGTCATCCCCAGTGTTGCCACATATTGTTGGATCCTGTGCCTTTTCCTTCTTAAGCATTTTCTATTTTTATTAATAAGCAACTCAGTGCCATAGGGACAACGAAAAAGAAACTTCAGAGTGTAGAAAAGCATGATGTGATGGAAAGAATGCTGATTTGGTGGACAAGACAGAGTTTTATTCTGCTGCTGTCATTTTTAACCTTCATGTTATTGATTATGTCCTTTATAATGGCCTTGTCTTAGAGTGAGAGTGATAATCTTTTTTAATCATTACTTTAAAATTTGTAATACTGACACATACTCAAAACAGTATAGAAAGTATTAAAGTGGAAAAATAAGTCTACCAAACTTCCTATTCCAGTTTTTCCAGTTTCTTATGTATTCTTCCAGAAGTTTTCTAGATATACACAGATATATAAATGTATGTGTCTGCCCTTTTTTTCTTTACACAGATGGAACCTACATACCATTCTCAACTTGTTTTTCCATTTAATGTTATATCTTCACTATTTCTTGATGTCAGCATATATGGATTTATTTTATTCTTTTTATTCTTTTACCAGCTACATATCATTTATTCCACCTTATGGGTAAGCCTTAGGTTCTTTGACCTAGTCTGGTGATTTTTAAGGAGCCCCTTGATTATGATCCTTTATAGCACAGTTCTTTTTTCTAACATGGTTATTACATTTATGTTTTCTGTTTTTTATAGTGGACATTCAGACTGACAATAATTTGACAAAGGAAATGTGTGAAGAAAAAGATTGTACATCACTTGAACTTCATAGGGAATTTTCCCAGGAAACAGACTTCTCAGATGCCTGTGTTCTAGAGAAACAACAAGAAATCTACTCAGCAGGAAATATGAAGAAGGAAAAGAGCAGTGTCATGGATGGAACAGTGAAAGATGATGCAAGCCCTGTGGAGGATTGTTTCTTAAGTCAAAGTCCAAACTTCTATCAGTGTTATACTATCTCCATTGGTGAGCAGCCCCCTGAGTGTACAGAACTGGGGAAAGCCTTCAGCTTTGACACAAAACTTATTAAGCATGAAATAATTGATTCTGTGGGAAGACCTTTCAAATGTGAAGAATTAGTGGAAAACTTTAGGTGTGACTCTCAATCTGTTCAGCATCAAGAAACTCATACTGTGGAGAAGGCTTATCAGGGTATAGAGTGTGGCAAAGCCTTCAGTGTTAATGAAAAATTAATTTGGCATCAAAGACTTCATAGTGGAGAGAAGCCCTTCAAATGTGTGGAGTGTGGGAAAAGCTTCACCTACAGTTCGCATTATATCACACATCAGGCAATCCATAGTGGGGAGAAGCCCTATCCGTGTAAGGTGTGTGGGAAGGCCTTCAGTGTTAATGGGAGTCTAAGTAGGCATCAGAGAATCCATACGGGAGAGAAGCCCTATCAGTGCAAGGAGTGTGGAAGTGGCTTCAGCTGTAGTTCTGCATATATTACACATCAGAGAGTCCACACTGGGGAGAAACCTTATGAGTGTAATGACTGTGGGAAAGCTTTCAATGTTAATGCAAAATTAATTCAACATCAGAGAATCCATACTGGAGAGAAACCTTATGAATGTAATGAGTGTGGAAAAGGCTTCAGGTGCAGCTCCCAGCTTAGGCAGCATCAGAACATCCACACTGGAGAGAAGCCGTATCAGTGTAAAGAGTGTGGAAAGGCCTTCAATGTTAATGCAAAATTAATACAGCATCAGAGAATCCACACCGGTGAGAAACCCTATGAGTGCACTGAATGTGGAAAAGCTTTCAGTGTCAAAGGGAAATTAATTCAGCACCAGAGAATCCACACAGGTGAGAAGCCCTATGAGTGTAGCGAGTGTGGGAAAGCCTTTAGGTGCAACTCCCAGCTTCGGCAGCATCTAAGAATCCATACTGGGGAGAAGCCCTATGAGTGCAATGAGTGTGGAAAGGCCTTCAACGTTAATGCAAAACTAATGCAGCATCAGAGAATTCACACTGGGGAGAAACCCTTTGAATGTAATGAATGTGGAAAATGCTTTACTTCTAAAAGAAACCTATTTGATCATCACCGGATCCATACTGGAGAAAAGCCCTATCAATGTAAGGAATGTGGAAAAGCCTTCAGTATCAATGCCAAACTAACTAGGCATCAGAGAATACACACTGGGGAGAAACCTTTCAAATGTATGGAATGTGAGAAGGCATTCAGCTGTAGTTCTGACTATATTGTGCATCAGAGAATCCATACTGGAGAGAAGCCCTTTCAATGTAAAGAGTGTGGAAAAGCCTTCCATGTTAATGCCCATTTAATTCGACATCAGAGAAGCCACACTGGGGAGAAACCCTTCAGATGTGTGGAGTGTGGGAAAGGGTTCAGCTTTAGTTCTGACTGTATTATACATCAGACAGTCCACACTTGGAAGAAACCCTATGTGTGTAATGTGTGTGGGAAAGCTTTCAGGTTTAGCTTCCAACTTAGTCAGCATCAGAGTGTCCATAGTGAAGGAAAATCCTAGTAACAGTCCACACTTGTGTAATGTGTGTTGGCAAGCCTTCACGTTTTGCTTCCAACTTAGCATCAGAGTGTCCATAGTGAAGAAAAATCCTAATAAGAAGAAAGGTGTGGAAAACTCTCAGGTTAATGCCAAAATGGATCAAGTATCATCAGATTCACCCTGATGGAATACCCTGAGAGGAAAATGAATATGGCAGAGTCTTCACATGGAAACAAATCTTTTTTAAAAATTTTATTTTTAATCAGGAAAGGATGACCAGTTAAAAAAAAATCCAAAAATAAATAGCTTTGTTTTGTACCAACAAGAATCAGAAATTATAATGAAAGAAAATATCCTGTTCCTAGCAGCATCAAGAAAAGTAGATTTTCTAGGATTAAACAATTATCATGGCAGACCTATGTGGAGGAAATTAAAAGTCTCCACTGAGAGCCACTAGAGGAACTTGAAAAAATGGAAAGAGAAACCTTGTTCTTGGACAGAAAAACCCATATTATAAAGACATTCACTCAACCTAACTTATTTCTGTTTAGGTTTTTAATAATAAGCATGCATTACTTTTGTAAAGAGGAAAAATAAAGATTTCTTTAAAAAAGGAAAAAGATACAAGTAAATATTTTTATTTTCATGGAATAGAGAAAACTTTTCTAAATGTCAGATGAAAGCTAGAAACCAGCCACAGGGAATGTATTGATAAATTGACTACTCAAAACTAAATATTTCTGTTTTCATTTTAAATAATGCAAATAGGGTTAAAAGATAAGGTATAAAAAGTAGAAATACCTTTATAAAATTTGTGATATAAAAGTATAATATCTAATATACAAAGAGGTTTTTAATTAAGAGAAAGATAAATAATTTAATCAAAACCAGCAAATAATGCTAACAGGAAGCTTTTAAAAAGATATAAAAGTGATCAAGAGATGTTCAGTTTCAGCAGTACTCTAGTGAAAATTAGGGTTTTTTTGGTATATCATATTGGTATGTATGCATACATGGAATACTATGCAGCCCTCAAAAGTGGCATTTACTACAGATGCCGTTTATGTAGGTATAAGATGTAGTAACAAGATAGCCTGTTAGAGGGTTCCTGCTTTTCAGTAAGTGGAACTCTTCCATACACATGGCTCCTGAGGTCCTGAAGTAAGGTGGCTGCCTTGGATTCCCAGTCTTGTAGGTGCTTTTGAAGGTCTCTGGTTCCATGAAAATCTTGGAAGTCTTAACATACTGTTTGGAAGAAAATCTATCACCCCTTTAAAAAATTCTAAGTAATAAAAAGAACAGTCAGGCTGTCAGGAAGCTGAAGAACAGCAGGCCCAAGTAGAAAGTGTAAAGAAAGGGTCCAAAACACAGGTAAGACAAGGACAAGAGAACTTGCCCCATCCTGCAAGTGCTACACACAACACACTCCTCAGCCCTACCCCTAACTCTCACCCCCACAGTTCTTGGGGCTCTGAGCTGCTTGCAGAGCCAATTCTGAGAGCGCCGGGTGGGGGTACTGACACCACCCGGCATCCATCCTCTGGCCCTACAGGGGACCATAGTGAACAACTGAACATTTTCTCTGGTGGCTGATGGAGACCTGCACACAGGCTGTGGCCAGAGGGTAGGCTTGGGAAACTGCTCAGGGGCTGACTCAGTCTGGACACTGACCAGGTGTTCATTCTAGATGTCTGGGTGTTGCCCTGTTAGAAGTGAGGCATCATTTTTCTGCCACCCTTTTCTCTCTGTCCTGTGGCCTTGGGCATGATGGCCTCCCATTCTGGGAACTTGGCTTCTGGATCTATGGAACAGAACATTTGGACAGGATAGAGCAAAATCCCATCAGCCTCTGTCCTGTGTTTCAGTGCCCAGCTAAGGGGACTGCAGTTCTTAACTGTTTTTGTTTCAGACTTGGATGAAGCCATGGACCCTCCCACAGAGGTCCCCGAGTGCCCACGTCCAGCAGTCTCAACCACATTAGGATTCCAGTGCCCGGGGCTCGTTTATGGTGCTTGGTTAAGGCACTCTCTTCTGCCCCTGCCTCGCTTGCCTGTCCCCCACCTGCCCACTGCCCAGGGCCCAGTCTTGGGGGGAGCTCCCCAGCTTCAGAGACACAGCACATAGGTTACCCCAGTCCAAGACAGAAATTTATTATTATTCTTTTGGCTTTTGGTAATGGAGTCAAGAAATGTCCCCTTTGAAGGAGCTCTGTGTCATCATTTTCTGCACCCATCCCCTTCCCGGCTGTGGACACGCACCCACCTCTGTCCCCAGTTGAGTGTCCATTCTCTGGAAAGCTGCAAACACTCCAAGACCGGAATCCTATAGAATCATCTCAGATTCTCCATCATGTACTGGGCTAGGGAGGGACGTGAGGGGAGGTGGGAGGATGTGGGGCTGAACAGGTCATCTTCACTCCCCAGCACAGAGGGCCTTCCTTGGCTCCTGCACCACGACTCACCTGGAGACTGCTCCTGGTCGCCTGCCTCCTGGGGCCTTCTCTTCAGCACACCCGTGCAGGTGAGCGCAGGGAGACGGGGACTGAAGGGGCCCCCCAGGCACCTGTGGGCATGGGATGGGGGAGCTGGGACCACAGCACAACACAGGCTTGTCCCCACTAAGGAACAGTAGCAAAAGCAAATTAATAATGATGCCCCCAGCACACAGGATCAGCTTGGTGAGTTACAAAATTTTTGCACATCTCCAACTGTGATTGAGCCCTACCTGACAGTGGCAAAGACAGTGACTGATTCTGGTTTCACAGCTGGAAAAGAACAGTCCTGAAAACCACTCATTGGCATCCATGTCATTCTTGAGTTTGTAAATAAAATGAGAGAATAAGTAGAAAGATGAGAGAATTGGTTCCAAGAGCATTAAAAAGAAATTTATGTATTCAGTTAGAAAAGGAAAGTCAAAATAAGGTTGCTGGTTTAGAAACAAAATCGGTTAGTCTTGCATGGCCGTGAAACTGTGATCGTTTATGGTTATCTTCTCAACCAGGCAAATGACATGCTGCCACCCTAAAGTCTGCTGTGGGTTTGCTGTAAATCCATGGGGCTGCGAAAGGGCTGGGCCCCAATCAGTGCTACAGAGTTAGTCAAACCAAATTTCATCCCCTGGGAGGGTCAGAGAACAGTTAGGGGTAAATACTTAGCCACACAATCATAGCTTTGCCTATTTCCAAGTTTGGGATTTTTTTTTCCCACAAAAATGAGGAAGCTGAGGCACAGAGAAGTGTCTTAATAGGCCTCTATTCTATCATCTGTAAAATGGGGTGATGATAGGACCTGCCTCCCAGGTGTGATGCTGAGGACTGAATTACCTGCTGCCAGTAAACGCTCAACCAGAGCCTTGCCCAGGGATGGCGATGGGGGTTGTCGTTTGAGTGTGTGCATGTCTGATGACCACAGCCACGCACACACACAGACGCACACGCGTGCAGGAAGCCCCCAAACCTCTCTCCCATAGGTATAAACTAGACGTACGTACACACCTTCCCATAGACATGGACACACACAGTGTACCCCACAGACCCCCATATGGACACAAAGAGGCCGTGGTACACCCCACGGCCACCCCCTCACACAGAGGCCTGCTCCTGCTCTCTGTGGCTCAGGGAATGTTGGCCGGGGGTGCTGCCTTGAGTACTTCAAAGGGGCCATTCCTGTCAGAAAGCTAGTGACGTGGTGTAGGAGCTCAGCAGTGTCCCAAGGATGCCATCCGGTAAGTCTACCCCACCCCGGGCCTCCTGAGGGCTGGGCACCGGAAGAGGCAGACCCTGGAGCCCCCAGAACACAACTTGGGGAGAGTAGAGAGCAGGACCCTTCTTCCCCATCACCACCCAGTCCTGCTTCTCTGGGCAATTCCAGAACACACGCTGTGAGACCTCCTAGGGCCCCAGGCCATGGAGTCCAAGTCCTTTCTTTACTTACGGAGAAACTGAGGCCCAGGGATGGATGGGACACCCCCCAGTCCCACAGCAAATCAGCACCTGACGTGATCTCTTAGCGGGGCCAGAGGAGAGGTCAGAAGGCCAGGGCTCCCCCAATCTTCCCGGCTCATGGACAGTCTCCGCATGCCTCTGGGCTGCGGCAGACAAGGAGGGGAGCACAGGAAGTCCTTTGGCTCCGGCATCCCGCAGGGTCCAGTTTCTTGCTATGGCAGGACCAAGGCAGGGACTCCAGGAAGCTTAAAAATCACTGAGGACAGAATCTGATGTCCCAGATCTGCCACCAATGTCCTGTGTGACCTTGGGCCTCTCTGTGCCTCAGGCTCCTCTGGTCAGCGCAGGGTGGGGCTAGTCCCAGGGCTCTGGAAGGCCCTCCCCACCCCATGGCCCCTGACTGTTTTCTCCCTCCCGCAGGCCGCACGCAGGCTTGTTACTGTTCAGGGCAGGGCCATCTGCTCAGACCCCGGGGATCAGAGGGTGAGGAAGGTACTTAAACACCTGCAAAGCTGTATGAAGTCACATGACCCCATCACCCAGGACTCCTGATATCCTGTAGCCCCTAAGTTCACTGTCGCAGTCCCAGGCTGCCTGGGTCCAGGGGAGGCCTTACGGGGACAAGAAGGAGCCTCACCACTGGAGGCCCCGTCCCCACACAAAAGCACTTCTCCTTTTCTGCACTGGAGCCTGGGCCTGGAAGGGCAGGGATTAAAGTCTTCTCCTTCAGTCTGGATCAGCATGTTCTGTCCCTGTTGTGTCCCTCCTGCTCTGGCCTGTCACACTGGCCCTCAGAGAACATCTGGGCCTGCCCTGACCAGGTTGGGGGGTGGGGGAATGGACTCTCAGAGGAAAACACGGCTGCGGGGAGCCGGGGGAGAGGCCGGAGCAGGGTGTCCACGGGCTGGGGAGTGTCCCTGGACTTGGGGGCTGGGCTCCAGTGCTATCAGCACAGCGTCCCCCTGGCTAGCAGCCCTCTCTCTGCAGTCAGGCTGGGGGTTCTGAGAAGAGGCTTCTGGATTCTCTCCTGTCCTCCCACTCCCCTACTTTTGTCTGTATCTTCTGATCCGACAAGGATGGGGACATCTTCCCCCTACACATTCCATTCAATTCCAGAACCATTCGCAGGCCCCTTGCACAGGCCAGAGCTTGACCGCAGGCTGGGGAAACTCAGAAGAGCCAACCTCGGCCTCCCGGGGAGCCCCTTCCCCTAGCTCACAGGTCCCAACACACACTACAGACCAGGGGTCCTCAGCACATCTAGCAGCTTCCAGGGCTCCTGCCCGGGGTCTGAGCCAGCTCTGCTCTCGGGCCTCGGGGCCTCAGCCTGCCCCCTACTCCCGCTTGATCTCCCACTGTGCAGGCTGGTCCCCAAGTGGCTATAAAGTCCCTGAAGTGTGGCCCCCACCTCCTACAGGCCACTGAAATCCCACCCACGCTCAGCCCAAGCCCAGCCTCCAGGAAGCCTTCCCCGACTGCAGGGCCCCCCCCCCAGCCTCTCTCCGCTGGTTGTCCGCAGCGTAGCCGCCCACCACGGTAAGAGGCTGTTCTGCCGTCGCCCGCCGCCTGTGGGCCGGTCCCCACCCCGCCACTGGCCCGCAGCCGCGCAGCGCACGTGCTTTCGGCCTGGGGCCCGGCGCAGGCCTGCTCAGGCTGCGGGCGCCGCGTGGCCGCTCGGCCGGCCTGTCTCGCCCTCTCTGGGCCCCGGCTCTGCCGCAGCGTGGAACGGGGCAGGGACGCGGGGCGCCGCGCCTGGGGACCTGCGCCCCGCGCGGTGGGCAGAGGGGCCCCAGGAGCCCTTCCCCGCCCCCCGCCCCTGCTGCCCCCTGGCGGCCGGCGCTCGCCGCACGCTGCCCACTCCCCCCGGGGCGGTAAGAAAGCCCAGGAGGGAGGCCCCCCGGTCCCCTCGGCCACGCGAGGGCGCGTCTCCCGCCCCGGGCCGGGCGGGTAGCCCTGCAACAACTGCCCCGCCCGAGCTCGCGGCGGGAAGCCCCCCGCGGAGTGGGGTGGGCGAAGATGAGCTCGGGGACACCGAGGCCTGAAGGGGCGCCTGACCCCGCAAAGCCCGCGGGCCACCCCGCGCCCTGCGGGCCGGAGTCGGAAGGAACGGTTAGTGCAGCCACCGCAAACGTTCCTTCAAGTCTTGCTCGGAGGCCCACATAAGGAGAGCTGCTGTCGAGGACTGTGGGGGAGGGGGAAGTCGCCGGCGGGTCCCCGAGAGGGACCGGGCTGGGGGCTTTGCACAGAGGTCCCTCGGGAGGAAAGGGGCGGATGCAGGGCAGAAATGGGAACGCAGGAGTCGGAACCCAGCTGTTCCACAGCAGGGGCGGGGGCGCGGTGGCGGCAAGAGCGAGGCACCGTGCGGGATATGCCACCGTGCTCCGGGAAGAGCAACGTCACCACGCTCTCACGAGGAGCGCGCTCGGTGAGGCACGAGGAGTGACAGAGAGGGAGGAAGATTGAGGAAGCATCAGGGCCCAGGCGAACCGTGAGCAGGGCCTGGCCGAGCATTGTCCCTTCCACCTGGAGCGCTCTTCCCCTCCTCCACCCCGAGCTCCCCGCAAACACCACCTCCCCCTTGCCGGCCTCCCTGGTCCCCCTGGTCAGCACTGGGTCCTCTGCGCGGTGTCCTCGCCAGCCCTCCGCTCCCGCCCTCCTTGGAGCTGCTGGTGTTCGGACTCGGTGGGCCTCGGCAACACGCTTCGGTGGCGTGGGTGACGACGGTGAATCCGTCAGGGAAGAAGTGTTTTGCGCCTGTGGATAGATGGTTTATGCATTTCCATCCACAACAAGCGTGCAGGTGAATCTCCAGGGGGCACTGTGCGGAGAAAGAAATTTTCGGGGTAGGGGACCGTACCCTGGAGCAGCCAGCGAGTGAACGGGGCAGGAGCGCCGAGGCCTCCCAGGTGGGAAATGAGGTGGCTGCTCTCCAGTTGCCCACCAGAGGGCGCCCAGGCCCCCGAATAAAGATCTGGGGGCCGACGTTTGCGGTCCTGCCCCGACGTTTGCGGTCCTGCCCCGACGACCCACGCTCCGGTGGTGGCCGGCCAGGGACTAGGATCCCTCCTCCCAGTTTGACTGTAGTTGCCCAGAGCCTCCCGGCAGGGACACCTGCAACTGACTGGCTCTTCTAGGGGAGCAAAGGTAAGAAAACCACTGGCCAAACTGCCTGGAGTTTGCTGCAGAGGAAGAAGGAAAAATGCTGGTGGGACTTGCAGGGCCTCTAACTCATGACCCCATGTCTGCTTTTGTTACTTTTTTGTGGTGAAAAACACATAACATGAAATTTACCATTTTAACTGTTTTAAAATGTACAATTCAGTGGCATGGGATACATTGACAATGTTGAGTAACCATTAGCACTATGTAGTTCCAGAACTTTTTCATCACCCCAAAAGGAACCCCCTACCCATTAAGCAGGCACTTCCCGTCCCCTCCCCCAATCTCCCGCAACCACTACTAATCTGCTTTCTGTCATACAATTCAGGGACTTTTGTGTCTGGCCGCTGTCAGTTAGCTTAATGTCTTCAAGGTGTGTCCATGTTGTAGCATGTATCAGTACTTTATTCCTTTTCATGGCTGAATAATATTCCAGTGTATGGATATACCACATTCTGTTTATCCGTTCATCTGTTGATGGACACTTGGGTTGTTCCTACTTTTTGGCTATCGTGAATATTACTGCTATGAACATTGGTGTGCAAGAATCTGTTGGGGTCCCTGTTTTCAATTCTTTTGGATCTATGCCTAAGAGAGGAATTGCTGGGTCAGATGGCAACTCCATGTTTAACTTTTTGAGGACCTGCCAAACTGTTTTCCACAATGGCTGCACCATTTTGCATTCTTATAAGCAATGTATGAGAATTCCAATTTCTCTACATTGTTGCTGGCATTTGTTCTTTTCTGTGGTTTCGGTGGTTGTTGTTATAGCTATCCTAGTGAGTGTGAAGTGATATCTAGTTGTTTTTTTTTTTTTTGAGACAGAGTGTCGCTCTGTTGCCTGGGCTAGAGTGAGTGCCGTGGCGTCAGCCTAGCTCACAGCAACTCAAACTCCTGGGCTTAAGCGATCCTACTGCCTCAGCCTCCCCAGTAGCTGGGACTACAGGCATGCGCCACCATGCCCGGCTAATTTTGTCTATATATGTTTTAGTTGTCCAGATAATTTCTTTCTATTTTTAGTAGAGACGGGGGTCTCGCTGTTGCTCAGGCTGGTCTCGAACTCTTGACCTCGAGCAATCCACCCGCCTCGGCCTCCCAGAGTGCTAGGGTTACAGGCGTGAGCCACTGCGCCCGGCCTCTAGTTGTGGTTTTAATTTGCATTTCCTTGATGACTAGTGATGTTTAGCGTCTTTTTCTTTTAACTGGGTCCCAGCCTCCCGTCTTGCCCCCCCCCCAGTCTACCCACAGAGGAACAAGCCGAGTCCTCCTTCCAAAACCCAGGTCTGATCATGTCTCCCACGTTTATAACCCCCAAATTCCTCCCAACTGTTCCCAGAAATGAACACACATTCTTGCCCTCCCTGCCCCCACAGCACACACCCTCTGTGCTCCTGCCCCTAGAAAATTCTCCCAATTGCTAAAATACACTCCTCCAAACCTTAGCACCTGCTCTTTTCTGCCTAGAACATTCTCCTTTGCTCTTCTCCACCCCACTAAGCTCTCCATCCTTCGTGTCTCAGACCTCACCTGCTTCCCGCCACCTTCCACTTGGGGGTTACATGCCCTTGTTTGTGCTCCTAAACTCCCTGTTACATCCTCCTCCCCCCACCGTGTCACTTTCCACTCTGCTTTATTATCTCCAGTTCAGCCGTCAGTTTCCCCCAAAGCCTGAAATCCACAAGGGTCATGGCCAGGTGGTGGGCTCAGCCTTGCGTCCTCGGTGCCCAGCACAGGAGGCTCAGTATCACTGTGCCAACTGACCCCTTGGGTGGAGGGGTGGTGGGTGAGGGGGGAGATGCACAGACGTGTTTGATTACATCGTTGGCCCCGTTTGCTTTCTCTGCCTGGAAGCAGCTGCACCCTGGTTCAGTCAGTTTTGGTCAAGGGAGTCCCACCAGTTGCACATGCACCTGAATTTCAACCATGGCACCCCCTGGGTCCCTCCATCCACGGACACGGCTAAGGGACAACAGGACATACTGTCTATCTCCATCTAGTTAGTTTTAAAGCACCCGGTTGCCTTTACCTTGCCTCTGGGTTTCAGAACCACTGCCCTCCTAGCTCCGGCACCCCATGGGCTGTCTCCAGTTCTTTGTTCAAATGTCTCAGCTGAGCCCTCTCCCCACCCGCACTTCCATGTCTACTCTGTGTGTGACACTTCATTCTTAGCAATCTAGCGTTTTGCCCAAGAGTGCACAGAAGCCTCCCTGGCCAGGTTGCTGAAGACAAATGGCCCCAGTTCCTACTCCGTCTCCCTGCAGCCAGATAGAGGACCATGCGGGTTGTGCAGGTTGAACCTAGACCAAACCCTCACTCCAGGACTTCCTTGCTGTGTGACTGTGAGCAAATCACTTACCTACTCTCCGCACCTCAGTTTCCTTAAATGTAAACTTCCTCCTGGGGGAGCTATGAGGGTAAGCTGTGATAATTCAGCCAAGGCATGCATTGTATTGTGATCCAGACCCCATACCCCTTCTAGAAGTCCTTTCCTCCAAGCACTGCACTCCCTAATGACAAAGGCCCCCCCCAATCAGCCTCTCTCACTTCTTTTTCTCTCCTGAGGCCCCTAAGAATCGCTAACGATCGGCCGGGCGCAGTGGCTCACGCCTGTAATCCTAGCACTCTGGGAGGCTGAGGCGGGAGGATCGCTCAAGGTCAGGAGTTCGAGACCAGCCTGAGCAAGAGCAAGACGCCGTCTCCACTAAAAATAGAAAGAATTATCTGGACAACTAAAAATATATATAGACAAAATTAGCCGGGCATGGTGGTGCATGCCTGTAGTCCCAGCTTCTTGGGAGGCTCAGGCAGGAGGATTGCTTAAGCCCAGGAGTTTGAGGTTGCTGTGAGCTAGGCTGATGCCAGAGCACTCTAGCTAGGGCAACAGAGTGAGACTCTGTCTCAAAAAAAAAAAAAAAAAAATAACCGCTAACCATCAATGAGCATTTATTTGAAATCTGGCATCATCAAAGCCCTTATTAATCTCTGGATCTATTAACCTGAACCTACAGCTTCAGGAAGGATGTAATCCTGCCAAGTCCATTTTACAGAGGAGGAAACTGAGGCACAGTAACCTGTCAGAGCCCCTGCTGCTTGGCAGTGGCAGGCCCAGGCTTCTCACCACCCTGCGTGCTCCCTCCCCCGAGAGGCCCAGGCTTCCATTAGGGACTGTCTGTTTTTCCTGCACCACATTCCCGATGTGGCCAGGGTCCTAAATTTTATAGATGTAAATATGGAAGGTAAAATAGTGAAGCTTCTGGAAGAAAACAAAAGCGCATATAGCTTTATGATATTGGGATCGGCAAACATTTCCCAAATAAGGCTGAAAAAGAATTAATTGTAAAATAAAAGATACACTGGATAGAACTTCTTAAAATAAAGAACTCTGTTCACCCAAAGACACCATTGAGAGAGTTAAAGGCAAGCCACAGATTGGTAGGGGACAGTTGTCACACAGGTATCTGACAAAGGATTCATAATCAGAACATGCAAAGAACTTCTGTGATTCAATGAGGCTTGCTCCTAAACACATTTGAAAAGCTTCTCTAGGCCTGGATTTGCATCCCAGCTCACTCTTCTGCCCATTTAGTGACATCTTGGGCAAGTATCTGTGAGGTTCTGACCCCCTGAATTAATTCTCACATTTCCAAATTGGGGATAAAATCCATGCCCTGTATACCTCACTGTTGCATTTCCTGTGAAAATGACAAAAGAGATAATTCACCAAAGATAGATCATGTATCAGGATGGGAATTCTTGTGTGTATAACCCCCTATGCTCCCCCTCACATTGGAGCTGGCCTCAACCTGCCCTCTGGTCCCTGGCACCCGGCACTCAGTGCATGGAAGCACATATGTGACATGTGAGTGGGCAGGCAACAGCATCCCTGGTTTCGGGGAGAGCACGAGCAAAGCATGAGTGTGGAAATGTGCACTTCAGTACATTGGGGGTCAGGCTTGGCAGAAAGGCAGGGTACTAACAGGGGAAAGGTGGGTGGAGATGGATTTTAAATACCAAGCTGAGGGGTCTGGGGATTATCTTGAAGGCAATAAGCAGCCACAGAAGTTTTAGGGACAAGGGCTGTATTAGGGGGAAGGGAGAGAGAGAACCTTGGAGATTGTAGGTCAGAGGTGGTAAAATATTTCTAAGTTGCAGCAGGACTTCTGCTGCAAGAGAAGGAAGTCGACGAACAAGAAGCCACCAGGAGAGGAGAAAGTAGTTTCGGGGTTGGTCCAGGGCAGGGGGCAGGGTGACAGTAGAGCAGGAGAGGCATCCAGCCTCACCACCCCTTCCCTCCTTCCAGAAAGGGACCAGCAGACCTAGGGTCACGCAGTGCTTCTCAGATGTGGTCCCAAGACCAGCAACAGGACTGCCGTGAACTTGGAAGTACACTCGGGCCCCACTCCAGACCTGCTGGCTCAGAATCTCTAGGGGTGGGCCCAGCACCGTGTTGACAAGCCCTCCAGGGGATTTGGATGTGTGCTCACATTTAAGAACCACTGGATGGGACAGCCACGGAAAAGATAGGCCTCCTTAGTCTTTGCTTTCAGGGACACTGGTAAAAAAAGATGACAGGCACAGAGCCAGACAAGTCTGGGCCAAAGCAGGGAGAAGAAAAGGAAAGTGGGCCCACCTCCCTTCCATAATCACCCATACTGGCTTCAGCCCCAGAGCAGCCTCAGGAGCAAAGGGGGCTCACCTGGCGGTGAGACTGTGCCTCTTGGTTGGCTCCTGTGAACAGCCCAACTCAACTCTCCATCTTGGCCCAAACTCTTCTCTTGGGGAGCGGCTCGCATCCAATCCGAAGACTTATGCCCCTAAAAATTTCTCACTCCATCTTGCCTCCTGCCATGAACTTATTTGGTGGATCCCTGACTCACCCCGCCCCCCAAGGACCCTGGCTGCCAGCTGTGGCTCGGCACAGTGGGCTGTGGCCACTCCTGGCTGATTGACAACCCATTCAGGGTCAGATGTCTGACCCAGGTTCTGACCCGGCTTGATGAGCCATTAGGCAAAGGTTTAAAAACAGCTGCGCTGCAGGCCAGGGGCAGTGCCTGGGTGTGGAAGGGAGGGTCTGGGGCCGGAGAGGGAGGCTCCTGAGTCTAGCTGGCGCTCAGCTGACTTGCGGTCTCTGGGGATCGACTTCCGCCTTCAGAGGTGAGTTTGCTGCCAGGGGAGATTTGGGCGAGCCCCCCAGCACCAGTGTTTTCTGGGGCTTTGGAAAGAGATTTGTCTGGTAAGGGCAGGGGTCTCTATTCCCAGCTCTGGGAGGGAGAAGAGATGGGAATTGGGGATACTGACTTCCCCTCTTTCTAGAAAGCCTTGTCTTATTCTTAGGGTGAAATTCTGGTTAATTTGAAGTCTGAAGTCCTGGTTAAATAGCTTCACGGCCTTTAGCTTTACCCAGCCCCGAAGGCGGGTGTGAGCCGCTGGCCCACCACTCTGGGAGCCTCCGCGCTCCGCACTCAGCCCTGGTGTCTCCGGTTAAGGGAGGCCCAATGCGTGACAGGGAGAGCGTGTTAAGTCATCTAAATAACTAATTAAGAACCGCGAGGATTATCATTTGGGGGAAGATGAGAAGGAAAGGGCTCGGCTGAGAAAGAGGCTCCAGATCCAATTTTTACCTTAGGTTCAAATATCCACACATATGCAAAAAGTGTACCAAGTTATGCAGTGACAAATCTCCCTCCCGTTCTTGCCTATTTGCCAATTTCCATCCCCAAAAGGCGACCCCTCTTCCTGATTTCTCATGTGCCTACAAACGTACACAGAGATGACTTTTAATTCCCATCCTTATTTACACACAAGTTGCATATTTTGCACATTTCCTGAACCATGCATTTCCCCCACACTTATTAATGCATCTTGGAATTTTCCACACCAGTGCATGTGTCCTTGTCATCTTTAATAGCTGCATCCTGTTCCGCTATATGGCTGTACTGTAACTTACTGCACCAGTCCCCTCCCGTGGCCATTTTGGTGTTGGCCAGTCATCTGCTGTCACTCACACTCCTCTAATGCTCTAGCTTGTACATCTATTATTTTGCATATATCCAAGCACATCGATAGGATAAATGCCTAAAAGTGGAAGCGCTAGGTCAAAGGGTAACCGCGTCGGTAGTTGTGGCGGACTTCCGCCTTCCTGCCTTCGCCTTCTACCAGGGAGGTGGGAAAGGAGGCAGTTCCGAGCCAGGCAGGACAGGGTTTGAACCTCTTCTTTGTGTTTTCTGGCTGTTTGTTCATGGACTGAATGCTCACCCGCTCTGCGCTCCACTTTTTAAAATCTATGAAATGTGGCCCACACAGTTTGAGGATAACATGAGATCAGCTACATCAAGCATTTAGCTCAGGGTCAAACACACAGCGAGGGCAGGAAAACTGTCCCTTGCTTCTTCCCCAGGGCAGGTGGCTGGGGCTCCCCCTGCCGCCCACCGTAGGACTCGGTGAGAAGGTGCCTGAGAGCTGGCGACGGAGCGTGGCTGTCAGGCCATTGGCTCCACCTGGACAATCCCCTCCCGACACCCACCTGTTGTTTTGTCCCTGAGGCTTCTACTCTGCTCTGTTAGTAGAACCCTGGGTCTCCCAGGGCCTCTCTAGGGCTGACTGCTGGGCAGGTAGACAGTGATAGAACCTTCGACCAAGAAGCGTACAATTATATCTTCCACTTACTATTTGCCTTATCCAGCGCCGAGCATCCTACACGCGTGATTCCATCCACTTCTCAGAATGACCCCATAAAGTATGAAATATTATCACCCCCAAGCCCAACCTCGTCATCATTGTATAATACAACCTTGCCCCATCCAAACAGAGCACCTCAGCCTTCCCGAGACCTCTTGGAGTTCCTCCACGCTGTCCCTCTAGGGGGTGACAGACCCCGTGGAGTGCGTGGAGTTTCCTGTTGCTGTCTGCTTTACTTACCTTGGGGACGAGTCCTCAGGTGAAATGTGCCCAGCCAGGTGAAAGGGTGCGTTTGATTTTATGTGAGCAGAAATGCAGTCTGCATGTGTGTAAAACCAAGAACGCTGGGCACGAACAGCTCAAAGCGTCTGTGTGAAACTTTGACCCGTAACACCGTGGCTGCCAACGTTTAATATAAAAAGTGAGTTGGCGACCCATCTTTCGAGTCCTCTCACCAAAGGAGGCGTCCTCTGGCCTTTCTGAACGGCCCCTGACAGCACTCCTGCATAGCGCCTCTGTTCTCTTTCAGGCCACAGGGCATCGGGACCACTGGGAACCCAGGATCTGTTTGGCAGGTTTATTTCTCAAGCCCTAGAGCCGGGTGGCCCGGGCACTTCACTGATCTAGGAATATGAGTGAAGAGAAGAAAGGGGCCTCATCCCATACGTTGAGGGTTCGCAATGGACCAGAGGAGAGGAGGAATGTGCCAGAAAGTTCTGGTATTTCCAATCAGCCTAAGCAACAAGGGCAGCAGCAATCGGACAGTCCACATGGGATGCCCCAGGAGCCTGAGCAGCCCCCAGACCACCTGGACTCCCCGAGGAAGGACCAGCCTGTTTACAAAGAGTTGACCAATGTCACCCAGAAGCAGTGGAAGCGCTGGGCCCTGAGCAGATCTGAGCTCCAGGCCGCTTATTCCTCTGAGGTGGGAGTAGGAGACGTAGCAATGGCTGGCCCAAGGTGGGTCTCGCTTGAATAAGACTGGGTGGGGGCGGCGAGCCGTCCTGGGTGCAGGGGACACTGGCACAGGCCTCATGTGTCACACACTGTCTCCTCCCTCTCCCCTCTGTTCGCCATAGCCGCCTATCACCAGGATCTGAGTTTGGTAAGTACCTGCGGCGGTGTGGGTGGGCGGGGGTGGCAGCCCAAGCTGGGCCACAGGTGCAGGCCTAGGAGTGGCCCCGTGTCAAGACAGCAGCCTTCTCTCTGTACGGTACGGGACGACTCTGCTGCCGGACACCCTCTGAGGCATCAGGTGGGTGTCGCCGTTTTCCTGCAGGCCAGCCTCACTCGCCCCCTCCCAGTGCAGAAGTCTTGTCACTGCTCAGCACAATTGTAAGTGTCTTACTTTGTTCTATTTTATTTTATTTTATTAACACTTAAGAGCCTTTCCCACCTACCCCTACTCAAGAAGCCATGTGTCCGCACTCTCACGCTCGGTCCCACAGGTGAAGGGTGTCCTGGGGTTCCTGCTTCTTTTGAACTAGGCCTCCTCCCCTCATCCTGAGTAGGGCTTCTGCTCGCAGTGTCACTTCTTCAAGAGCTGTGACCTAGGGAACCCAGAGCCAGGCTCTGCTGTTGGATGGATGACTGGTTCGATGGATGGATAGGTGGATGGAAGGATGGGTGGATGATGGATGGATAGATGGATGGGTAGATAGGAGTTGGCTGGAGCACAGGGGCAGGCTGGCCCCGTGGAAGGCAGGGCCATGGCCTCTCATTGCCACCTGCCCCTCCTCCCCAGACCCCTGTTCCAGATAATGTTGTGGTTACACGGAGCGCCCCGCGGAATTCCTGGAAGTTTGGCACACTCTGCCATGGAAGGAGAGTCTTTGCTGTTGCCATCAGTGGTTTGACACGCCGTGTGTACACCTGTGGCACTGGCTACATCAAGGTGTGGGACGAGAGTGCTCTGTATGCCAGGGACAAGGCCCCTCAGGCCCAGCTGGATTTTCAGGTGCGGGGTATTCAAGCAGGCCTTGGGGACCCCAGACAGGGCTGCGGGGGGACATGAGAGTGTGAACCGTTCCTACAGGACCCACATGACTGTGTCTTCACCTGCAAGCTGTTCCCCGATGAGCAGACCCTGATCACAGGGGGTTTGTCTGAGACCCTGACTCTCTGGGACCTGGCACCCACGCCCCGAGTCCGGATACAGCTGCCCACTGCAGGCTCCATGTGCCCTGCCCTGGCTCTTTCCCCTGACGCCCACCTCTGCTTCGCTTGTTTCAAAGGATTTGTGGAGATTTGGGATCCGCACAACCAAATCTTGGTCAGGTATGGCCTGTCTGCAGAGCTGCTCAGGTGCACCCGGGGGGAGGACTTGGCGAGGAGGCCTCACCTTCCCCCCTCTGCAGCAGGGCGAGGCGGGTCGGTGAGGGGGAGACATCTGGGCTACTCCTAGGAGCTTCCTGGCCTTGCAGCTTCCAGGGGGCCCCAACCAACTAGTGAACCTCTGAGTTGTTTTCCCACCAGGAAGCACAACATCCCCAGATACGGGTCTCGAAGGATTGACATTGCAGGCAACACGTTCTGGACGGGAGGCGAAGATACCAACCTGTATTCCTGGGACCTGAGGACCTACCAGATGCTGCAGCAACATCACATGCAGTATGAGGTACCTGGCTGGGCCCTGGGGGAGCTGTGCATGCCAGTTTCCAAGTGGCTGGGCACAAAGGGTGGCGTTGGCAGCTTTGAGTGCTGACCCCAAACATTCTTCCATGCAGATCCTAAGTATTACCCATGACCCCAGTGAGGAATGGATGTTAGTGGGCTTGAGAACGGGCAGTATTTTCATCTTACACACGTATCGGGATGAAAAGTTTATGACTGGCTCAGAAAAATACCTCCAGCACCACAACATCAAGTTCGCCTCCTCTGGTGGGTGAGAAGCCAGGTGACACCTCTGGGTGTCCTGATTTGAACTAACTCGCCTCTCTTCATTCTCTACCCCCATCCCTTTCCTCTTCTGGCCCCCGCTGTCATGGGACGGCAGCTTCCTACACAGCATGGCAGCCCGAGGACACAGGCAGACAGAAAGGGCATGAAGCCCCATCTGATTGTCCTCCCGTTCAGTGACACTCACCATGATCCTGTGTAGGCCAGAGGGTGGGAGCAGATAAGGCAATGGCTTGGGTTGTGTCTCTGATTGTCATAGACAGGGAAACTGAGGCAGAGAAAGAATTGCCCTTTCCATAATCTAGTCGAGGACAGAGCTGGAACTAGCTTGCAGGCTCAGTCTCTGTCCTCTCCATCCATTCTTTCCTTCTCCAGGGAGCTTTTTTGTGACCACAATGGACGCATCCATCCGCTGCTTGGAGGCATCTTCTCTACAGAAGTTGTTTCAGGTACTGGAAGGAAAGGTTCGCCAGCTCAGGCACTCACAGCGTGTGACTCAGACCCCAGGGCGTGCTGGGAAGTCCCTCAGAGAGACATCCAGGGCCAGTTCCTAGAGTGGGGCAAAAAGGACTTGAGGTCCTGTGGACTCCCGGGCTCCACCCTGATCCCAGGACCTGGCCCTGTCTTCAGACTGAGCCTTAGTCTACGCCAAGCCTTGCAACGGCCCCAGGTTGGAGCCTTCATGTCTGGCCCAGGCCTTGTCTCTGTGTATGATCCCTCTTCTGGTCCCCCCTTCCCTCTAGGTAGAGGAGCCTTTCGAAATCCTGTGTTGTGAGATGTTTCCCAACAACCAGTATCTGATCACGGGCTCCAGGAACAGTGCCACAGTTTACCAGCTCTTGTACTGAAGGTTGGGAGCCACGGTTGTGCCACGTCCACCTTGGGGCCAGCGTGGCTGAGAGGATGACCTCAGGGTGCTGGATAACTTCCTCCTCAGCCTTGATGGCAGGTCACTGCCCCTGCCCTGTCCTGCCCCAGCCTGCACTCCCAGAGTGTTATTCCATGGCTTGGGGCTTCTCCCTTTATTTTTCTACCACTGATTTCTGGGCTTAGATGTGGAAATTTAATGAGGTCTGGCCTCTGACTGGCACCAAATGCCAGAATTAGGCTCAGGACCTCTCAAGAGTCAGGTAAATGAGATTATCATAAAGTAATGAATAAAATAGCAAAGCAAAAACCAGAATGGTGTGGATGCGTGTCCATTTCTTTCAAATAACAGACTCATTGAGATGGGTTACTTATACCTCCGTTCGGCAAATTTCAGGGACAAAACAGTAAACTTTTTCTTAAAGAGCCAGATAGGAAATACTTTAGGCTTTGCCATGTGAGTTTAGTGGCAGCTACTCAAGTCTGCTATTGCAGCGTGAGAGCAGCCATAGATAATCAATGAATGAGTTTCATAAGTAAAACTTTATTTGTAAAAAAGTTACAGATTTGGCCTGTTCAGTTTGCCAGCCTCTATTGGAGCCGGTGTGCTTCTAACGTAAGTACCATAACTGGCATCCCTGTAAAAATAGGACACAGGGCATAGAGGCCACCAATAGATCTATCCTGCTAGTAACAAGTGGCCTCCAAAATTTATAACGAGTGTCCATCCATGAAAGAATGGACAAAAAAAATGTGGCATGTGTATGTACGTATACACACACACACATGATGGAATATTATTCAGCCGTGAAGGAAATTCCGACACATGCTACAATGCAGATGAAACTTAAGGACATTAAGCTAAGTGAAATAAGCCAGTCACAAAAGGACAAATACTGTTTGATTCTATTCATTGGAGGTACTTATGGTGGTCAAATGCATAGAGAAAATGGAATGGTGGTTACCACGGGCTGAGGAATGAGGGGAAGGGGAGTCATCATTTAATGGGGACAGAATTTCAGTTTGGCAAGATGAAAAAAATTCTGGAAATGGATGGTGGTGATGGCTGGACAACAATGTATGTATTTAATGCCACCAAACTGTACACTTCAGTGGTTAAGTGTACACAAAATGGTTAAGGTGGTAAATTGTATGTTATGTGTATTTTAAACAATTAAAAAGAAAAAAAATCTTGAATTATAAAGACCAAATTCAGAATAGTGGTTAATCTCTGGGGAGGGAAGAAGAGAAATTGGATCATGAAGGGCCTCAACTCTATCTGCAATATTTATTTCTTGAAAAATATGTCAAGATTCATCAAAATTTAAAAACTGTGTGCTTCAGAGAGCACCAGAAGAAAGTGAAAGACAACTCACAGAATAGGAGAAAATATCTGCAAATCATGTTTATGGTAAGGGACTTGTATCCACCACATGTAAAGGACTCTTACAACTCAACAATAAAAGACAACACAATTTTTAAAAAGAGGCAAAGAATTTGAATAGACATTTCTCTGTAGAAGATGTATAAATGGCCAATAAGCACAAGAAAAGATGCTCAACATCTTTCACTATTAAGGAAATAGAACTCAAACCCACAGGGAGATACCACTTAATGAAAAAGACATTAACAAGTGTTGGCAAGAATGTGGAGAAATTGGAATCCCTCATACATTGCTGGTGGGATTGTATAATAAAATGTTTAAGCCACTTTGAAAAAGTTTGGCAGTTCTTCAAAATGCTAAACATAAATGACCATATGTCCTAACAATTCTACTCCTAGGCATACGTCCAAGAGAACTGAAAACAAAGACATGTAAGTTGGGAGGGTAATAATTGGGAGTGTTAGAGTAACAGAATTTTTTTTTTTTTTGAGACAGAGTCTTGCTTTGTTGCCCAGGTTAGAGTGAGTGCTGTGGCGTCAGCCTAGCTCACAACAAACCTCAAACTCCTGGCTCAAGCCATCCTCCTGCCTCAGCCTCCCGAGTAGCTGGGACTACAGGCATGTGCCACCATGCCTGGCTAATATTTTCTATATATTTTTAGTTGTCCCGCTAATTTCTTTCTATTTTTGGTAGAGATGGGGGGTCTCGCTCTTGCTCAGGCTGGTCTCGAACTCCTGATCTCGAGCAATCCTCCGGCCTCGGCCTCCCAGAGTGCTAGGTTTACAGGCGTGAGCCACCACGTCCTGCCAGAGTAACAGAAGTTTAAAATGCTTTCTGGAAATAAGGTAAAAGTCCCAATTAATCGCAGTGTTGATAAATCAAGGAGCACTGTAATCTCTAGGTTAATGCCAAAAGAATATTAAGTGTACAGCTTCCAAACTACTAGAGGAAAAACATTGGAATAATAATATATCTAAAAGGAATCCAAAAGAAGAAAAAAGAAATCTAGAGAAAAAGAAAAAAAAGTAACAAAGAACAGGCATAACAAAAGGAAAAGCTTATTAAAATCATAAATTTAAATCCAAAAATATCAGTAATTAAATGTAAATGGACTAAATATTCCTATTAATCCGTAGAGATCAAATAAGTGGATTTTAAAAATCCCAACTATGTGTTTATAAGAGGCTTTAAAACATAAGGGCACAGAAAGCATGACAATAAAGAATATAAAAAGATACTTCATGTACACACTAAAAGTTAATGTAATATTAATATTAGACAACATATACTATAGAACAACATTTGAGATAAAAGTGAACACTTTATAACTGTTCAATTCACTAGGAAGGCACAAGAATTCTGTTTTTATGCATTTGTTATTGTGGCCTTAAGATACACTTAAAAAAATCAGCAAAACAGACAAATTTACCTCTCACAGTAACCAATAGTTCAAATAGACAAAAAATTTGTAAGTATAGAGGAGATCTGAATACCATGATTAGAAAATTTAGAACAATGCACACAACCACTACAGAATACACATTCCCTCACATACACACATATACAAAACGACCATTTACTGAGCCACAAACTTCAGAGGATTTAAATTTCATAGAATGTATTCTTCAGCCACAATGCAATCAATATAGGAATAAATAATAAAAAAAAACACTAGAATCTCTGTATTTTGGAAATTAAGAAATATACTTAATAACTAATAGAGAACAAATCACAAAGTAATTAGAAGCTGTTGTGAACTGAGTAATGAAAAATGGAAAGATTCGGCTAAAACTAGAATTAGAGCTTGGCATCAATGCCACGCCCCACCCGGCTCTCTCGGTCACCGGAGGATGCGCACAGATTGCCTGGGACTTCCCGGCTCCCGAAAGCTGGGTCTGGAATGGAGCTGGGTTGGACAGTCCCCAGGCAGCCCAAAAGGAAGGTGGGGGCACGGCCTTGCTCCAAGCGGAGGCAGGTGGGTAAAAGAGATCCAAGTGGCCTAAGACACTGACTTCCAGGAATGTTGCAAAAGGAATCGAATCAGCAACACCCAGTGCCCGTTTCCCCACAGTCGCGCCAGCACTGCCTGTTTTCTTATTTGTGGATTTTAATTCCTGGGAGGAGGGAGAAGGGACAATGCTAATTTCACTGCACTTCTTTTGTCATGAATGAGGTTGAGCCGTTTGTGTGTGGACCTAAGCTGGGTCCACCGCTCCTGGACGCCTGGCTTTACCCTCTGGTCCCTGGGGAGGGAGGACACCTGTTCTCTCCAACGACTCAGACGTGAGGGCTTTGCTGGGTGACATCGCTCAGCACCTCCGCTGAATGTTTATTATAATGGGCTTTAAATCAGATCGTAGCCCAGCAAAACAGCTGTGCCCTCTCTGAGGCTCGAACTCAGGACCTTCAGATTATGAGACTGACGCGCTGCCCACTGCGCCAAGAGGGCCCGTGCTGGCGACACCTTCCCTACCTCTAAAGAGAAAATGCCACAGCCTTTCCGCCCGCCGAGCCGCCTCCACAGCGCCGCCCTCTCCCAGCAGAGACCCGGTGAGTTCCCGGCCGCCCGGCAGAGGCCCGCGGTGTCCCCGCGCGGACACGCGGGGACACGCGGGGGAGCGGGTCGCTCTGGCGGGAGCCCCGCGGGGCCTGGGCGGAGGGAGGGCGGCCGCAGCCGTGGGGACCCGGGGGGGGGCGGGGCGCACGGGTCGCCGTGGGACGTCGGGCGGGCGGACCCGGCCGGGTGGGGACCCCTGGGCGGCCGGGCGGCGGCCGAGGCTCGAGGCGGGGGCGGGGGCGCGGTGGAGGGAGGGAGGGAAGATTCCGGAAGGTTCTCGGATGTGAATTCGGTAGGAAAGCGGAGGGAGGAGGCTGTGGTTCCCTTGGCCTCGGCAATTGATAGTTTGTTTTTCCCGCGTCTCTTTCGTCACACACGGGGGCGTCCCGGTGCGGGGCGGACGAGTCGCAGCCCGGCCTGTGCGCAGGGCTGTGCAGGTCCTCGCTGGGAGAAAAGGCCGCGGGGACAGGGGACGCGGGGACGCGAGGGCGCGCAGAGCATGTCGCCACCTGACGCCGCTGCCGCGGAGGCCCGGGAGGGCCGAGTCCTGCCGGTCCCTTCACCCCAAACCGTTACAGGTAAGACCTCGGGCTTCCCAGCTTGTTCCTTTTCCACGCCCGTGTGGCATTTTTGTTTGTTTTCACCAGGGTGATGATGTATTTTAATACCCGGTGGGGCTGGGCCCCTTCACACAACTCCTCACACACACTTGCTCTTCTTCTCTGGGTTCTGGTCCTGCACTGGGGACAGGGCTCAGGTTACCTCTCGTACAGCTGGTCACCCCGAGTCTTCCTTCTCTGATCTCCTAGGGCACTTCGGGACTGTCCTGGGGTTTGAGGGGGCCCTCAGTTCTTCCCCGTGTGTCGGCCCTGTCTTTTCCATTAATCGACTGGGACCTCTGGTCTGGGGACAGGGTCTGAGCCAGCCCTGGGCACACCACATTCTGCGTGCTCAGAGGATGGGGGAGGGGAGGCTCTGGCTCGCACCCCGCAGCCACCCTGTGCGGCCATCCTCTGCTGGGTCTCTGGACAGGGTCGCCTGCAGTTTCTGGCCCTTCCTCCAGGGGGCAGCCTTGCGCTGCCTCTAACGCCCAAATGCATGGCAGTGGATGCCAAAGGCCCTGCCTGGGAGACCTGGAGGCAGCTGTGACACTGGCCCCTCGATCTTGAGACCCTCTCTTCCCTCTCTGGGTTTGTTTCTCCTCTATGAAATGGCAGGGCCGGTCTCTTCCAGCCTGGTCTAGGACTCCCCCATCCCATAAATTCTCCTTTGGCTGTGGCCATGCCACATGGAGACTGGGGACCTACCTAGTCCTGTCGTTTCTACCAGCGATCTGGAAGCAACTGTGTGTAGTCGCTAGAGTGAGATGCCTCTGTTCATCCCCAGGTCTGCCGTGATTAGCCGTGTGACCTTTGACAGGTTGTCTTAACCTCTGTGTTCCCATAAAACGGTGATCATACCCGCATCTACCTTGCCGGGGTGCTAAGGGACATGTTATTATAGAAGGCACGGAATACGCTGAGCACAAGAAGGCAGCAGCAGTTGTTCCTGGTCACTGGTGGGGTTGTGTGGCTACTCCAAGTCAGAGCACCCCTCCTGCCCAGGCTGGGCACCACCCCCCACCCCCTCCCCGTCACTGCCTGGTGTTGAGGGGCCACTTGTTCTCAAGGGACCTCATAGGAAGTAGGAGAAGCCTGCAGAGCTGCCACACCCCGTCCCATCTGTTATATTCCTCTGGTTCCCATCAGGGTGACTAACGAACGCTTGCTATCCATCCACAGGAAAGGACATATTTACACTGTAAAATGTATCATACATTTCTGTTTTGTTTTTTGAAGTGGACATAACCTTAAGGTTTTACAGTCTTCATAATAAAACAAAACATGACACTTAGAACTAATCACTTGGCCCTTTCTCTTCTTCTCTCTTCCCAGTTCAGAATGCCTCCATCTCCTCACAGCCGGCTCCTCCTCCATCTGCCGCTGGGCTCAAGGCACTCAAGCCTCGGCACCAACTTCTTTGTAGTTTTTGCCTTTTTCTGGAAAATCAGTTTAGTCTCCCCATTATAGCCACTCTGCTTCCTGTCACAACGCCGCTTTCCCTGGGCATGCGGAGAATCCGTGCCCTTCTTGTACTGTGTCACTTTGGAGGGTTGGTGCTCACCACGCAAAAGTCCGGCAGGTTTTAGGAACATTTGCCATGTGGCAGGAGCAATGTCAGCATGGAAAGCTTTCATTAATTTCTTATAGGGCTGGTAGGAGCTAAACTAAGAAGCAGGTCATTCTAGAGGAGGAAACAGTTTGGGGGGTGGTCCTTAGAGTGGGCAAAACAGTTTTTTTTATCCCCCAAACCTCAGATTGTTATCTGCATATGCCCTCTTGGGCAAAAGGAAGTTCTTATTTGGGGAAAGCTTGGAGTGTATTATCTCCAGAAAGTCTAAACGGGACTGCAGGTGAAGGAAGGTGAGGCGAGGGAGGTTCTCCCAGCGGGGGCGGGGGTCTCCCAAGTGCGGGGGGGCATCTTTGTCTTGTTGTGAACGTGGACATCGTGGAAATCACAGGCAGCCTGTGACAGCCAGCTCCTTAGAGGAGAAAGGTTTCCTGGTGGGACCTCAGCTGTGCCAGAGAGGAGGCACGCACTGCCCCGCAGGCTCAGATGACCCCTAGGAACTGGCGTTGAGGCTCCCAGTCTAGACCGGGCTGCCCCGGCGGGAAGAGGAAGACCCCACAGGGTGGCTGGTCGCTGGTGGGAGGGAGACTTGGCCTGGTCTGGGGGTCGGGCCAGAACTCTGGCGATTGAGGGTGTCTTGCAGGAAGTCTCTGATGACGGCTACTTCTCAGAGCTGTTTGGAGGGACACGGTTTGCCGAGGAGTCTCTCTCTTTCTTGGTATGTTTGTCCTAAAATATGTCTCAAGGTGGTAGCACCCACCTTCTCTGTGGCAAGAGCTCTTTTTGACATCTTGTGTCATGAAGGGGGATTCATGGGTGTTCTTGCAGAGAACACAGCTCTGAATTTTATCAGGGCTGCCTTATTTTTCTAATTTTTTATCCAGGTCTTGGGTTTTGGTTATTTTCTTTTGGAGGAAAGATTTTGCTACTTTGCTTCCTGTCTTTTCCTTGAAAAGTAAACTGGTTTTGAAGATGCCGTGTTTGCTGACAGCGTTCATTTGGACTCTGCGGGTTTTTGCGTTGATTTTCCGGGAGAACATTGGCCCCGCGAAAGAAATAGATGTTCTTTCAGTGCGGCAGTCGCTCTGCCAGTCCCTTGTCACCGATGCTCTCCCTCAGCGTCGTTCGGGAGGCTGCATCTTGTCACCTTGTTCGTTCCTTTCTTTCTCTTTCAGGGCCACGTTGCTCTGCAGAGCTGTGGTTTCCTACTGATGTTCTTCGTGGATGTCACATTAGTCGTGTTCAGGAGAGCACTGAAGAATCACCTTCTGTCAACCGCTTTTCTTGTTCTTCCAGGTGTCGCCTGCCTGTCTGACACAGCCTTTCTCTGTTTTGCCTGGAAGTATTCCGTGCGTGTTCCCACGGGGGTTAGCAAAGACTCCAAAGTCATCTGCCACCTGACTTGTCAGCGACTGCAACTTACCATCCCGCTGGGCTGCCGCGCTTCTCCCGGCGTAATGTAACCTTTCACAAGTGCATTTCCTTGAGTCTGACCACAAAGAACTTGGAAGACTCTCTGAGATGGCTCACAGCACTTGATCAAGTCATTAAAGCCGCTTTGCCTCTTTCTCTCGTCTTCCCTTTCCTGTTGGATTTCAAAGCCTCTTCTATTCCTCCTGAGCCCAGTGGAGGTCAGATCTGCACGTCTCTCCTTTACATTTAAGTTCTTTAAAGCTCTTCTTACCTTGGAAAGCGTTATTCAATCTTGTGTAAAATCTTGTAATATTTCACAATGTCTCTATCTTCTCTTGCTCCTCGGGTTCCAAATGAACCAGCAGATTGCCCGGTAGAATTGAATTTGATGTGTTCAAGCCCAGGCGCTTCTTCAGACTGATTCCTGTTTTGTGCCCTGATGGCCTCAAAGAATGTCCTTGAACTTTGGATCTTTTGTTTGAAATCTGGCAGTGCATTTCAAATGAATTTCGTATTTTTCCTTCAGATACGTTTTGAGAAGTCAGTTCTTTCTGGGGGTAGGTTGGTCTTTGCGTCAAGAAGGAAAATTGTCCTCCCTCTTTCAGTGGAAGCCCAGGCTCTAGGATCTGCAAAAGGGGATGTCACTGGGGCAGCTTCTTAGACTGGTAGAGAGGACACAGGTGCCCCTGCCTCAGCTGTGGCTGGCCTCTGTTCCGGGCACTCTCTTCCACAGAAGAGTGTCTGTCCGTGGCCTCAGGGGCAATGGCCACAGGAGAAGAGTCTTGGTGGGGGGGTATCCTGTGTCCCCAGCCTTTGTCCCCATGAGCTGCGGCCTCCCTCCAGGGGAAGAGGCGAAGGCGGGGGTTACTACAGTGCCCCCAGACACTGGGCAGTGGGGACCTCATTCCCGTGGCCCCTCCCTGGCTGTGCCCCTGCTCTGACACTCCACATTTCTCCTCTGGCCAGCGAAGTGGGTCTGGGAGGCCGACCTTCTCTAGGGTCCCTGGGCCTCAATGAGCGGGACCCATGGGCCTGGAGCAGTGGGAGCATCTGTATGGTTGGGGGCCACCAGGCTGGGGCTGGTGGGATCAGGGACACATGAAGAAGGAAAATATTGGCCCAGAAAAGTTTCCTTTCTGCAGCATGGAAGCCTGAAGACTGGGTTTTGTCTGTGGACCCGCCACAGCTTGCAGTGTATTTTTTCCCAGTTAACACTGCCCAGGTTTCAACCAAAAAGGGGCAACATTGGCTGTGTTCTGGCATGATCGAAAGCACTGATAGACTGCCTTTATTCTTGAGGGCCAACTGGGGGGGAATAAGATCCTAGGGTCAGGGTGTTTTTTTCCTCGAGGGCCCCTAGTTAATTCTCTCCTAGCATTAAATGTTGCGGAGGAGAAGTCTGAGCACAGCCTGGTTTCTCCTCCCTTTAGCAGAGGCTTGATACAGGCTGTTGGACTTACTCTTGCTCAGTTTCAAAGTCCAGTGTGTGTTCTTGCGTATTTCGTGGTGTAGAGGCAGTGTGGGTTGCGAAGCCAGTTATAAACCTTCTGACTCCATCCCTGGCTAATTGTGCAGGCTTGTGAATTTCACATCCCTGTGCTTCTGTTGCCTCACCTACCACGTGGGGGTGAAAACGGCACTGACTTTGTAAGGCTCATTGGGGTGATATTCATAAAGGCCTTTGGACAAGGCCTGGGACGTAGTAAGTGCTCAGTTAGCCATAGATGGGCATTATTGTTAACATCCTAAAGCAAATCTCACACAAATAACTTATAAACATGTCAAAAAATTATTATAGACTCCCAATATCAAGGGAACCAGCCAAAGGAAAGACTGGGTTTCTTTTAGCCTTGTTGGTAGTGAGTTTCCACGGGAAGAAGGAATCTTGGATAAAGTTGTTTTGGGCAAGAATGACTCATTTTACAGCCCTGCAGAGCTGTAGTTTCTTCATCAGGTATTTGGAGGTTGGGGTCTGTGTTACAGAGACCCAGGGTTAGTGTGCAGAAATTCTAGGTGTAGAGCCTAAATGTACGGCCACAAAGTTCCCCATGCTTTCATTTGGGGACATTTTTCTTTCTCACTAATTCATATTCCATATTAATTCTTCCCAGTGTGCCCCCTGCTTTTATAAAAGCTTACTGAGACCTAATTCACGTATACAATTCACCCATGAACATGGACAATTCAGCAGTTTTAGTGCATTCAGTGTTGTGCAATGTTAGCACTGGCAATTTTAGAATATTTTCGTCACCCCCAGAAGAAACCCCATACCCATTAGCAGTCACTCCTCATTACCCACCCCCGCCCCAAGCCCTAGGCAACCAGGAGTCTACTTTGCATGTCCATAGATTTGCCTTTTCTGGACATTTGATATAAATGCAATCATATGATATGTGGTCTTCTGTAACTGGCACTTGTCACTCGGTATATGGCTTTCAGTGTCCATCCGTGTTGTAACGTGTACCAGTATTAACACTTCATTCTTTTTTATGGACAAATAATGTTCTATTGCATTGTTATATCAAAATGAAGCTATTTTAAAAAATAACCAGCAAGAAACAGGAGATGGGGAAGTATAAATGAAACAAGTC